>NC_090933.1:822939967-823243856 GCF_040938575.1 Ambystoma mexicanum
GGTCGAGCCCTTTGTTCCACTTTTGGCGGGCTCTGTACGGAGACCCTCCAAAGTGGTGCCATTCTGTCTGGGTTACCACAGGGGTGTGGGAGGGGGTTTAGGCACCCTGGACCGAGTTGCCTTGCCAACTCCGGTCGCACTCTGGAGTGATTGGCCCAAGTGGTGAGCCTTCCCGCTCACCACTTAGCATGTGTTGATTGACAGCTAGGCTGAATGAATGGGGGTTTTCTGCATAAAAGCAGGGCTTATGGGACTGGATCTTCAGAAGTCGCCACAGGACCTAAGAATCCCACGAGGGTAACGCTGAGCCGACCTGCACGACGACACCTCCGGTGGAGCCCTGCGGAACCGACTCACCACTTCCCGACGACAGAGGAGATCTCCCTGCCGGAGAGTCTCTTCCCCTGACTGGTGGGAACAACCAGTCCCCTTTGCTTTTTATTCGTCTCCGGACACAGTGGTCGAATTGCCCGTGCAGCGCACCTCGGCAACCGGATAGCCACTACCCCTGAACCGCGACCAAAAGGTGGTGCCTTGTGACGGAGCACTCTGCGGCTGGTCTCTTCCCTGGTGGTGCACCGGACTTCATTTTCTTCGACGACAAGATCATCTCTACTCTTGGCAAAGACCCGACGTGCATCCACCACCAGGAACAACTGCCCCCGCCGGAGCTGCCCTCCACAACAAGGTACCGTGTCCGCCTGGCTTCCCTTTCGATCGGTTCAAATGAGGTGTCTTAATCCTCTCCGTTCCGTTGGGTCGCCTCCAAGCTTTTCTCATTCTTTGTTCTGAACTGGTTCAATCCACCGATAACAATTTGCTATAAAGACTTGAATGCATCTCCACTAGAGACTTTTTGGGACATCGCGCCTTGCCTCTCTCCGAGTGGGCCTGGCCTCTGAACTTTATGATCTATTGTGATTCTTGCCTTTCTGCCTTGCATTTTATCCGCTAGGATTGAACTGTGTTGATTTCATAACCTGCCTATCTTTTTCTCTCCCGTCCTAACTAATATTCGAGTGTCATCTGGGTTGAGGTATACACCTCTGTCTGAAAATAAGTGGTACCGGTAGAACCTAGAGTTGTCGATATTGCTAGGGGGATTGATCGATTCTACTTCGTAGAGTAATTGTGATTGATTTGTTTGCCGTGATTTGCCTTAGTGTTTTCCATAGATGTTTCATTATAAATAAATACCGTAATATCTTTACACTAAGCCTCGTTGCGTGTTTGCTTGTCTTGCTGTGAAGAATTGCCCTATTTTGTATACTCCACATACTGCTCAACTTTTCTTGAGAGAAGTCTGACTGCTCAGCCACAGCTACCAAGTGAATCTGTGTGGTGCAGTCTGCTACCAAGTGGGTTCACCGCCAACGCCTGTAGTCCTAAATCTTTTGCAGTGGTCCCAGAGGGAACTGCACAGGTTTCCACCTAACACTGCTGTACAGCGGTGGGATTTGTATCAAGTATACAGTTTAGAGTGCTTTTCGACACTGTAGGATAACTAACCACAAAACTTTGCACAAAAAGCAACTTTCAAAAAACATGTCTACGATGGAAACTTACAGTCAAGAGTCTTTGTCAAGTGAAAACACTGTGAGTCTGCAAGCTCTCTGTAGGAAAGAGAACCTTCCTGTAAGAGGCAAGAAGTTAGAACTAATCGAGAGATTGCTGGCGAACCAAAGTCTGGGTACTGGTTCAGAGGAACCAATCTCTCCAGCGACTGTAGATAACAGTGATGGTGTAGATCTGAATCATAATTCTGATGATAGCGATGAAGAGGCTGACGAGGACGGAGAGGCTAACGAAACTGTCTCCCCTGCTCCTCTACCTGCCTTACCAGCTGTGCCTACGGGGCCCATACCAGGTTCCACAAGTAACCCTGCTTATTTTGAACTTGAAAAAATGAAGCTCGAACTAGAATATAAACGGTTCTTGGCTCAATCTGAACGAAACCAAGAGCTCGAGTTCAGACGGATGAATGCCCAGGCTGAACAGAAGCAAGCTGAGTTAAGACTCAGAGAAATAGAGCTTAATCACGAGTTAGAGATGAAAAAGTTGTCTATGGAAAATGCTTCTCTCTCCTCTGGTTCCTCTAGGAGCTCCAGTCCCAAAAGACCCCGGATGCCGAAGGAATTAGTGGGTATGTATGAACCGAGATTGGATGTGTTGGATTGGTTGAAACTGTTTGAATACAATCATGGGCTCCAGGACATCACCGGGAATGCTTTGCTCCCCTGGTTGTTCTCTAGGCTCCCTCCTGTTGCGACTGATGTGGTAATGGATTTGGGGGAGGCGGATAAGACGGATTACGAAAGTGTGAAACTAGCTTTAATAGCTAGATTCAGGAAGACCCCTTCCCAGTATCTTAAGAGGTTTAGAACCCTCAAAAAGCATGATGGTACCCCTTGGGCTACCTGGGTGAGTGAAGGGTTGAAAAACTTAGAGGGATGGATTAAGGGTTACAAAGTGAACACTTATGAGGGTATGAGAAATCTTTTTGTGTTGGAGTTTATTTATGATGCCTGTTCTCCTGAGCTCAGACAGCACTTGGCTGATTCGAATGAATTGGATTCCAGGGAGCTAGCTAAGGCTGCTGACTTGTGGGTTGCCAACAGGGCTACTCATAAGGATTCTGGGGCAACTCAGAAAAAGGATGATGGAAAACAGCCTAAAAAAGACTCAAAAGAGAATTCTAATAACTACCATTCCAAAGAGGGCCCCAAACAAAACCAGAAGGGTAAGCCACCGGGAAAACCACAGCAGAATAGTGTGTCTTCTGGTGCCAAACCGGAAGGAGGTCAGAACAAGCCACCATTCCAGAAAGCATTCGGTAAATGCTTTGTTTATGGCTCGACTGACCACGTGAAAGGAGATCCCAGATGTAAGGGTAAACCTTCAGGGGTCCAGCTTGTCTCCTTAGCCTTCGCTCCAGAGGAGGAAGTCCAAATGGCAAGTGGAAACTTTCTACTGCTAGCTGACGAACCCATTGGAGTCTCAGCCAGCGTTTCTTTAGTATCTCTGGGGTTGTGGGAACAACAGAATTTAGATGTCTATAATTCTATCCCCGATAATACTAAACAGTATTATAAGGACAGTGTCCAGGTGAATGGTCAGGAGACTCCTGCCATTAGGCACACTGGGGCCAGCATAACTATGGTGGATAAATCGTTTTTACAGGCCGAGGATGTTGCGAAGGCACCCAGACGCCTCACCAAGTTAGCTGGAGGGCCTGTGCAGATGCTTCCCCAATTACCAGTTCTCATCCAGTGTAACGACATGACTGTGAAGATACCTGTCAGCATACAGAGTGAGGTGCCAGGACGCGTACTGTTGGGTAACGATTTGAAAACTCTCTGAGTTGTATCGCATACTCCCAGACCGCCTAGTAAACGGTTACAGGAGCTAACCAGACCTGCAAGAGAGAGGACCATGCGCGGTACTCTCGGGGAGATGATGAAGAAAGAAATCACTCCTGCTCCACTGGAATTGTCGGCCGCTGTCTCCAAGACAGCAGAAGCAAAAGGGAAACCTAAGGCTTCTACCCCGAAACCAGCAGCCCGCAGTCCAGTGCAGCTAACACGGACTTCCCCGCGGTTGTCCAAAGTTACACCCGTGTCTCCACCTCCAGCCGAGGCTGTGAGAGAGGTACAACCCTGTGTGGTAGAATTAGACTCTGAGGAAGAGCTAATGGAAGGCCAGGAACTCATTGGAGATCTGGATCCTGTTGACCATCCTGAGCTGCAGTCTTTACTGGCAGAAGGTGGACCCAGCAGGGCAGACTTCAGTAAGGGACAGAGAGAATGTCCAACTCTGGAAGGTCTTCGCCACCAGGCAGAAGCTCAAGCTGAAGGGCAAGAGCCTGGGAAATACAGGTTGCATTGGGAAGATGGCCTCTTCTACAGTGAACCGACCAAGTCTGCACCTGGAGACTACAAACGACTTGGAGTACCCCAAGAGAACAGAGCACAGTTCTTGCAGTTAGCCCACAAGATTCCTTTGGCTGGTCACTTGAGTTTCAAGATGACTAACGAAAGGCTCTCTCTCTACTTCTATTGGCCAAAGATGGGGGCCGAAGTAGAAAAACACTGCAGGAGCTGCCAAACCTGCCAGACCTCTGGTAAGGTTGGCTCCAAGAATGTGGCACCTTTAGTGCCTCTCCCAGTTGTGGGACTCCCATTTGAGAGAGTAGGGATTGACCTCGTTGGTCCCCTTGATCCTCCAACCTCCTCAGGCAACAGGTTTATACTTGTTGTAGTAGACCATGCTACTAGGTATCCTGAGGCAATTCCTATGAAGACTGTTACAGCTCTGGCTGTGGCTAAGGCCCTCCTTGGTATTTTTACTTGGGTCGGGTTTCCTAAGGAAGTAATCTCTGACAGGGGGTCAAACTTTATGTCCCACTACATGAAAGCCATGTGGAAAACCTGTGGAGTTACTTACAAGTTCTCAACAGCTTATCACCCACAAACCAATGGGTTGGTAGAACGGTTCAACCGAACCATGAAGAGCATGATAGGTGCTTTAGAGGAACCCCTTAAGCATAAGTGGGACCTTCTACTGCCATGCCTTCTCTTTGCTTATAGAGAAGTCCCTCAGGAGGGAGTAGGTTACTCTCCCTTCAAACTACTCTATGGTCATCCCGTCAGAGGTCCATTGGCCCTGATTAAGGAGGGGTTGGAGAGTGCTCCTTCCCCCAAGCCAGTCAGAGTGACTGACTACGTGATAGGTCTCCGGAGGAGAATGTCGCACATGATGACAGAAGCAAGCGATAACTTGAAAGCTGGACAAGCATTGGTCAAGCACTGGCACGATCAAAAGGCTAACATGGTTGAGTTTGCTCAAGACCAGCTCGTTCTCGTTATGATCCCAACAAGGCAGAGGGCCTTGCAAGATAAGTGGATGGGACCCTTCCGAGTAGTGGGTAAACTCGGGGAGGTTAACTATCTGGTGGACTTGGGCAATCCCAAGGAGGCTCCGACAGTCTTTCACACCAAGTGACTTAAAGCGTATGTCTCGCGACCTGATGTAGGAGCGTTGCTTCTAGCGTCATCCGAGGAAGAAGAAGAGAATGAAGCTCTTCCGGATCTCCTCAGAGACTTACCTTTAGATGAAAACATTGAAGGAGTGAATCTCGCCTCCAATCTGACCCCCGAGCAACAAGAAGAGTGCAAATCTATGTTGAATCAGTTTGCCTCTCTGTTCTCGCTTTCACCAGGCTTGACCCCTTGGGGCCAGCACAACATACTCACTGGTGACTGTCTGCCAGTCAAAAGCAGAGGATACCGCATGTCAGAAAACGTACGAACCCACATCAAAGGTGAGGTCAGCAAGATGCTCGATCTCGGGGTAATAGAGCCCTCTACTAGTCCATGGTCTAGCCCAGTTGTGTTAGTACCAAAGGCCGGATCTAAAGAGCTTAGATTCTGCGTGGATTATAGAGCTCTTAATGCATTCACCAAGACTGATGCCCACCCTTTGCCAAGAACAGATGAGTTGGTGGATAAACTTGGCGCCGCCAAGTTCCTCAGCACATTTGACTTGACGTCAGGCTATTGGCAAATAGCCCTGACAGACCATGCCAAAGGGAAAACTGCATTTTCTACCCCCGTTGGCTTATACCAGTTTAAGGTAATGCCTTTCGGACTGAAGAATGCACCTGCTACATTTCAACGGATGGTAAACCAGGTTCTAAATAGGATGGAGGACTTCTGCATGGCATACATCGCAGTGTTCAGCAATTCCTGGGAAGAACATGTAACCCACCTGAGAGATGTTTTGCAGGCTCTTGGACGAGCTAATCTGACCATAAAGGCGAGCAAATGCCAAATTGGACAGAGTAAGTTAGTCTATCTTGGGCATGAGGTAGGCGGTGGAGAAGTAAGGCCTTTGCTCAGTAAAATTGAAGCTGTACAAAATTGGACAACACCGACTACTCAAACCCAGGTGAGAGCCTTCCTAGGCCTCACTGGGTATTACAGGAATTTCATAGAGAACTATGGGACCATAGCTTCTCCACTGAATGTCATCTCCTCGCCCAAATTTCCAAAAAAGGTTAAATGGAAAGAGGAGTGCAATCAGGCTTTTGAAAACCTGAAAAAGGCTCTTTGCCAAGCCCCAGTACTCAGAGCTCCTGATTACCGCCAACACTTCATTGTGCAGACAGATGCTTCAAATGTAGGAATAGGTGCCGCACTCAGTCAACTGGATGGGAAGGGTAGGGAGCACCCCGTTTGCTTCATCAGCCGCAAGCTGAAGGATCCTGAAACAAGGTGGGCAACAATTGAAAGAGAGTGCTTTGCTATGGTGTGGGCGCTGAAGAAGTTAGGCCGTACTTGTATGGTTCTACTTTTGTCATTCAGACTGACCACCAACCCTTGAGATGGTTAATGCAAATGAAAGGGGAAAACCCAAAACTACTGAGATGGTCGATCTGCCTGCAAGGGTTTGATTTCACCATTGAGCACAGGTCAGGATGTCACCACCAAAATGCTGATGGTCTCTCTAGGATGTATGTCATCGACTAGAGGTATGAGATTCATCCAGGAGTGGATTAAATCCTCCTGTCCCTTAGTCTGGGGGGGGCGAGTGTTAGGGAGAATTCTCTGTTTAGGCTGAATTTCCTAACCTAGTGAGTCCCCCAGCAGTTTTGCTGGATTTCAGGAGTTTGTTTTTTTCCATCCTGCCAAGAGTGAGACTCTTTTCTCCCACTCTTGGACATGTAGGTGTGTAATTCCTTCAAATGTCAATGTGTTCTACGGGCTAGGGGTCTTTTACTCCATAGGGTCTCATATGTTTTTCTATGTGTGTTACACCGCACCCTACGTGCCGTAACACGGGGGCGTCCTAGCGGATCCCCCACCATAGACTCCATACCCGGGGACTGACTACTGTCTCCCCGGGCATGTAAAGTCACCATTGGCTTTACTAGACCTAAATTTACTAACAGAACTAGTACAAACCATCTTATTGTGGACATACTAGTAGGGGTAATTCAATTACTCCTGGATCTGTTACTCGAGGGGGCACTGTCCCGTCCCCCCTCGTCGAGTTTTGGCTGGTGGCAGTGGAAACTACTTGTTATGTTCGTCCCCGAACATAACCCTATGGGATTCGTCCCATTGTTGGAGATTGATACTTTTCTCGTTAATCTCTAACGTACCACCGGTCTACTTATCTTAAATAAGTTTATCGGATGGTATTTTCTGCCAGAACTCGGTTTGTAAAATGGCGTCTGTGTTCGTCTCTGTGACTCCTAAACCAAAGGTCGAGCCCTTTGTTCCACTTTTGGCGGGCTTTGTACGGAGACCCTCCAAAGTGGTGCCATTCTGTCTGGGTTACCACAGGGGTGTGGGAGGGGGTTTAGGCACCATGGACCGAGTTGCCTTGCCAACTCCGGTCGCACTCTGGAGTGATTGGCCCAAGTGGTGAGCCTTCCCGCTCACCACTTAGCATGTGTTGATTGACAGCTAGGCTGAATGAATGGGGGTTTTCTGCATAAAAGCAGGGCTTTTGGGACTGAATCTTCAGAAGTCGCCACAGGACCTAAGAATCCGACGAGGGTAACGCTGAGCCGACCTGCACGACAACACCTCGGTGGAGCCCTGCGGAACCGACTCACCACTTCCCGACGACAGAGGAGATCTCCCTGCTGGAGAGTCTCTTCCCCTGACTTGTGGGAACAACCAGTCCCCTTTGCTTTTTATTCATCTCAGGACACAGTGGTCGAATTGCCCGAGCAGCGCACCTCGGCAACCGGATAGCCACTACCCCTGAACTGCGACCAAAAGGTGGTGCCTTGTGACGGAGCACTCCGCGGCTGGTCTCTTCCCCGGTGGTGCACCGGACTTCATTTTCTTCGACGACGAGATCATCTCTACTCTTGGCAAAGACTCGACGTGCATCCACCACCAGGAACAACTGCCCCCGCCGGAGCTGCCCTCCACAACAAGGTACCGTGTCTGCCTGGCTTCCCTTTAGATCGGTTCGAGTGAGGTGTCTTAATCCTCTCCGTTCCGTTGGGTTGCCTCCAAGCTTTTCTCATTCTTTGTTCTGAACTGGTTCAATCCACCAATAACAATTTGCTATAAAGACTTGAATGCATCTCCACTAGAGACTTTTTGGGACATCGCGCCTTGCCTCTCTCCGAGTGGTCCTGGCCTCTGAACTTTACGATCTATTGTGATTCTTGCCTTCCTGCCTTGCATTTTATCCGCTAGGATTGAACTATGTTGATTTCATAACCTGTCTATCTTTTTCTCTCCCGTCCTAACTAATATTCGAGTGTCATCTGGGTTGAGGTATACACCTCTGTCTGAAAATAAGTGGTACCGGTAGAACCTAGAGTTGTTGATATTGCTAGGGAGATTGATCGATTCTACTTCGTAGAGTAATTGTGTTTGACTTGTTTGCTGTGATTTGCCTTAGTGTTTTCCATAGATGTTTCATTATAAATAAATACCGTAATATCGTTACACTAAGCCTCGTTGCGTGTTTGCTTGTCTTGCTGTGAAGAATTGCCCTATTTTGTATACTCCACATACTGCTCAACTTTTCTTGAGAGAAGTCTGACTGCTCAGCCACAGCTACCAAGTGAATCTGTGTGGTGCAGACTGCTACCAAGTGGGTTCACCGCCAACGCCTGTAGTCCTAAATCTTTTGCAGTGGTCCCAGAGGGAACTGCACAGGTTTCCGACTAACACTTTGTCATTTGGAATGTCAACTACAAATCCCATTGTCCGTTGTGTGTAATGTGATCTTAGTCTCTGAAGCTTGAAAGACTGCTGCCTTAAGTATCGCTGGGTTGTGGTTACGGTCCGTTGGTACATCTTTCAATGTTTTTTCAAGTTCCCATATTGTTTGAAGTGGAATGTAATGTAAATACAAATGCAGTACTGATAAGTATAGAGGGAAAACGAAGAAGCACTGGAGTACGTGTTAAATAGAGCTTTCTGCATTTTTGATACACTTGCCAAAGTATTCAGCATTTGGGGGAATAATAAGTGCGCTATTTGTTGCACCTGGATTGATTATAAACAGTCCTTAGGTTTCTAAGATATGTTGGATTGTTGCTAGCTCTCCCTTTAGACATTACAGTCAAATCTATTGCTGTGAAATCTAAGATGACGTCTGGCCACGGATTTAGGACTCGATTCTGGGACCATAATAAAAGTGTTTTGGGAAGCCAACATGCTCACTGCCAATATATGGGTTTGGGTTTAGTGTAAACACATAGCGTCTCATCACGAGTTGGGCGCTAATCCCGGCAGTATAACCGCCGGAGCTATTAGCCCTACTGCCAACCCCACCGTGCTATTACCGCCGGATCATGGGTTTGACGGGAAGTAAGTCCCCATTCCCCATTAGGCCCATTCGGAAAATTCACATTCCCCATTGGGCCCAATGGGGAATGTTCGGCGCTATTACTGCCAGCGGTATTACCGCTGGCAGTAATAACGCCGAAAATCGGCAAAATAACGGCAGATTTGCCCCCAGCTCAGAACTGGCGGTAAATAAGCTGAGCCCTCGATTTGGCGGACCCTTAAAGGCGGCAGAAATAGCGTTACAGCCGCATTTAGGGGTTACCACCAAACTCGTTATGAGGAGACTTGTTCAATTTTAAATGTTGGCTCTGTTGTGTGTGAAGTCAATTGTTGAATGTTGTCTTTTCTAATGTGCATTTATGGTTAGAATGTGTTCGTATTTCTGACCTGGGAAAAAGGGTTCAAATAAGAGAAATGTTTTTATGAACTTGTATTAGTTTTTTCTGCTCTTTACTAAATGAATTAAAATATAAAGTGTATATTTGTTACTGAATATAATGTTTGCATACATTGGGCCTCATTACTGCTTTGGCGGTAGTCATGCCGCTATTGGCGGCATGGCTGCCTCCAAAACCGGGTCCGGGTCCCCGGAATGGGGAATTACCGGGCCATTCGGAGTTTGGAGGGCCCGGTAATTCCTCCTTGAGGGAACCAGGGCCCAGACCTTCCCCATTCCCATTGGAGGCCCCATAGGGCTCAATGGGAATGGGTGCAGGGCTCTAACAACGGGCCGATTACGACCGGCCCATTGTTAGCTCCCTGGTCCCCTCGCAGGACCCGGTAACGACGCCTGGTTTTACCAGGCGTCCTTACCGGGTCATGCGAGGGGACCTCGTAATCAGGCGGAATGGGTTTAACGGGTCTGCATCCATTAGTGGCACCCGTTAACCCATTCTGCCAATATTGTAATGAGGCCCGTTGAATTTCATTGAAAAAAAGGTAAGTGGTCACCATTTTTAAAGAGCAAGTATGAGAGATTGATCTCCTTCCTTGACTATACTGTATATTGTCTTTTCCCTAGACAGTGGAGTCAGTAAGGTCTGGCAATAGACCATATTTGGGGAACTCTGTTGTTACCTGTATTGTATCGGCACTGCCAATATTTACCACATCTATTCAGAGAAGGGCGTAGGAACTGGGAAGGAGCAGTCGAATTTCCCATGATGCAAATGTGGCAAAGCACTGTTGCAATGGTCACAGTTTTCACAGCATGGCCACAGTGGCATTTCCTGACACTATCTAGCAAAGCACACCACTTTTCTTAGTTACCAAAATTGTCGCTGAGCCTTTGGATGCTGTGCTAGACTTCTGGTAAATAAGAAACATTTCACCGTCATTCAGAAGTGTGACGTTCATTTGATTTGTTTCCCACTAGTAATGACCATCACTTTCCAACCACCTTGAATCTCGGTTACTCCAAATGAAATCTGTAAAATATGCAGACATAGCCTCATAAAGTTGGGAGCATGGCGGATGCTGTGAGGCAAACAATTGTAGGGGACGGGCTTCTCGATGCACCAGAAACCTTAATCTCTCTACTCTGGCCACTTTTAATACAAAATGAGCTCTTGAAATAGAGCTTGCCTCTTTTTAATACCACCAATACACAACAGTTTATACCTCAAGGTTTCCTGTAGTTTTGCACCTTTTTTTGTGGAGAAAAACTGGTGTAATGTCTACAGAATGCACTGGCAGTGGTGGCGTTATAGATGTGGCAGCCACTAGGACCGTTGTCTGCATCGTAAAGGCACACAGAGCAGTGAAGAATGGGGTGCTCTTATGTCAGCACACCACTTTCCTATCTCTCTACATTATGACGCTATTTAGAAAATCTTTATAAACTGGACCTTAGTATTACTACCCCTTTTGTCCAGTTATTCAGATGCATACACAGTGTATAATCAATTGGGATGACATTATAGCTGGAGCAATTCTGTGGTTTTAAGGTGAGTTCTGACAGGGGGGCATATTTCTTGCAATCATCCTTTTTTCAATTAGGAGTTGTATTGTACAACATACAAGACACAACAGACATGAAACAATCAGAACCACAGTTTAGGTTCATACATTGCTAAAAGAGACAAGACTTTATGGGGTAAGTCTCCTTTTCACACTTTGCTAATGGGCTGTTACTAATAATTTAACAATCTAGGGAGGAGATTTTGGTGAACGACACAGAGTTTCCCTTTGGAGGAGATGGATTGGTTAGAATAGCAGTCACTCGGTGGGGAAGAGAAGGTGATTCTAGCTATTGCAAGTGAACAGCCTGTGGGAAGGAGGGGAGGGAAAGGGAAAGGATGACAGTGAAATTAGCTCTTAAGCCGAACGGGAGATGTTTGAGCTGATTACTAGACAATATAGACCTAAAAAAAAAAGAAAAACATGAAAAAAAAGGGGATACAATTCGTTTTTCTAATTACACGAAGGGCTTACAAACCGTGTCCATCCACATCTCGAGGGTTGGTTGTTAGCTTTTTTCCACAAACATAACTTGGCAACAAGAATTGCAGTTGTCAGCCAGCTCCACTTTTGTATTTGTCTACATGGGCACAAACCGATGTAGAATTGCTGCAGAATGTGGATGTTTAGACATTCGCAGATCTCCAACCAAATCTTAGACTAGCAGGCTCTGAGTTTAGGGCAATCCCATAAACTGTGTGTGAGATCTGCACTCTCATCACCACCTCTCCAACAACTGTCCCTGTGATTAAGCCTCACGTTTAGTTTGCTAGGGGTCCAATACCAGTTGTATATGATTTTGAATTGCATAAGTTTCATTCTGGCTTCTCGTGCATATGTTGTTTGTATGGCCAATAGATGTTCCCAGTGCTCATCTGATTAGTGGATTTGTAGACGTTCTTCTCAGTGTTGTTTTATTGTGTTAGTCATAGTTCTGGAGTGTATACTTTCTAAATATTAGTTGCTGTAGCGAGTATTTTCCGATCGCTGCTTTTCAAAAGCACAGGAATGAGGAGGATACAAAGTTTGCATTTCCAGCACCTTTCGAGCTTAGTGGACAATGTTTCAGTTTGACGAATTTCCAATAATCAGTGTCTACAAGGCCATACCTTTTCTGAAGCGCTCGGAAAGATAGTGTTGTGCCTGAATGATTTGTTATGTCTAGCAAGTTTTGAATTCCTTTGGCAGACCATCTCTTCCAGCATATCATTTTCTTGTTTGTAATGGCCTTGTTGTGCCAAATAGGAGCTTTTTATGTAGGAATGCAGGTGTGTTGGTGTGTTGGTTATTCTATGAATCTTTTCCCGTGTTAGTGCATTACTTTTTAGAATTGGAATGCTTAAGTTGTGAGGCTGCGAAGCTGTAGATTCCCCCATTTGATTTGATTTGAGTAATTTATAATTAAGGTTCCCAGTTTTATGGTATTTATTTTTCTGTCATTTTCATCTTTATTTATCCATATTTATTTGTTGCCCTTTTTTTTCTGTATTTATCACATTTGTTTTTTGTCATATAAAAAGATAATAATTTGCAACCAGAATTTTCCTGCATTTATTCTAATAACAATGCATTTATTAAAGCACACATGCAGCCATATGGGAAAGAAATGCTAGCTCAATTCTGTCCATAATAACAAACAGTGGCTCCTGTGACTGCAGCTACCTTAAGATATATGCTGTCAGCAATTTTCAAAACTTTAAGGCTATTTTTATACAACATTTACACTCTCCATGTTGCCAATCTGCAATGCGATTGGTCTGCGATGTATGAGTGACATCATACTGAACCAGACAAAGATCTGTTTTTCTGTTTTTTTTTCATTTTTCTAAATAAATACAGACAGAAATCAGATTTAATTCCGTCTGTATTTATGTGGAAAAATCAGTAAAAATTGAAAACTGGAGGCCTTATTTATAATTTGCGATAGCCTGGCAGGCTTAACTGCATCTGTACATCTCCTGTGTCCCTTCTTCCGGTCTATCTATCTGATCATAACTTTTTTTTATTTTTTATTTTTCCTACTCCACCATCCAGTATCCTTAGTCCTGCAACTTCTCCTACTGATGCACGTCGTGATTTACGTAAGTTTAATACTACACTTTCCATTTCTAGTAGCACCTCTAAGCCTGTGTCTCAAGCATCGTTCTCCAATTTAACGGTTGATGATGCTGCTACTTCTCTTTCTTCTTCCCTTTCTGCATCTCTTCATTCACTTTATCCTTGATATGATATGATATGATAAGGCATTTGTAACGCGCCTTTCACCCATCTCGTAAACCTCCCCAGCTGTGGCTTTCCTCTCATCTTCTCTCAATGCAATGTGTCCTTCGACGCCTACAAAGAAGCTGGCTAAAATTGAAAACACATGGGAATTACTCCTCTTATG
This sequence comes from Ambystoma mexicanum, assembly GCF_040938575.1. Classification (NCBI taxonomy): domain Eukaryota; kingdom Metazoa; phylum Chordata; class Amphibia; order Caudata; family Ambystomatidae; genus Ambystoma; species Ambystoma mexicanum. The sequence goes on from NC_090933.1 coordinate 822,953,636, forward strand.
TTTCTTATCATGCTCTTTATGATAACTGTCTGTTTTAAGCTAAACAGTCTTTTTTCTCAGATTGACTTTAATCAGACTCTTCTCATCGTAGGCAGCTCTTTCAAACTTTGTCTCGTTTACTTTCATCTCCTATTCCTGATTCTTCAACTAATTCTACTCTGCCACAGATCTTGCTCTCTATTTTACTTCTAAAGTTTCGTCTTTTCGCTCGGCTATTGAATCCTCTCGTAGCAGGCCTGTTATTTTCCTTCTGTTTCACCTTTGTACCTCCTAAAGAAATATTCACTGGATTTAGTCCTATTTCTAATGAAGACACTCTTTTTCTTCTTGCTCGTGGCATCCTACATCTTCTCCTTTGGATCCTATAGCATCTGCGTTCATATCCAACATGTATTCTTTACTTGTATCTTATCTTACTATCTTATTTAATTCTTGTCTTTCCTCTTCTGTTTTTCCATTATTATTCAAGTATGCTACTATTATTCCAATTTTGAAAAATCCTTCTGCTAATGTATATTATGCTTCTAACTTTCGTTCTATATCTCTCTTGCCTTATCTCTCTAAAATTCTAGAACGCATAGTTTACACTCAGGTTTCTACTTTCATTACTCGTAATTCCATTCTCCCCTATTTTTAATCTGGGTTTTGTCGAGGTTATTCTACTGAGACAGCTCTTCTGTCTGTCCTGGACTCTTTGCATTCTGCACAACAAACGAAACAGTCTTCTCTTCTTATATTTTTGGATCTCTCTGCTGCATTCAATACAGTTGATCACACCCTTCTATTGTCTTCTCTTTCCTCCTTTGGTTTCTCTGGTTCTGGGCGGGGGTTTCTTCTGAAACACACTGGGCCTCATTACGACCTTCGCAGAATGGGTTAACGGGCACCGCTAATAGAGGCGGACCCGTTAAACCCATCCTGCGAAATTACGAGGTCCCCTCGCGGGACCCGGTACGGAAGCCTGGTAAAACCAGGCATCGTTACCTGGTCCCGCGAGGGGAAGAGGGAGCTAACAACGGGCTGGTCATAATCAGCCCGTTGTTAGCTCCCTCTCTCATTCTCATTGAGCCCTATTGGGGCTCAGATGGGAATGGGCAAGGTCCGGGCCCGAGTTCCCAGAGGGAGGAATGGCCCGGTAATTCCCCATTCTGGGAACCCGGTAAAGGAGCTAATAGCTCCATGGCTGCCGCCAAACTCGTAATGAGGCCCACTCACTCACTTGTGGTGTTCGTCAAGGATCAGTTCTTGGCCCTTTTATTTTTTCTCTCTATACCTCCTCGCTAGCAGGAGTTATTTCTTCTTTTGAGGTTTCACATCACTTTTATGCTGATGATACACAGCTCTTTCTTTCATTTCCTCACTTTACATATGGTATTCACTCTAAACCTAGCACCTGTCTGCTGGCTACCCAATCATGGATGTCTGATCACTTCTTAGTTCTTAATGCTGCAAAAACTTTCCAGCCACTAATATTTCATCTTCTGTCTCACCTTCTATTATATCCTTTCCTCCAGCTCAGTTACCCATTTCATCAGTGACGCGTAAACTAGGCTTTTTCTTTGACTCATCTCTCTTTTGTGCATCATATCTCATTATCTGACCGTTCCTGTCGATTCCGTCTATATAACATTCGCAATGCTAGTTCTTTTATGTCATTTAATGCCACAAAGTTATTGTTGTCTGCTCTAACCTTTTCACAGCTTTTTAATTGTTCTTCTGCACTTTTTGAACTTCCTATTTCTCGTTTAGCTCCATTAAAATCATTTTTCAATGCCTCTGTCTGTACTCTTTGTCTGCTTGCTCCTGTTGACTCCATGTTGGTTTCTCTCGCTAAACTTGGATGGCTTTCTTTTCATCACCGTCTAAAAAGTAACATTTTATGCCTCATTTTTAAAGCTCTTCATGGTCTTGCTCCTCCTGATCTCTCTTCGCTTGTTTCTTTTTATCTTCCTTCTCGTTCACTTTGTTCAGCGTCTCATTACCTGCTCAATCTCGTTTCCATTCTTTTTCTATCTTAGCACCTCTAAATTGGGATTTCTGTTTATTCATCTTTTCGGGTTGCTCTTAGATCCTATCTTCTGCTATTTGATTAACAAAGGTATTTTCAATTGTTGTACTACTTTTTGTTTTAAGCATTTTTTGTACCGTTATTACTCCTTCCTATGTTCACCGCTTCGGCTTAAAACACTATATACAACAAAATAAAGTGCAAATAAAATACAAATACAAAAGGTATGCTTAGCCTTATGTGAAAAGATGAGTCTTGAGAGATTTACAGAAATGTATAAGTGCTTTCTTAGTCCTGAGTCCTTAGTCCAACCCTTTCAGTTAGTAAATGTATTTCTATTGTCACCCAGTTTGTGGGTTCTTCAGTGTCTATGCATAATAGTATCAGGCTGCCAGAAGGTACTGATCTGGCTTTCATAGTCGTAGGCCTCCGGAGTCGCCGCTTGACTGTAGTTTCTTTATACTAAGTCTAGGTTTGCGTTTCCCCCAGATGAACAAACTGATGTCTTTATTTAGAGTTTTCCACCACTGGCTACTGGGTGTGATCGGGTTCATGTTGAAGACATAAGTATCTTTTGGCATAACCATCATCTTCATACTTAGAACCTGGGTTAAGCTTGGGGACAATGGTATTGCTTCACACTTTCCCTGGTTTATTTTGTATCCTGTAAAGGAGCAGAATTAATTTATGACTGCAATAGTATTTTTTATGGAAACCTTTGGTTTAGCTAGGGTGAGTAAAATGTCATCTGCACATAGAAGTGCTTTGATGTGTCCTTTTGGAGTGGTTATGCCTATTATTTCTTGGTGTTCTCTGATTGCACACGCCAGTGGCTCTAATGCTAAACGGAATAAGAGGGGTGACAGTGGACAGCCCTGACTAGTACCTCGTGTTATTTCAAAAGGGTCAGAGATAAGTCCATTGGTACTTATTTTGGCTGTTGGAGATTTATACAGGATAGATTTATAGAAGAGGGCAACGTTTGAGATGTATTATTGACCAAGATTACGTTTGCAGGACCTCTCTACTCTATCAAAATCCTTTTCAGCATCCAGTGATAGGGCATATTCAGGGTCTGTGGTGTTATTCCTGCCATACAATATGAAGTAGTGCTCTCCTATTATCCTTTGCATGGTGCCCTGGGACAAACCCTGCTTGGGCAGTATGGATCAAGCAAGGAATGTGCTACCCAATCTCATGACTAGTATTTTTAGCCAGGATGGTCATTTCAGTATTAAGAAGAGAAATAGGTATGTAATTTTGGCATTGGGTATGATCTCTATCTGGAATCGGTGGTAATGTAATCAATACCTGGTTGAATTCTGGCCTGATGTGCTTTTTTTCTGCTGTCTCCTGAAAGAGGATTGTTAAGATTGGTGATACCTGTGTAACACATATCTTGTAGAACTCACTAGATAGGCCCTCAAGACCGCTTGTCTTGTTGACAGGTGATGCCTTTATGGGAGCCCGAATTTCAGCACCCTTTATAGGGACCTCCGGTTGGGAACTGTCGGTGTCTGCTAGATGTGGAAGAGTGACAGGCTCCAAAAAGGCTTTCATTTCGGCTCCAGAAGTCAGGGTTGTTTCCGAGCAGTAGATGTCTTGATAGAATTTCTTAAATTCTCTATTAATGTGTTCTGGGTTAAAAAATGATTAATCTGTATTATTCTTAATGCAGTGAATCCCCAATGCATGTTCCCTTTGGCATTGCTGATGGTTTAACAGCCATCCTGATTCTCCACCATGCTCGTAGTGTTTATGTTTGAGCCCGAATAGTGAATACTCTGCTTTTTTGGTGTATAAAGTATTTAATGTATATTTAACCTTGGTTAATTTTTCCAAAGGTTTCTCTGATGTGTCAAGGTCTTTATACTTCTGTTTCAGAAAGCTCTTGTGCCTCTTGTTTTATATGTAGGGAGGCTTTGCATGGTGCCCAAAGAGTATCTTTGCTAGTTACAGTCCTGGAATTGGTATTGAGGTAGTCTTGTACGTGTTGTTGCAGTAACTCTTTATCGTGTGAATCCTTATATTCTGTCATTGTTTTTGGGAGGACATGAGGATGTGATGGGTAATGGACAAGTGATATGAAATTCCTGCTGCCAGGATTTAACAAGCTTGAACTTGGGGGAGAAGCGATACAGACTTGATAAAGGACTCTTTTCTGGATAATGTTCCAGAGACGCAAGAGGTAAACGTGTATTCACAACAGAGAAGAGATTGTCAATATAAATGCTGTCATACAACCTCACCAACTCCTCTCTTGGGACCTTGATATATAAGGAATTTCGTTTGCAACATACATCATGATTTGATGGCCCATAGTTTGTCCAGAATGCAACCCCCTCCTTGGTAAAGTGTGAGGCAAAAAAGCCTGGGTGCATATATGTGATGTAAAAATGTGCAAAGGTGTGACCCCTCTGTCGGATAAAGGGAGACCAGAAGAAGACGAGGTGACCAGATGTGGGTAAGAGTGAGAGTTGACCATCAATACCACACGATATGACATACCTGAAGAATGGACCTTTCCAAGACAACAGACAATGTTCTACTAATGCGCCCGCGTGTGTCCAGGAAAAGATTTCTGGTGATGATGGACTCCATTAGTATTATGATTGTTGCTTTTTTCTTTTCCTTTTGTTGCCTTTGGTTTTTGTATACAATAGCAATTACATTTTTTGGCAATGACAGCATTGTCAGAACTGCTAATATGAGTGGAGAAACAAATAAAGTAAGAAGAGGTGATTCCGATAAAGAAAACCTTTTAAAACACTATTTCAAAAGTTCTAATGGGAGACTAGAGACTAATGGGAGACTAAGTAGATTGTGGTACTGCCATTTGACCAGGTTGGGGAGAGATAAGTGGAATGAGATCTGCTTTGTAAGCTCCCTCATTCCACATGCTTTGAGTACCTTCAAAGTGTTTGTGGCCAAAGAGGTACCTGCAAAATGAGCACACTGCCTAAGGCATCTACCAATGTGAAAAACAAGAGGACAGTTTGTGGGTAAACAAGCTTTTATACAATGGGTCACAAAAGCAGGCTCGCCTTATGAAGACACTTATATTAAATGAGCAAGAGTGAGAGGAATGAAAGAAATGGTGATGAAATACATATCAGGGCTGCACAGAGGTGAGGTAAGAATGATCGAGAAGTTGTTGTTGAAGTGTACAGCTTCAAAAGGGAAAGAAATTCCTTCTATTGGAATAGACCGCAATTGCACAAAATAGGCTAAGTATATACCTCTGGAGGATGGGTAGAAAGACTAATGGTATGTAGAGCACAAACCCTGATAGGAGTATGGGAAGGAGTTTTGCTAGGTGCAAACAGTGAATGTCTTCATGAGTGGCCAAAAATTACCAATTTGTTAACTTGGATAGAAGATGAAAGAGGGACAACGGACATATATAAAAAAAAAGGTAAATGCCTCCTTGTGCTTCAGAAGCAATGGCACTATACGGGGAGGAGAAAACTAATGATGCGGTCACATCCTGTATTTGCCGAGAATGAAAGTAGGCTCAGTCGTACTGATGGGACAACTATTGAGCCTGTTGTACCAAAGCTTATATATAGCTCCCACCAGATGGGGGTGATATATTTTCACTGGCAGTGCTGCATGCAAAATCTCTGGTAGTGCCACAGAGTAACTGGTGCAGATTGGTCACTACCAAGGACAGATAATAAACAACGGAATAAACGATCCTTGACAATACAGTGCACATAAAGAGACAGTTATTTCTCAAAGAAAAGTGTACAGTCGAGATACCAGGCTGTTCAGCAAAACATTGATGTTCTTTGCATTCCTCCTTGTCCCTGGCTTACAAACAGCTGTCAATGCTAAGGTGTTGCAGATAATCAGATGGGAGTTACTGCTATTGATCAATGGCACTGCAAATCAGTGGGAAATCACATAGGGGGAAGTTAACTAGTAGGGCTGCAAAAGAACCACGTAGGATGTAGTATACCACTATTGCATCCCGATTCCCAGGCGTGGCAAAGAACACGCATATCCCCCCACATCAGTTAGGCCATTGAACTAATTAGACAGGAATGTGTGCAGTTGAATAATTGAAGGGATGCAGCCTACTACCAAGGTCATAGTCCTGGGAGCGAAGGCAAAGTTCTTGGGATTCCAAAAACATGAACCAAGATTTAAGAACTTAACGCCTCTCAGAATGATGGTCACTGCATTTGAACTACCAGATGTGCAGGGTAAGGGGCCCTACATCCGTGTGAACTGGATTGATTAGTTGGATGTGAGGTTTACTCTTGGGAAGGGGAACTGAAAAGGAGAAAACTTAGAATAACAACATCTATGTTTTGTACCAAGGAGAGCTAAAGATGATGCATGTACAGTGGGGAGGGTATGAGGGGGATGCCAACATGTCTGGGATGACAGAAGGGCTGATTTGTCTGCCAGGACCGGGCTGACCTTGAAGTTGCCCACTGAGTTCCCACTCATAACCAGGTGCATGATACGTGATTAGGATCGAAAGTAGTGTGGTGCCAGTTGATGTCAACCAATTGATTTGCAACATTCCATAATGGACGAAGAAGTCCCCAAAGTGTGGAGAAGATGAGAGAGAAGACAGCGGAACCAATTGGGGAATGCACTATATGTAATCATTATCATGTATATAGGTCACGGCCAATAAGGGTGGGGGATTAAAACTGTATATCAAGTGCGTTGTGAGTGTCGATTTGAGAGTTTATAACTTGAATTTTGTACAAAAGATATTAGAAAGCTCTTCAGCAGTGGATTTGTAAAATCCTGTCACCTTGTTTTTGTATACAAAATAAAGCTCTTGTCTTTCTCCAAGAAGGGTGCAACTAGCCTTTTTCCCCTAGTGGGTTGTATTTTCTGGGTCTGATCGCTGGCTACATTTCTGGTGACCCTGATGTGATCCCAGTGACCCCCGGAAAGACAGAGGATTCCTGTCTGCACATCCTGAGGGGCCCAAGCTACCTGCAGCGACCAGACCCCCTTGTGCAGAGCCTTTGAGAGTTTTAGAGAAGCCATGTTATTACAATTCCTGTCTGTTCTTTGAAGCGGGGAGCTGTCCCTGGTTTGTACAGACCGTTGACAGGACCCCGTGACAGAGGACTTCAGCTGAACACACACGTAAGTGCACCCCTTTTTGTAGAAAAATAAGTGAGGTCTGAGGGTAAAGTATGAGTGTTGGGAATTGTGAAGGAGAGTGGGTGTATATGTGTGGTGAGGAGAGCATGGATTGACGAAGTTGAGAACCACATGGTGTTTTATATATTTTGTCAACAAGATTTTTATATCATGATTTGTGGAGTAACAGGATCCTTTCCTTAGGCAATAGGAGAGAAGGCAGCACTGTATGATGGAAGAAAAGAGGATATGGATAGAGGCTCCGTATATTCAGTGAGTCTGGGATCTCTCCATCCGTTGTATAGGGGGAGCTGATAATGAATAAGTAGCTGTGATAGAGGACCATTGTGGCCCTGGATCTCCTCACCTGATATAGTGGGGGTGTTGTAACGAAAAAGTAGAATTTACTGTGATTTTATTGTTGGTGAGATCTTTGTGGTGTGGGTAGTAGTGGCCAAATAAGGGCCAATTGAAGTATGACATAGGAAGGGTGAAAGATATGTGTGTATTTGTGTGTGTGGGTGAAGAGGGGTGAGTGTGGGGTATAAGATGGGTGTATTGTGGAGGGATTTGGGTTGTTGGGGTGGGACAAAAACATTTGTTAACATTGTAAACATATTGACAGGAAAGGGTAGCTATCATGGTGCCAATAACACAGTTGGATTACATGTGCAAATCCCTTCCATTGTATCAAGATAAGATTTTTAAATTCCATAGGGAATGGTGTGTGGAAACAAAGGGAGGGATGTTTAATCCATGGCCGGACCAGGGTACAATCAATAGAGAGATACAAAGTCACATGTATACGTTTGTTTTTGACAGCTAAATATACCGGAAGAAAACTAAAAAAAGAAAGGAAGTATTGGAATTCTGGAAAATGGTGGAAGATTTGGATGATAGCTCCACTGATTCTTCCAAGGCAGTATATGAGGTGATCACACCATGCAGTACTATCATTACTGCGGTTACTGTCCCAAGAACCCCTGTGGCTCCCATAGAAACATTTGTCTGCTGTTAGGATGCTTCCCTACATGTGCAGCATCAGGATACAAAAATCCCAGGTATGCCCGACTGACCACTATAGCACCCCCGCCGCCCACATCGGCATATTCAGAATCTCCCCAATCCCACAGTGTCAGTAGTTGGGAGGGGTAAAGAGCCAGAGTGAGATGACGTAAAACCACAGAAATATCTAGTGGATGCGTTAAGGAAGGTGGAGGGTGAGCTGGTGTGACTAAAATTAGAACAATTGGATGGACAGCAGTTGCCTATAGGGGTGATGAAGGGAGGGCAGGGGGCATTTGGTTTGGCATAGATAGTACAGCTATTAAAGATGTACATATAGAAAAGGAACATGAAGAAAGAAGGAGGTCAGAGGGGGGGGTGGACTATGCGATGGCAAGGTCATACGAGGAATATGACTATACACACGAAGGAAAAGAGGAGTGAGATACAGTAGGCAAATTGGAAGAGGCAGAGCAGCAACCTGGGCTATCCCCGATAGTAGAACGTTTTTGGGGGCCTAGGTTACAAAACAGGTTTGGAAGAGTGGCAGTGACCAAGAGATCGGTGGTCGGAAAGAAGAAAGTTGGGAGGACAGTAGGGTCACAGTTTCTGCAATGGTCCAGGGAGAGCGCAGTATATCCCTTGGGCACACACATGGACAAAAATAATCTCATAAAGGCACTCTCATCCCTCACAGCTGGGGTGGGTAAATGGATATACACATTTGAAAAGCACACAGCCAGGACTACTTTGGCTGTGGGGATTTGAAAGTGTGTATGTGTCGATACTGGGAGATCAGGCCGATGACATACGGATTAAAGCAGGGTGTGAAGTTGGGTGACGATAGTCATGATGGAGCGCGTTTTAATGAAATCAGGCCTCAAGTATTGCCCAATAAATCTTACATATACAAGAGATTTGGCGGGAGGAAACAGGGGACTCATGGGATCGAGCGATTACATTTTCTATTTTGTGGTTAAAAGAGGTCTCCAGAAAGATGTGCAGAAGGCACTCAATAAGATAGTGGGGATTGAGGCAAAAGATTGTGTTGAAATTCAATCTATTATTATTCATCACTGTAAACTGTTAAAAGAAACGGGGAAGGATAGGTTAAAGTTGTTAAGGTTTAGTAGGTTTTTTATTATTATATTTTTATTATTATTTTCTTTCCTTTTTTCTTATTTGTTATTGATCTCTCATTTTTTTTAATTTTTATTTTTGTAAACATATTTTTTAGGTCTTTTTTTAGTGCATCATGTTTATTAAACTGACTATATTGTGCACCAATGTTAAACATGTGTGTTATATATGCAATTACAATGCCATACTGTCTCCATTTATGTGTGGGTTTGCTTTTGGGTTGTTCATATATGCGTTCGGTGAAGTTATATGGGTAGGCCATATAAAAGGGGGGTGGTAATGCAGTAGTAGTAACTCAAAGGAATTTACATACATTACATTTTTTGACACCTCGTTTGAAGCCACAACCCCAAATGATGAATATTTAACCACAGTGGCAAACATAAGTGAATGGAAATACAGGATACTTTGCTATCAGATTTAAAAATACGAATGAAAAGAGGTATGGAGGAAGAAAAGTAATATGACCAGTATAAAGGGTTAGTGTTTGATGCAATATCCAATGTGCACCAACCAGAGTTTAACAATATGTGGTATAGATATATGAACTCAGTGGTGAAACAGAGGTACAACGACAGTTGTTATGTCTGCTCGCTCATTCCGTGTGCATCGCGAGCACTCACAATATTAGTACCTTAGGAGATATTGCCCTTGGAGGCCCAGTGCTTAGTGCAATTAGCCCATGTCAGTTTCGTAGTCTATTCCAGAGGCACAAAGTACAAGTTGTACTAATGGACAAAGATGAACAGATGTCAAACATACTTTTATTCAGTTTAAAACCTTCAAGTTTCACAAAACAGTTAATACATGTAAACAGAAGGCCCAAGAGCATAAGGATATCTATAAAAACATATCAAATACAGCTCATTAAATTATTATATATATTATTCATGTGAAATGGAGTACATGTAAAAGTACATGGGGTAATAAAATTACAAATCAATCAATACAAATCAAACATATTTCATTCAAAGCTCTCAATTCAAGGCGAGGGGTGAGTGCGAGTGTGAGAAAAATTGTTTGGCTTAAAGTTGCCCAGCTTTAGGAATATGAGCTAAGATAACCTCACAAAATCAATACTTCTTACTGATATTGCTTTTGGACTACTGACAAGTTGAAGCAGTAATGGCCAAGGAGAGAAAATGCTCACAGCCTCGGGCATTTAGACGTTATTAATCATATTACCAGAGCCCTTTTTCAAAATCCTGTTTCTCAACAGACATGCCCTGAAAATGTAACGCACAGTTCCAAATACCACACGGGGGAGCAAACATTCTTTTAAGTATCTAGTGGCAAGAATTGGATGTCGAATACCTGCGTTATTTAGGATAGGTTGCAGGTACATACCCCTCAGGCTATGAGTTTTTTTGCATATTAATAAAAAGTGCATGATGCTTTCTGGATGGGAACCACACATTGGGCAAAGGTCAAAATACCTCCCCTGCCAACTCTTCCTCATACAGGCAACTGGTAGGACACCACGCCTAAATCGAACATAGAGAGATTTCTCCCTTGGCAGGAGAATAGTGTCCAGATAGCCCTTAAACCCTAATTCCACTACTGATTCTTGGCATTCCGCTCCCTCCAAATTTCAGTTTTATGGCATCAACTATCAGCTCTTCGAGCATTAGCCTATTTTCCTTAGTTTTCAAAGTGTTCAAATCCCATACATGGTGTATGATATGATATGATGTTATTGGTTATTTATAACATGCTTAATGCCCAGAGGTTTCTAAGCGGGGACCCGGGGATCGAACCTGTGTTTCTCCGTGTCGTCTTGCTGCTAAGGCGAGCATGTTGCCCCTAAACTATCCTCCCCACAGTACCTGTGGTTTGTTCCAGAAATCTGGCATATCCAGAGGGAATCATGTACACTCAATCCTATTGCTCTATTTTTGGTGTGAGGAGGTCTGAAGACCATCACTTTACATATTGTGATGTTTAAGGATAACTGCAACTCAGCACATTTATTATCAAAAATTGTCAGAGCACTCTTCAGGCCCTGTGGAGTAGTGGCCAGGAGGACTGCGTCATCTGCATTAAAAAGTGCTGGATATATGTCAGCGTCCATCCTAGGGCAGTTCTAGCACCCGACTTTTCAATGCATCTATGAGTTCTTCTATGTAGATATTAAACAAAATGGGGGCCAGGGAACAACCCTGCCTCACTCTGACATTTACCCCAAAATCTTGGGTTTGCTCGCCCCCCTGCCCAAATCTAACAGTGACTGTATTTGCAGAATATAATGAGCATATGATAGCCACCAGATGAGGCGGGGCACAAGGTTTCAGCAGAATATTCCACAGGAGTTCCCGTGAAACGGTATCAAAAGCAGTTTTTAGATCCAGGAGGACCACGTATATGTACATTTTTTTCTTAAGATTGTATATTTAGCTATCATTAAAAGAAAGATTAAATAGTGATCTATCGTACCCCTATTTGGCCTAAACATGGCCTGCAAGTGACTAACCACATTTTCACTGTCTGCCCACTCCTGTAGGAGTTTAAGAATAAGAGTAAGAAAGAGCTTACCGACACCATCCAAAAGGGACGTGGGGCAGTAATTGGCTGGAGAATCTTTACTACCCTTTTTATAAATTGGAAAAATTGTCACCCTAGCCAGGAGGCTGGTATCTTGCAAGTACGCAAAATAGCATTAAACAGCTTAAACAACACAGTGGCCCAAATCAATACCTCATCTTTAAAGAGGTCTACCGGAATAAGATCAGGGCCTGAGGATTTAGGGAGTTAAGTGCTGCCACCATCTCCACAACAGAAAATGAAAAGATAGCTGGGGATAGTGGTCTGTAGGCTTCCAAGATGTGGGCAGGTTGAATCTCTTGTTGGTAGAGATTTACAACGTCGGATCGCCATTCAGGTTCACTTATGTTACATTGTAAATCTCTGTCCCCCTTCAAATTCTTGACAGTTACCAGCTTCCAGAAGGAGCAAGCATCCTTGATTGCAAGGCACGATGTAACCTACTGCATTGGTAGGACACAAACTCTCTCTTTTTCTCCCAGTTAGTTCTTTGTGTTTTAGTCTTAAAGCATGCAGGGCAACTTTGTAAATCCCATGTGGGCTATTTACCCTGTGTACAATTTGCTTTTTAGCACTGTGGCAGACCTCGTCATACCACCCTGCCTTGGGGAAAGCGTGTTTCTTTACTTCACATTCCGGTAATGACAACAAAGGAACTAAATTCCTTTTTAGTTGCTCACATTCGCTCACTACCTTATTATCACTAGTTACATATTTCACTAATATTGCTAGAGGCATACATGGATGGTTTTGAGCCCAGATTCAGTAAGTTCTCCCACCTAACCCCTTTTTGCACATGACCAGTACCTACCTTCGACTGGACAACCTGATGGCGCGTGGTTCCATCCTTGCCCCTTCCATATCACACAATTTTTTCTACTAGGGGAAAATGGTCACTCTCTTGTCTCTTAAGGATTGCAAAAACACCAATCCTGTACCAATCATTACCTGTGAATAAAATGTAGTCAATCAGGAAGCTCCCATTAGCTCCACTGAAAGTTTTTGTTAGCTGGCTGACTGCTTTCAAAGCTGCCATTGCAGGCCCTTAAATTCAATTTATAAAGAATGCTCACTGACTCTAGGGAAAGGCGATGCACGTGGCAGGGAGGGATGGCACTAAGCGGTGGGACATCCCAAGCCTCCTTATGGTCATCCCCAGATCCTACAAAATCATGAAGTGGTTCTAATTGGAGATTAAAATCACCCACCACAACAATACAGTAGTGGTGTTGAGGGGATTGACTCATACCTTCAGCTGATTGATGAAGAGAAGTGTGAAAAGTACAGCAGTGCCCTTCAATGTAAGCTTTGACCTTTGTTGAAATTAAACAGAGTATTGTTCATATCCAACAAATGGGGAAAAGGCAGCGGTGAGTTGTGCGGCATGTGTTACGCTCACCTAATATCCCCGAGGGCGTCTGGAAGGCTCTGAGATCTGGAACCCTGGATGCGTAGTTGACCAGTGCTGAATAATGAATCATAGTTATTTGTAGGGTGAGCTATCCGTCCTACGTTTCTTGTGCAGGGGTGCTTGACGTTTGTTGGCGAGCTGCCCGAGTTGCTTCACTAGTGCAGTATGCCTTCCTTGGGCCCAGGCATGCTGTGACCCCGAATCTGCTGGTAGGCAGGTAGTTTTGTTAATTGTTAGTCTTTGTTCTGTTTATGCTGGGAATTCGTTAATGTCTTTATCTCCTTCTTTTCAGGTGCGAAGGTCTTGATGCTGGCGTGCTGGATGGAGAGGCCCGTTTCTAGGTAAGAGAAAGCACGAAGCACAGCGCCTTTATTGTCTTTTAAAGCTAACCTGTGTTTTCTTCTTCTTCTCCTCACAGGCTGATGTTGTGCTGCGAGTGGATGAGAGTGCGATGAAAAACAGGCCTGCGGAATCCGTTAAGGTGAGTACAGCGCTGTGCGGTTGTTTAATTTTGAAAGCGAACCTGAATATGTCTCTTTTCCTTTGCAGATGTTGCTGTGGTGCTCCGGATGGAAGCGTGGCATAGCGCGATTGAATTCATGTAAGACTGATGGAATTCGATGTTTTGGAAGCGTGCATTCTAATATTGATTTTCCTTTTCTCGTTATAACAGGTCGCAATGTTCGAACAGCAGCTGTGGTAGTGGTTCGCCGGAAGTCCTTCTGCTAGTACTCACTGGTGAGTGATGTTTCTTCTTCTCTCTGTTTCCACAGCTTGCAGCCCAGTTGAGATGCTGAATGCTGGATGGTGTCTTCTCAGGTAAGACAGAATAATCTTGTTCTTGTTCTTGCAGGAAGATGCTGAAGACCAGGAGCTGGACACGGTGAGCGGCACGCTGCTGGTTGCAGAATAACACAAAGCTTGTTCTGCAGTCCGGGTGTGGTTTATATAGCCCAGGTAAAGTAGTACCAGGGAAAGTAGTTCCAGGCCTGCCACACCCAAAACACTAGACCGCATGGCTTGGTTCTTAGAACTAGACTGTGTGGGTGCTTCCATGTTGGATTTAAAGGACCATGTACATAAATGGGACCTAGTTTGAACAGCCCTTTCTTCCTACATATACGCCTGGTGCCAAAGGCACCAGGACTGGCTCGAGGAGCCCTTTTGCAGTGCTTCTAAGGCCCTCAGGGTTCTGTTGGGAGACAGCATGGGGGCTGTCGGGTTCAGAGAATAAGTCATATGGAACATTAATAAGAACTGTTTTGAGATATGGTCTGCACACATATGTAAACTAACATGGATTGAAGCACGTGAAACTCCGATAAAAGTGAAACCAGGGGATGAATACCAGTTTTGTTTTCGAGGGCATGGAACTGTTACAGTAGGCACTAACACCAAGTGCAATAAGACATTGTTCATTCTAGACCTTGCAAAAGGAACAGCAGCATTGATGGAAATGTACTGGGTATGCGGCCAACAAGCATACCTGCATTACCTGCATATTCCACCCTTTTTGCAAGACACCTCTGCATTGACAACTCAGCACTCATCTACCGTAAGGTGTTGCAATCTGTCTCATCATCCATCCAAACACCCCAAGTGAAGAAAAACAAGTGATCTTTGAAGTGGTGAAGAAAGAGGTTGAATTATTTTTCAGTAGAATCATCCATGTTGCTTAATGCGATCCCAGATAAATATCAGTTGTACACCCAAACAGAACTTTTCTTTGTTTCCCTCTTGACCCCAGGAATTTAGGCTTCGGACAATGCGAAGTAGCTGCAGATCGTCCATTGGGAGGTGATTCAGTTGGCGAATGATACTGAACAAGGGCTCAATGCAGTCAAAAGTGAGCTGAGAGAAATCTGGTTGATGACACTCCAAAACAGATATGTTTTGGATCTCCTGACGGCGATGGAAGGGGGCATGTGAAAGATGATCGGGTTGTCATGTTGTACGTACACACCCACAAATGACTCAGAGAACGGGACCCTGATACATATTATAGGGGCCCTGTACAAGTTGAAGAACAGAAAGGAAAATGAAGCAGGTGTACAACCTGAAGATTGGTTCGACATAATGTTTTCATGAGCGCAATCCTGGCTTAGGGCACTGGTGAAGATAATGGTTCTGATCACGGTGTTCATGTTAGTGGTGTTTTACACAGGCCAGGTCATGCTCCAATCTATCCGGAGCAGTGCAAAGATTATGGTTACTATTGGGGTGAGGATATCTCTCGCAGGCACAAAAGAGGGGCAGGTCCTAACTGAGGATTTAAGGAAGCCACGTATGGTCAAAAATGAACAACCCCTTCTTCCCCATCATGATTGCATTTATCTTACATGTATCCCGAAAAAGTACACACGATACAGGAGCAGTTTGAGTCATGTGTGTAGGGCATGGGTCCCTAAGAATGAACTGAAGTGTGGAATGTTGGGATGCACGTCCAGACCACCGCCTCTCCTAGCTGTTTTAAACTGCGTAAATATATATAAAATGGATATGAGCGTGGGAGAGTGCAGGGGCGGGGTGTGTGTTATGGGTGGGGACAACTGGCGGTAGTGGGAAAACAGTAGTGCTGCAATTCAACCACACAGTATATAGTATAAAAATATACATGACAGTCATAACACAAACTAATATTGCGTTTACGAGTAGGCCTGAACCTTCGCAGGCCATGTTTTCACAGAAACACAGATCAACAAGGCATTATCCCTCACCTCATAATTGCATCCTGATTCCCAGATGCAACAAAGAACGAGCATATAAGGCCGGTAAGATAGCTCAGCGGGTTGAGCCCTCGCTGCTGCAATCTGAGCATGATCTGCAGTTTGAGGTTCAAATCCCGGGAAGGCCAACTCAGCCTTTCATCCTTCCGAGGTCGATAAATGAGTACCCATTTCGGTTGGGTGATATTGTATGTAAATATGCGCTCTGTAAAGCACTTTGGATTAATGCACTAAAAAAATAACTTATCATTATCATTATATGCCCCCACATCACTTAGACCGTTGCACTAATTAGGTAGGAATATGTGCAGTCAAAGAAGTGAAGGGCTGCATCCAAGTACCAAGGTTGTATTCCTGGAAGCAAAGGCAAAGGTCTTGGGATGCCAAAACACAAACCAAGATTTAAGACACTAGCACCTCCCAGAATGATGGTGACTCCATTTCAACTACTCGATGTGGAGGGAAATGGGCCCTAAATCCTTCATGAACTGGATTGATTAGTGGAACGTTAGGTTTACTCTTGGGGAGAGGAACTGATAAGGTGAAATCTGAGAATTACATGATCTATGTTTTGTGCCAAGGAGAACTAAGAATAAGGCCCGCACACTGGGGAGGGCATGACGGGGCACCAAAGTGTCTGGGATGAGAGAAGGGCTGCTTTGCCTGCCAGGACCAGGCTGGCCTCGAAGTTCCCTACTGAGTTCCCTCTCATCACCAGGTTCATGTCACGTGATTAGTATCGAAGGTAGGTGGTGCCAGCTAATTTTAAGAAATTGCTTTGTAATATTCCATGATGGACAAAGACGTCACCCACACGTGGAGAAGATGAGCAAGAAGACAGCAGAGCCAATCAGGGAATGGAATATGTAATCATTAGCATGTATATAGGCGGCAGCCAATGAGGGTGGGGTATTAATACTGCATATCATGGCGTCATGAGTGATGATATGTGTGTTCATAGCTTGAATCTGATTGAATACAATTGTTCGAATGGGAGATTTGATCGCAGGTTTGATAGAATACAAACATTACAATCAAATCTCCCCTTCGAATGGCATTATGGTGTACAAGTAGTGGGGGCTGTGGGTGTTTCCCCCCACCCTTCTTCACTATAATGTCAGCGTGGGTGTCCCCCGCACCAGACTGCTTAAACCCTTTTAAAAATGAATTAAAAAAGAAAAAGGGACCCTGCACGTCAGATATGACCCGTGTTAGAGGAACAGATCTGACCGTGCAGGGGTGCAGGAGAAGCAGCGGTGGGAGAAAAAAGGTAAGTAGGGGAATGGAGTTGGGGGGTTTGGAGTATTGCGTGATTTGATTTGTGCAAAATTGACTATGGTCAATTCCGCTGTGAATCTTTATGCTTCAGTCAAATAACCCAAATCCAAATTTTTTCCAAGAGATATCAGTGGGCTCTTTGGCAGTCGATATGTAATACCCTGTTGCTTTATTTTTTGTATACAAAATAAATCTCTTGGCTTTCTCGAAAAAGGGTGCACCTAGCCTTTCTACATAGTGGGTTGTATTTTCTTGGTCTGATCACTGGGAGTTGCCCTACAGGCGGAGTGTGCACAAAGAACGGCTCAGGTTACTGTACATTCTCACCAGCACACAATAAGCAGAATGGGAGCTTGACAGATCTAATAATGTCCGTGCAAGACCTGTATACATTATGGTATAGGAGACTGAAACAACAGAAGATGAGGACTGTTTTGATTACTTGTCATTGGTGCCAACCTGGCTGGGTAACATGTTTAAATATTCGATTAGCAGTACTAGTGCTAGTACTGACTGGCCTCTGTGTCCACAAATAATACTGAAACAAAGTAGAAGAGCAGGAACAAAAATAATAGAGAAGCACATGTTGACAATAGTGCTGGGTGACCATAATGTAATGCATGTTCACATCCAAACAGACAAATAACCCTGTATGCACATAATAGAAAAGCCATTTGAGCCCCATAGTGCAGGATTTGAACCCCAATTAGATCCTCCAAATGATATACAGAATTGGGTGGATTGTGAAGGAGATGGAGAATGCTGTTTTTTAACATGTGGCCCAGAGGAATATGTGGAACATGGAGACAGTTTGAGTCGGGTCTCCCATTTGTGGATACCTAAAGGTAGAGCTGAGAAGAAGAAAACCCAAGGGTATGCGGTCAATAAATTGACCAGAGGCGGAGTATAAAATCAACACCAGGTATGGCCCAGACACCAGACTTTCGCAAGGTGAACCTGCGTATGAGCTGACAAATATGACAAGCGACCTGTAAAGAGTTACTTTAAACATTAGGGACAATGCAGCTGCCCTAAAAAGCAGAAGAGGTTGCGCCACACAAAGTAGGTCCTAAAGTAGAGAGCACATACAAGCTCAAAAAGGTTGCAGAAGACCCAGATAGGGTTCCACAAAGTAGCAAAGACCTGAACATAGGTTGAGGTAGACGGCATCATACATGGGCAGGGATTAAACATATGGTGGCATGCAAGGCACGTGACACGAAGAACAATAACATAGCGGAGAATTAACCAATGTATCGCCATTTTAAACCTAACTGTGAAAGGCCTTCATTCAGAAATACTGAATTCTGACACCGCCACTGCTTTGCACACACAGTCCCAAGCCACACAATATTCATACAGACACTCGCGCACCAAGGATTTGATACAGGGGGCCCCAACAGGGAATCAAAACCACTAGATAACATTTCCCAAATGTGCACAGCTTGCAACTCTAAAAGTTAATTTGTTTCTATTGGCATCAGTGAGAAAATACAGATATGTTTTGATCTCCAGGTGCAAGAGGATACTGTGCCAAACAGCCTCTAAACACACAGAGCATCAAATATGGGTTAGAATAGCAGAAAACTCAATAGTAGATGAAAATGAGGTCTGAAGTATTGGTCGCCTACCACGTGAACGAAACAATTACCATTTACTCCTGGCTTGATAAGACAGCACACATGCTATTTTGGTGGTGCAGCCAGACACAGGGACAGCATCAAGGCCACAAACAAATTGGCAGATGAAGGTCTCAGGCCTGGGACAAGGAAAGGAGTTGATTCCTTCAAACCAAATCTTCACAGTCTGCCCATCTCTCCTTCCCCACCACGCATCTAATAAAGTGCCCCATGGTCAGATGAGCAAACCACCTGCAATTAGGATGCGTCCGCCAGGTTTGCCACTTGAGCATGGTGCAAACTAATAAGGTAGTTTAACATAGCATAAACACTTTATGTAGGATGAATTTAGGAGGAGCCATCAGTTAAAGAATATCCAGTAGTAGTAGCCATCATGTATAAGATGTATAGGTACTATATTCCCTTAACCGATGGTAGAAGATGTTTTCTTATCACTAACTATGAAGTCATGTGTGATGTTATTTGGACTTAAAAGCTTGGGTTTTATATTGTAACATTTGATAATGCTATTTTGTGTTTTCCGACTGATTCATGTTTGAATAAAGCTGGGTTTTTGCGTGCATGTGTATATACTCAATTTTCTTGAGTTTGTTTCTTTATTGACTATTAATTATTGTTTGGGACCACCTTAACAGGCCTTTTGATATGCAGCACCCTAGTGTGAGGCTACTTCTGTTCTGAATGGGTGTGCTTTTTGACTCCTGTTTCCAGGACAGTTCCCTGTGGCGTGGCTGTCTCTTTGGGGTGAGTGTATTACTTGCCCTAACAAGGGATCAAAGAGAGGCAATCACCAAGGCTACAGTTCTGCCAGCAAGAGCAGTCTGTCTGGGGAGTACACACATAATTCTTTCACAGCCGAACTGGGCTCACAGGGCTGACACATGTATTATATCAAATTGCTGTGGTTGTAATAATTATGCGTAATACCATCTACTATACCATAACTAAGCTATGGCTTTTATTTAAAGGTTATTTTGCCACCGGACAAGTGTACAGTATGCCTTTGGCAGACAAATGTACACTGACTTTGGCATGGAGATTATGAAACTGGAATCTGATTGGCATATTACCTTTTCAGAGATGGAATTACCTTCATCATTTTAATGACAGTGATTTTAATCAATACAATTAATAAAAATCAAAAACCTCAGGGCTCCTACACCTTTGCCAGGTGGCAATTCCTTAAAGGTAGTGTCTAGAAGATCAACAATTACACATTACAATTTAAAATTCAGGCCATGGTGAGTGGAGAGGCTATGAATACACAAGCCTGAATCATGAAATGCTCTGACAGTACTGTTGGTGCCCATCCTCAGAGGCACATATAAGAATCTTTTTATTATTTGACGATGATATAATTTGCTTTTAGGGTATAGTTTAAACTCACCAAATAATACAAATAATACAAAAGAGTAAGGTTTTCAGAAGATCTGCAATGAGCTTGAACATATAATGGCTGCCAATAGAGATTATCGGCATACTATTTGTTGGCTCTACGTGATATTTCCGCTTTTTGTGGGCCACCTAACAAAAAGACTGATTTCTTTTCACCTGATTTTAGGCAGCCTTCAAAAAGCAAATATATCCCATTTCCTTGCCCTCCACCCCCTCCCTCTGTCGCATGATGTCTTCTAAATCGGGGGTTTCTCCCTCCGAACCCCCTTTATTCACCCGCTGTCATCTCCCTCACCACCCCAGAAATCACCTATCCCACAAACACACGCACAAATATGCAACACACACACATAAAGACACGCACACACACCTCAACACTTAACTGTTCTCCCGCGACAGCTCTTCCAGTCCTGATGCGCCTCTAAGCCCCTGCATACACTCGTGTAGGGCAGGGGCATGACAGATTGATTTAGAAAGACCGCTCTGTGTGGTCACAGAGCGGTCTTTCTAAATCAATCTTTTTTATTGTTTTAAAAAATATATATATTTTCACTTAGGAGCTATTTGTTCAGTCTATAAACCACACCAAAACCATGCAGCTATTATACCGCATTGATGTTTTCTTCCAACAGGAGGAGAAATCTTTATATAAAAAGCTGAATGTATGTATGTGTGTATGTTTGTCCGGCAATACCAAATTTTGCATGGATTCCTCTTTTGTCTGGGGCAAGATCGTAGTCTATGTTTGGATGCAAAAATCTTATACACAAAAAAGTCTTTGGATGTGTATGTGTGTATGTTTGTCCGGCTATACAAATCCACATTGTTGAACCCATTGCTAACACATTTTGCATGGATTTCTCATTTGTCTTGGGCAATATTGTAGCCTATGGTTGGATACAAAAAATTCACTCTGTAGACACCCTCATTTACTGATGCTCACCACGATTCAATACAGTAGGTACTAGAAGGAGGCAACAGTTGGAAAAGTGTCTCAAACAAAATGTTTGATATTTTGGTTATTCCTTTGAAATGTATTACTACTGTATACAGTTTGAAAGTGTTTATTAAAGCATTTTCAAAGGGAATTAAAAAAAACATTTTTAAACTGAATAAAAAAAATGTAATTTTTTTATCACGCCACTCCAAATATGGGAAATGGCAAGGTTAAAGTTTACTTCAGTTCATTCACAAGAAGAGAGCACAATCAATCAATCTTTTTATGGACATTTTCTCAAATGTGCTGAAGCCATTGAGTGACTGAAACATGCTGCACAAATAAAGAACATCAATCGGAAATGCTCCATCTGATGCAAAGTGAAAATCAATATCAAGAGCTTCTGAAACACAACAATGAAAAGAAGCACAACTTGCCAAACAGTGGACAAGGGCAACTTTCTCCAGGGCAGATGAGATGCCAGAGCAAACTGAAGCAAGACTTGCTGAAATGAGGACAAGAGCAACATCCTCCAGGGCACACCAGAGAAAACTAAAGCAAGATTTGCCAACAAGAGGACAAGAGCAACATCCTCCAGGGCAAATGTGACACCACTCGATCAGGACACGGGCAACCCTGGGTACCCCAGCTAGTATCAAATATTCACCACACAATGCGAGAAACAAAATGAGCGGTCTGAATCAGAAGTACAACCTTTCTTTTCCCATTACATTTCTCGCAAAGAAATTAAAATTATAATTCACTAATTAGATATGGATTACAATTTCAACAAGATATGATGCTATAGTAAATGGAAAGGTAATACCTAAGAATACTACATTGATTGAGCACATACTTGTGAGAGCCGTATCTCTTTCCTTCTACAGTATGAAACACATGTCGTCCATTTGCATTTGCTTTAGTTGTGTTCATAAAACGTTTACAGTGCTAGAGTGCGTGGGAGAAATATGTGGAATTTAGGTCAGTCTAAACGCCTGAATGATTTGTACTTTTTGATTCACCTGTCTCTTTAGAACACTGATCCCCACACATTGCAATGTAAATTGGTCTTGTATAGCAAAATTCTTCGTCTCCTTGGGCTACATGGAAAGGTACACAATAATAGTATATGTACAATAGCAGTAAACTCCAGTTCACATTAACTGTAGGCTTCTTCAGAAAAGTTCAGAGAAGTTTAAATGAGCTTTGTTTTTCGATGACCGTGACGGCGATTGCCTTCTGGCAAAGACTCCTTCTTCCGCCGTTTCCTTTTGCCATATCGCTTGTTAAGGCTTTTGAAACAAAATGCTTGTCTCCAAGGAGGATTAGCATGCGAGAGCTTAGGGGCTTCATTAAGAGTAAGTCTCTATTATGAATATATAATTGTTGTTTTTAATGAACTATATGATAATTATTTTCACAGCGCCAATTGGCATCTTCATTAATCAAAAGTAAAGGACAAGTTGATCTTTTTTTTCAATTGAAAGCTAATTCTACAACAGTTTGCAGATACTTTATTAGAATTGCTGGTACGCTTGTGAAGTCCCACAGTTTACAACAATCACTCGAGAAAAAAATGTTTTAATTAAAATGGGATTTACATGTCCCAAAACAGTGTGGCCATTAATCTCTCTGACCAAAAAGCCAATTTCCCATTGGTCTTTAGTTTGGTCCCTAGGAGATGCCACACAGCCTGACTGCCTCCTGAGGGGTTTAAGACCCACATGTTTTAAAACGAGTCAAATACTTAAATGTTGCTGCTGCAAACCTGTATGTTGCAGGTTAAACAATTAAAATATGTTTTCAGAGTATTTCGCTTTGTGTGATGTAAATTACCTAGTTTGCAAGCCAACGCCGATCAACACAACTGAATAGCAGAAACAATATAACAGTTCTACAACACCACGACTACATATAACTTTCGTGCCAATTAGTGGTGTATTGCTTTACGGGGCAATTCCAGTGTAGATGTATGTAGCATTTATTTTTCGTGGTCTTGCCAGCCTCTTTTAGCATAACCCGTGTGACATTCGAACACGTGTGGCTTAACTGCAAGCATTAATGATTGTGTTTAATATTTAATCGTGATCACGTGGCTTTGCAAAGGATGCTACTGCAGAGGGGGAGATGATCAGACGAAAAAAAGTCAATCTGAGGGCAAACCTTTGTTACCACCAGCCGACTTTAAAATAAATGACAGCTTTGCCAATTGGATAACCCTTGGGTTGTGGTGCACTTCGTAGAGCCCTTAAGCAATGTGGAAAGGTGTGTGCTGAGAAATTTCCAAATTAAGCGGAGAAAGCTTAAGCAGGCGTGCCCATTAGTCATCTCAAATCTCTCAGAAGTAGTGCTCACGCCTAGCACTCACAATACCACGCAGCTGTCTAGATTTTACAGCAAGGTGCAGGCACATATCTTTCAAAATATAGAGCAGTCCCACGAAGCTCACAACTGCCTGTCTCAGGCAGGGGCGTAAGTAGATCGAAACCTTGGGGCATAGGGGCTACCGCTTCAAACTGTGGGGAAGAGGCAACATTCAGAGACTTTATGTGGTCAGGGCAAACATTTTTGTAAAGAGGGGGATCTTTCTCCTCAACGGAATATTTGTTGAAACTGCTGTCAAGTTAGCAGCCAATGGTGTACTTTAACGCACAATGGGCCACTTCATTTCCTGTAAACATAACAGGGTGTAAGGACTAAATGCACATTTCTATTGGTAGTTGCCTGCATTGTAATATTGTGTGTGTTGTGTGGATGGGTTTGTAATCTGCTAGTTCATTGTGCATGTCCATACATATTAGCCTGCTGGCAAGTTATAATATCAACAACTGCCTCAAAATCAATCTACAACCCACAATACATCTTAATAGATAACTCCAGCAACAAAGCAACACAGGTTAAGACAATGGAATGCACACCAGCTGAAGTCTGCACTGGACTTTCCCTACACACTACACTAACACAGCAGCGATAAATCACACCAAGTCTACAGTGTTTTTAAACACCACTCTGCCAGACACCACAGACAATCACACAGAAAATGTAGGTTAGTAACCTGGGGCACACAATAGCCACCGCGTCAGGCAACTTGCTAAATATCTAAAACATGCATAGCTCGAAGAGCCCTTTCTTTTCAGATCTGCACACAGCATTGCAGCATAGCAACCTTGTCCTGCTCCCTCTGCTTCTTTGTTGAACCCCTACCCTTCAAGATCCTGAAGCACCAAGAGCCATGACAATGGAAGTGGTTGGGCTATTCAAGATTCAATAACACAGAATACCAAGACATAGAAAAGAGTTGCACTTATTCTCTTGGGGGGCAGAGTTCCATCCCGCCCAAGAAACTCTGGTGACTGGCAGCAAGAGGGGTGAAAATTAATTTTGGTTCTGCTGCAGAGAGTCCGCTACACTAGAATCTCAGGTGTACGGAATAGCTGGTGAGACTATATCTCCAAAACACAAAAGGGGCTTTTAGGAGCCTCAACGTCTATCCTTCCCTCCATTCATTGTCACACAAAGATAGACGTGTTTAAGATTCCATTGATTACTTTTTTTTTTAAAGCGTCTTACGTCTCGCTGCGTATCGGTCAAGGAAAATATTCCTATCATTTTCCAGAGTTTTATATTTCCCTAGGGAGTGCTGCTGCACCGCCTATCTAGGTGAAGGGGATAGAGAAGAGACTTGCCCTAGTGTAGCTAACCAGTGTACTCAACAATTTCGAGTTCCATTAGTGAACTGAACCCCATCTGTGAGTATTTTGGGTATCACAACAAGTGAGTTAACAAACAGTTCCCACTATTTGTCAAGGCTTATAAAACAGCACTGGGGAGTTTTTCTTGAACTTTATTGCTCCCTCTTATGTGTGTATAATAAAAACACAGATATCTCTGTCAATAATAAAATATATTTTCTTTTCTTTTCCTGGCATTCACTTGGTATGTGAATGTCCCAAGGGTTCAGGGTGTCACCCTGAACTCCAATGGTCAACCTGTTTCGGCCAGCTATGTGTCAGTCAAACTGCTTTCTTCAGGACCCAATAGTTCTACAAACAACCTGGTGTTGCTGAAGGACTTTAAAGACCAGTAGTGTTATTAATCTTTCCTTTAATTATTTTTCTCTGCTTGATTTTCATGTATTCACTCTTGTATATAACCTCTAGTGGAAGACATAAATTGCTATGTGCTAATCAGTACACGCATGTCCTCTATGGTTCTCATCTATGACTGATCTTTCAATGTTTCAGTCGGTACCCACCATGAAAAATCAGAAAGTGCTTGTCCACGCAGCCCATGCCTTAACTTAACTTGTAGCTGTGCAATGAGAATACCACAAAGGGGGTCCTTAACATTCAGTCAGTGTAGCACTTCTAACGCCTTTTCTGCAGCGACAAATGGTGATTTTGTTACGGTCCTAGGCTGGAGAAATTGCTCGTTTGCTCATTCCTTTGAAAGTTTTCAGCTTTTGTTGTCCCTGTGGGAACAATATCTGGTATGAGTAATGGATCTTTTGTATTGGAGAAAATTGTTGTGCCATGTATCAGGTGGTCTGCCTTGTGGTTGCCACTCTTTTAATATCGCTCCATCGCAATGCATTTCCTACACTACCTACTGTGTTCACTATTCACATGTTTTACCTCTCAACAGATGTGACTTTTACAGTCACAAAACACTGACAATCTTCCTACCATATTTTCGCAATTATTCATACATTGCATTTCCCTTCATATTAATATGAACCTTGCCGGGTCCAAATTGTTGAGTCCTTAGTCTGCTCGTAAGGCAATCAATAAAGCTTGTTTTTGAAATTACGTGGTGGCAAAGTCACCATTCTTCACACATTACCTTATCTCTCAGTTTACTTGCACGCCAAATTTATTCCAAGGGCGAAAGAAACATAAACAGTTTTTTGGGGCAGCAGCGTCTATGAATACACTTACAGGGGCTTCGCCAGCACTCGTGTTTCTAGTGTACGCGCGTCTGATGTTTAGTTTCTATTTACTCATTAGGATGCATCAGCTTTTGCATGCCTGGGATGCCGCGTGTCCCGTGGCGCATGGCTTTATGGGTCACAAGTAATTTGATTATTATTCACTGGGTGCCATTATTAAGCGGAGTAATGCGAACAATGTGTATATATACCGCTGTCAAAATGCATGTTGCTGGCAAAACCTCTATCTTGCAGGGTCTCTTATGCACATTTATTTCATGTTTTTGATGGTTCTTATGGTTATACATATATACTTCTTGTTTGTCGTCCCGTATTTTTCAGAGTGTTTGTTACCGCTAGGAATGTATCATAGTAAGGCGTTTTTCCTGAGCCCCAGGTCATTCATGCCTGTCTGCTTATGGGCGTCACAAGTGTCTTACATGTCTCTGCGAGTCACATCTAATTAAGAGGCTCTCATGGCGCCATTGGTGAAGTTAAACACCTTGTAAATATCCTTATGCCGAAACAGGTATTCCAAGAGTTTTTCATCCATTTCTTTCCAGTTACATCCATAGTTATGTGCCCTCTCTACACTTACTGTGAGGTGTCTGTTTACCGACTGGAGTGTCCCACACACCCAATGCATGCACAATGTGTGACGGCATGGAGGATGCAGCAAGTATATGCGTGTATTCCAATTATTTTAGTCTAATACATAGGGAGTAGAGCGTGTGGTCTTGCCACTGGGTATGTTTTGCTTCTACACTCATTTATTTATCCTACGGTGGCTAATGTTTGCCAGCATATCTCCTCATTCAGACAATTCTTCTTTGTGTTCAATCGGAATATCCATAATTGTTCCCTTTTCAGAAGCATTGCTCTTAGGTCACCCCCCTCTCCGTGGGGCTCTGACATTTTCAAGAATGGTTCATTTTATGTCATTTTCAGTGTGTTTTGCAAAGATGAAGTGGTCCGCTAAGGGTGCTGTCAGTCTTCTGGTCCGGATGCAGGAGCAATGCTCCTAGATCCTTACTTTTATGGGCCAGTTGCCATTCCTATGTAACACATGCCAAAGGGGCATGTAATTTGGTATATGACATGTGAACAATTGCCATTGATCAAGTGCGTTTGGTTTCCAGTGTGTCCTCCACCCGAAGTCACTCCTGGTATAAACACATACTGACCATTGGCCAGAGGGTGTGTGGCCCATTGGTTTGGTAATGGTCTATAGTCTAGTTTGGCTTTCATTTTCTTTTTCTCAATAGGTATTTACCAGGGTGTCTCTTAGATTTCAACGTTGCTTAGTAGCAAACTGTCTGGTTGCTAATTGTGTGGTAGCCACGTTTAAGATTGGCCATAGTTTTTGTATCTCTTTTTTGACTCTGCTCACAAGAGGCAATTGGTTCAAGACTACCATGATCTGCTCAGTCATCTGTGGTTCCCTTCTGTTCTGTGTAAGTGTCACCTACGATTCTTTTTGGGTAGCTTCTTTCCTCGAGTTTTAGCGACAGTAGTTGTGCCTGTCTGTCATATTTTCTTCTGTCCAAGCAGTTTCTGTGATACTTGAGAAGCTGCCCATATGGCAGATTTTCTCTGAGGCTCCTTGGATGAAAGTTGTGCAATTCTAGAAGTGAGTTGCTATCTGTCTTTTTGTGATATACAGTGATTTGTAGGGATTCTCCTTTTCTCGTTATTTTTAGATCTAGGAAAGTTGCTTCCTTCTTGCTATATTGATGTGTGCATTTCAAAAAGGCATTCTGGTCATTCAGCCAAAATATGAAGGTGTCTAGATGTTCTTCTGTGCCATTAAATATCATCAGAACATCGTTGATGGCGCAAGCCAATCTCGTTATGTTCTGTTTGAATGGGTTGTTGCCATTATAGATGGGGGTACTCTTGAAATCTGCAGCATAGAGATTTGCCAGGCTGTGGGGCAAATATTGCCCGCGTGGCTGATCCTGCTGTCTGCTTGTAATACTCATCTTCTAGTATGAAAAGGTTTTTCGTTAGGGCAATTTCTGGCAGTTGCATGATGAAATTTACAGGTATGGTGACTTGCGATGTTTTGTCTCTTAGGATTCTTTCAATCGCTCAAAACGTCTCTTCTTGTGGGAATCTAGAACATAAGGACTATATGTCAAGTGTAACCATGAAGTGATTCTCTTTGTAAAAAAATAAATGTCCTCCAATAGTCGTAGCACCGCTGTTGCGTCTTTGATGTATGAACGCATCTTGGCAACTACATTCTTCAAGAAAAAGTCAACAAATTGGGAGTGTAGTTACAAAATAGATCCAATCCCAGACAGGACTGGGCACCCTCGGGTTGGAGTATTGCCTTTGTGCACTTTGGGCAAGCTGTAAAATGCCTGATATCATCAGTAATTCCGGCTCAAAAATTCTCCTTCTTTTCTGGGAATATAGCCCCCATTGAGAGCTTTTTCAATTATTGGGGTGATTAATTCCCTCCATTTTTCGGTAGGACCACCTCCCAGTTTTCTGTATGTTGTTCAGTCATCTATGAGAGTTCTAACAATTGTTCGGTAGTCACACAGATCCATCACTAGGGTTGCGTCCCCTTGTCTGCTGGCTTTCTTATGATGTGTTGATTTTTCTGTAGTTCTTGTAAGGCATCTTTTTCCTTCCTTGTGAAGTTATGGAAAATATTACAATCTTCAGCCTCTACTTCTTCCAGTCTTGATATGATAGGTAATTTATAATGCACTTAATACCCAGAGGTTTCCAAGCACTTTTTCCATGTCGTCTTGCTTCCAAGGCGAGCACGTTGCTCCTGAGCTATCCTCCTGAGACTTGTTAGAATGGATTTTTCAAATGTTATTGATTCAGTAATGATGTTCGATGGGGGTGGGTAAAATGTGTAACTACTGTGTAGATTGGTGATGTCAGTAGAGTAATCAGTTGTTATTTCAAAGAAATATTGGTTCAAGTGAATTATTCTCATAAATTGTTTGATCTCTATTTGTGTCTGGAACAGGTCGTGTTTAGTGGTTGGCCCAAATGAGAGTCCCTTTGTAAGATATTAAGGTCTACATCCTGCAGAATACATTTTGACTGGTTTAAAACTAGTGATTCTGTGACTGTTGGGAGTTCTGTGAATGTTGGGCATGCATCGGCTCTAGAGGTTCTGGGTGTTCTGTTTGTACCATCCTCAGCCTCTGATGTGCGTAACACTCAGGGATTGATCTTCCCATCCCCCTCTCCCTCACCCGTCTTGCTATAAAAAAGACCAGATCCTATTCTGGTGACCAGTATATTGGTCTTCAAAATGCACCCCCCTGGTCTGATGTATACCTGTTTATGTTTTCGACAACGGTCCTGCTCTGTTTTCATAAGAGTTGCCATTGGAGAAACTCCAGTTGTCTTGTCTCGGCTTCGCTTTGTTTTGGCAGCCTCTATATAACCTTGCACTTTGTTGTTCTCCTCATAATATGTGTAGCTGGGAGGATACCTCAGGGGCAACCACGCATAGCAACCACGCATGTGCTTAAAAATTGGTCTCTGATATTAAGTGCATTATAAAGAACAGTTATTATTATATCAGTATGTTCTTTAATGTGTGAAAGCTTAAATATCTTTTTTGAGTTTTACGATTTCTTTGGCTATATTGAATTCTTTGAATTCTTTTAGACGGCATCAAGCTTCTCCAAGCCCTTTTCAACATTAGCAAGGACCATTTTAGTCATGAGAGAGTCTTATTTCTGTTTTATTAATCTCATGAGTTTTTCAGATACAGTTTCTGCTGTATTTATGATCCAAATTAACCAATCCTCCATACACTTGTTTGCAATATAACGCCAATCTTTGTGAAACCAGATTTGAACGAAAAATATTTGCGATTCTATTTGTATAATAAAACCTTTCAGGGCAGTGTGTAAATGAAGATATTCGGTCATCACTGCACCACAGAGTTCTGTACAGATAGGTTTCCTTCTCATAACTTCAAGTTAGTTTAATTCATCCGCAGATGTACAAGGGGCCCATACTAGTCTCCATTCCCGGAAATGAAGGATTTGCTAAACTGCCTTCCATTAATTCTTCTGCAAAGGCTAGGTAATTCGCTTCAGTCCTTCTTTCTTCTTTTGGCACAAATTATATGGGCCTCATTGCCACCCTGCTGGTCCGCTAACAAGAGTGCTGGTATGCTCACCGGCACCGTTGTTACCGGACTGGCAGAATACAAGTCTGAAAGCCGGATGCCTTTCTGTCCACCAGCTCTGACCTGGCGGGCGGGATGGCACCCGCTCACAGATTTTGACGGAAGCACCGGCACTGTGGCACACGGTGCCGGTGCTTCCGTCCTCCCCATTCCCATTGAGTCTTTGGGGACACAAATGGGAATGGGCAGTTACTTTTTCTGGCGCCTGGCTTCCGGGACCGCCGGGGCTGTCATGCCCCAGTAATTCCCCGAAGCCAGGCACCATAAAAAACCACAACTCTGCCAGCAGCCATGCCCTTTTTACTGGCACGGCTACCACCAGAGTCGTAATGAAGCGCTATGTGATATTTTCCTGTATATATTCTACTTTTCATATAAGTGTTACCATTACACAGCCCCGCAGCTGCAGAGCTGCTAGAAAGATTAACAAAACATGCAAGGGGCTTATAAGAGCTTCAATGTCCATCCTTCACTCCATTAATTTTCACACAAACAAAGATGGAAGTTTTTAAGACTTGTAGGAGTTGATGGGTGGAAGGGGATTTGAATTATAACGGCTTATTAGAAGGGCTTATTAGTTTAGCATATACATGTAGTTTTACATGTAGTTTTAGTGTGAGTTTTAGTGTGGGCTTTATATGGAAATTCAGAAATGCAGAAATGCAAGAATATGCCAGGCATATGTTGCCAATGCGACTGGCGCACGCCAGATGGGAAATACAGAGTTCAGAAATGCAGAGCATGCTTTAAAATTGTTTTATTTCCGTATTATATTCCGTTTGACTGAATTGCACCAAACTTCATAACTAATATACATTAACATACATTAACATACTAACTTAATCCAATTCCAGTTAACAAACTGAATCCCATTTCCTTAACATTGAGTGCAAATTAGTCTATATGCAAATAACCTGAATCCACATTTGAAATTCATGAGGTTCTGTTTCAATGGAAAAATAAACATGCAAGCTACATTGCTGGAGGGTGGTGAAAACATGAAATTCCGTTCTACTGTAAAGAACTATTGTAGAGTCAGGAAGTGAAAGGAAGAGATGTAACAGTTGTTGTTCAGCGATGCCGTTATTTTCAATGGGGAAAAACACTGAGCAGATCGGATGATGTGGGTGGATAGATGGGAGGTTTTTTCTTTGAGTGGTAGGAAGGGGTAATAAAAGGACTTGAGTGTGTGTAGCTGGTGGCAGACATCCTCGAATGCTGGTCTGGATAACTAATGTTGTCCCAGGTTGTGTTGAATGAGGCAGAGTCTCTATTCAGGGCGCCCTGAATTTATACACATACACAAGCTGTTACCCTTGCCATTTCGACAAGTGTAAAAACCTCTGGTCTTTTCAATTGTTTCAGACCCCCTGTCCTACTAATAGGACCTAATTAAATCGCCAGCGACTCGCCCAGATTCTGGCCCCTACAACTAACGGCAGCCATGACGCTTCAACAACCCTAGGTAGGTCCTCCCTTTTTTGTTAGTGTTTTCCAACAAATACACTTTTACATTTATTTTTAGTTAGTTTTTAACCTTCCATCCTTTGCTTCGCCACTCAGGTGCCTGGCACTTTACAACCATCCTCGTGCTTAAGAGTTCCCCCAGTCCTGAAGACAGTCCGGTATAGCGACCAGCAGTCTCCACAATCCTTATCGCTGGCCGCTACAACCAACCTACCGTACTAGAAACACCTGAACCTTGTGTGTGTCGACAATTTTTACATACTGCCACAACACTAGCAGTATATGTAATAACATATAGTATTGATGTACTAACCCTTTCTATGTGTACAAGTATTGCATAATTTTGTATATATAAATGTCCTTTGTGCCAAGGATGGCATACATTATTGTGTTATCTTTGAAAAAGACTTTTAATCTTTAAAAATCGAATAAATTTCACTTATTTTTGTTTTGAAAATGGATCTGTGTACGTATATGTCACACTCTAACTAAAATGTGGTAAATTAGCTTTATTACCTTTTACAAAAAAGTATCCTACCTAAAGCGCCTATGACTAGGGTAGCTGTTGACTCCACCTTCCTCTCCTAAACCCCTTGTCTCACCCTCTGGAGTCAAGCCCCCTGATACAAAAAAGAGGGTTCCCTGCCTTACTTCATACACAGGTTTAAATTACAATCAAAATCAATTGTACAATGGCCCACACCAGACTTCGGGGACTCAGATCAGATTTGACCCTAATATGATGGTTTATGGCCACCAAGAAGGACCAAAATATGTGGATAGATTAATTGAAAATGGAAACAAACATAGGGGACAATTCTCACCCAATTAAAGACAAAATATGAACTATGTCCCTCTCCAATATAACCAATCGCTGCCACCAGTCGACCATGGTCAAAGGATGGTCACTCCGCATTCTCCACCTCCTATGTCACATGAATTTGGAGGTAACATGAGTAGAAATCAATCTCCTCAGAGGTAGCAGAACAGGCCTAATCAGGGTCAATTCAATCAGTACCGGTCCAGGCCACAAAGGGAGGAATCCAGAGACATGGACAGGTTTCAATGTTTACAGGCCCAAGTCAAAATGTTGTCTTAACAAATAGAAAAGCTATGTGCAGTTAAAAACAACAGCCAAGTGAAAGTGCAGAATGTTGTAGGAGTGACCTTGTGCGTTCTGACAATAAGTGACTATTTAATGGACCCTGTACTCATAAAAACACAGAAGCCCATGAATCACCTTTGAATAACGGTTCTGAATCGCCTGCTGACTCAAAAATAAGAACACAAATGAATGAAAGTGAGCCGGGGAAAAAAACACACACAGCAATTGCGTGTGGTTCAATCTAGAGTTGAACCAGACTATTGAGTTGTGTGAAAATGAAGAACAAAAACAGGAAAATGAACAAGAAAAACCCAAAGAACAGAGACACAGATTTAAAAAGGGCATCTCATATGAAAATAAAACACAAGACAAAGGGTTAGGATCAACAAGTATAATATCCTCACTTGAAAGTCACAATAATGTTGAACTACATACAGAGAAAATGGTAGCTCAAAAGGAGAGTGCAGGTCAGTCAACTGAGGAGTATTTAGAACCACCTATATTCCAAGAGACTGAAATGACCGCACCATGCAAAACCCAGACAAGTGTCATGCACCAGAAGTTGACAGCTGCCATATGACACTTGTGAAAATACCCAGGAGAATGGACAAAGACATTCAAAATGAACTGTGCAAAAAGGAGAGAAAGATGTCTTTTCATATGCCCATTTGCCTAGCAAGGAGTAAAAAAAGAGCTAAGGAAAGTGAGCTCTGAAATCAGCAAAAATTCATACTTTGTATGTGTGCTAGAGGAAGTTGAAGACAGGTACTATGCTCCTATTACTATTGAAGAAAAATATAATGCATTTGGAATGATTTATATGGGTGCTCAAGCTATGATGATGTCAAAAGAACTAGTAAAAAGAATCAATGAAGGGAGGTCTCCACAAAGTCACATAAAGGTGAGGCAAAAATAAAGGCCCTGTGCACAATTTCAGTGGGGAAGAGAAACCTATCGAAGGTGTCACTGACGTTGACATAAAGATAGGGAAGCATCGGATGAAACAGGAGGTATTGATTACATCCCTTAATGAAATACCATTTCTCATAGGGACCAATTGCCTGAAGAGGTTGTCGACCCTCATTGATGGGATAAATGGGGTATTGTGGTCCCTAGCCATAACAGCATTGAGCCCTTAGAAAATAATGACACTAAACAACAGTGTAAAAGAATGCCATACCGTTGCTAAATCAGAAAGTGCAGTGGAAGTATATCTTCAGAATGGCTGTATGCCTAGTGTCACTGTCATTCTCTTGTGTCATGGTGAAATGCAGGGAGAAAAAGAGTAGCAGTCTTTGGAGATTTATTTGGACCCTAATAAAAAATGGCAAAAAGAAATAGATGAGAACACATTGCATTTTTATCTAAATGAAGAAAAATGCAAGTCAAATATCACTCCAGCGATAAATACAGAAAAGCACATTTCAACCCTATCCGAAATATATATGAGAGATGGGCAGCCATGGATTCCTATCCATGTGAATGGGCATCCTGAAATGATAGAAGCCACGTTAGCACTCAAACATGAAAGACATTTCATTAATGACAAGGTACTCCAGCAAATAATTGACGGGGAGGAGATCCCAAAATTCAGAATAAAGAATCAACACATTTTTGGCCTAGATTATCCAGAATTGGGGCAAAGAATTCTAGGAAGATGCATGTTAAAGATAACAATTGGTTCTAGGTTGTCGGGGGGAAATTCTGCCGGGGTCGGCCGGGCCGTCCGCAGACCTCCGGGCAGGGAGGCCCCAACTCCTCCCGTATATCCCAGATGAGATAGAGTATGAGACACACACAAGGAGCAAGGTGACTCTGCTGTTTATTTATACAAAACGGCAGGGATGGGTCAAGGAGCGTACGCGTTCGTCCTGACACACACACAATCGTGGGGCTCGCAGGCCCTTTTTACTGCATTATGACGCGCTACTTGCGTCACTTCAGAAAGTTAACAAAAAACCTATCGCCACTCTTAATTGGTTGCTCGAGTGGTAGGGTTAGTATAGTACACATATAGAGAATGATATTAGTGGACAAGGTGTAGTCAGGTGGTATATCTGGGTTGTCCCTACAATTAGATACATAAGAATTGTTACATGAAGACTCCTGAGGATTGGCTAATATTACTGACGTCTGAGATAAGAGCCCCATGTTCTGATTGGTGCACTCGTGAGCTTCCCAGCCTGGGACCACCGTTGTTCCCAGCTCTCGGTGTACCTGTGATTGCAACAATGTTTCAATATGGGTACGTGCAGACAATGTGAGGATTTATTCATAGGTGGAAGGCTGACCGCTCCCACTGTAGCAGATGTCCATTGATCCTTTCAAGTGTATCGGCCTGTGTCTCGTAGCGAGGGACCCAGACGCCTTTTCTCTCCTGGGTTTTGGCATCTCGTCAAGTTCGGCTTGGTCACGTGGGGAGGGACCGTGAAAGAGGCAGAATTCTGCACAATTAATATTGTTTTTTCTACGGTGCGTCTGGTTTAATTTGCCGGCGTGACTTTATCGTTGGGGCGCGGAGTGCGAGGTTGCAACATCGTGCCTTTGATGATTTGTTCTTGGAATGTGGGTTTGCAACATTGCGACCTTGGCTGGTTGCTCCACCGGGTTCTTTCTGCAGGATCAGCAACCTGACTCTTGCTTTGTTAATGTCCACGGGAGCTCTTGGTTGAGGCCTACTCGGGCCTGGTGCATAAATAGTCCGTTTGGTGCATAGGTGCTGTTAGGTTATAATAGCATATATTTCCATGACCAGTATCGTGTTTCCATTATACCTCTCATGGTGGTAACGGGTTTCAAGAGAAGCGTGAGCAAGCGTTATAGATGAGTTCATGATGCGTCTTGCGTTTCTGCATTCTGAAAGCCTATGTAAAAATAATAAAGATGCACGTCCGTGAATATGCCTGTCGCCTACGTCAGAGCACTGAGTATGTTCTTCGTGTAGATTGGTGTGGAAATGTTCAGTGTGTATATTTGTACAGATGTGCTTCCCGTTGTCTAGGTCGTCATGGCATCTCTAACGACGTGTGGATTTTAGTCTAGCTGATCCGAGCCGCAGGTGTCGGCATGGCCAGTGCGGGCTGCTGGGCAGGCAGATGGACACATCCGTATGTTCCTGTACCAGGGTACCTGGTCGTCTGGTAAATGGACAAACTCTTCTCGCGGCGGGTGTCTGGGCCGTGACCCTCTAGGCCAAGCGCGAGAGGTGAAGGACGGGAGCCTGGTCTTCCATTCTCCCACTTCAGTCCCCCCTCTGGTCGACTTGTCGACCACAAACATATCCTTTTCGTTATCTCCTCTTACCCTCCATATCTTAGTTATCCCTCCGAGATGTCCATAATGGTTTACATGATCTTCAAATGACCAATACATATATTCACATGTTCCTCCAGGAGTACAGTATACCCATCTTCCTATGTAGCTCCTGGGGTTCCTTGGGTTCTCAATCTTCACTGATGGTGGGTCTAGATGGTTGGTGATGATTTGGGTGCGCAACTTCTCCCTCTCTTGTATTATCACCCCTGTATGCTGGCCGTCATCTGCTGGCATTAAGGGGTGCATTCCCACCATTTCCAGCAACTCGTCAGTCGTGCGTGCCTTCCGGGCCTTCCAAAATCTGATTATGATCAGAGTAGCTCCAGCCAAAATAGTACACCCCACTATTATTTTCAGTCCATCTGACAGCCAAGATGGCATCCATGACCATAATAGTGAAAACCAGCTCTTATCCTTGTCTACACCGTTACTTTCATCCATCATTTTGGAGTGCATCTGGGCCAATTGTGAAACTGCTTCTGTCAGTGTACCATTGTCAGCATCGTTGGCAGGTATGAACGTGCAGCAAGATTGTCCTATCTTTGCACAAACTCCTCCTTCCATAGCTGTGAGAAGGTCCAATACATATCTGTTCTGGAGTGCTACCATCCTTACAGCTCGCAGCTCCTCTTTAATTGCGTTGAACCCATTTACTGTTGAATTGATGGTCATCATTAGTTCCCATCTAGTTATTTGGAGCCATTTTGCGTTTGCGTATGCCTGCAGTCCCGGATGTATTATTGAGGAGAAGAACATTGCTGCTCTGCTGAATAGTCTGTGTTCTGGCGGTATTGATGTTAGTTCCGTTTCCGACCTTCCCCACAGGTAATTTCCTGTCAGTGGCTCTCCTTGTCTTTTTCTCCTATTTAGGACAGTATCATTGCTGTTGGTCCTGTTCTCTTGCTCCTTCTGAAGTGGTGCAGATCTCTTTCTTCTCTTATCCCCTTCATCCATTTTAGGAAATTTCGCCACATCGACATTCTTCTTAGGTACCACTAGTGATGGTACATTGACGTGTACCATTGTGCACACACCATTCCACAGGGGAGGCAGTGTATGATATGCCTTTTCTCCACAGGCCCAATAATGGTCCATTATTACTGCTGTTCCCGCTCCCCCCTCAGGTAACTCCATCACGCTTGCAAAATTGGTGTTATATCCTACGTCCACCTCTCCTTTATGCTGGTAGCATACTTTGGGCGCAGTCAATGGTAGTATTGTTATTGGGTCTTCATCTTCTTCTACCCACGTGAGCATTGGTACATACTTGATCCACGTCGTCCAACATCGATGATTGTGTGTCTCGATGGTTGAGATAGTTTCTTTTGTTACCATGTTGCTGCCAATCACTCCTATCTCCCAGCTGTTGCCCAGATACACCTTTCCTGTTATCGTCAGTAGCGGCCTCTCCCAGCATCCTTGTTTACCCGGAACTTCAGTGGCGTACCAATCACATGGTAGATACTGCAGTGTTACCTTCTTTGTTTCTCCTTTTGCAGGGCCACTTGTTATGTATCTGAATGCTTCAGCATGTAAACTGGTCTTGTGATAACTCAGATAGGTCTTGAGGAAGTTGTTTTCATATGGGTATGAGTCTCGTGTTTTCCATGTCATGTGCACTACTGTTCCTTGAAATCTTCCTTTCGTTTGGAACAGGGCCAAATATATTATGCACTGTGCTGTCTTTTCATCTATTTCTGTGGCGACAAATGTTCGTGAAGCGCTCATGGCGTATGGTATTAATGAGCAAACGTAACAGCTATCCTCAGTTGTCTGCTTACCAATGCGGGTCATGTGCTGGTACCATATGTTGTTTGCGACGTGTGCTGAATCTTGTACATAATTATCAATACCTTTATTGTCTGAGTATGTGCTGCGTTTAACTCTATTTTGCTTGGGTGCAATGTTACTATTACCACCTGACGTAACACCTGTTGCAGCAGGGAACGGGGGTATATTAGGTTTGGGTGCAGCAATAAAATTGATAGCATAGCTGTACTGCCAGACAGAGGCAGCCAAGAACCCGGTGATCATAAAAATCCCTATTATTTTTATTACATATGCTAATCTCACCGGCATTTTGCTCTTACCTTGCTGCAGTCCTGGCAGCGTATTCTTGTGACGTTAAAGTTGCCCGCCTAAAAATTCTCAAAAGTGCTCGTTATTAAATGTTAGTTTTGTTTCCTTTAAGCTCTCCCTATCAAGTAGTCATTCAGTGCCCAGGCGAAGAGCTGCTCCCACGCTACTCTAAGTGATCGGTCTCTTAGGACCGGCAAGTATGGGGCATGTAATATTCTATGGCCAGGAGGAAGGCTGTGTAGTAGACACGTACCCTTCTCCTTTTTAGGTATGTTGGCCTTTTTATTTCGTATACAAATTGGTGTGACAATTCTTCTGGGTAGTTATCGTCTGGCAGCACCATCTACGCCTGTACACTGAACTTGTTAATTAGCTTTTCTTAACAATACAATATTACGCAGTTCCTGTATGTGCGGGAGAAAAAAGAGAACATTCACGTGTTTACATGTGTATTGGTGCAAACAATGTCCTTCAGTTTTAGTTACAACTGTACTTAGCAGTCAATGGGGGGGGGTTTACGCTCAGATGGCGGAAGTATTTTTACTCTTTGAGCGTGTGACCATGGGGTGGGCAGTATGGGGATCACCCCTTTCTTCGTCAGTTATCGTCTCCGAGGGAACAATTGGGTCGTTGTCTGTGGTGGAACTTTCTTCCGCTGTCGGGGATGTTGTTGCTGTTCTTCCAATGGACCTGTCGTTGGCGCTGGGGCGGGTCTGCAGTTTGTAGATCTTTACGTCATGTAGGTGGTTCCAGGCACGCTTATCCTTTAGTTTTACTGCTCTTGTTGATACGTCCTCTACCAGATGGGGGCCTGTGAACCTCTTCTCGTTCCACTTTCTATTGAAATTGCGAAGTAGTACGTGGTCACCTTTGGCAAGTTTGCACAAGTTCTCCTTTCCCAATTCTGTACTTGCGCCTTTTTCTTTATTGCTGGTAGACCCGCCCCGTGTGCGCTCGAGCTGTTGAGACACAAACACGACAC
This sequence comes from Ambystoma mexicanum, assembly GCF_040938575.1. Lineage (NCBI taxonomy): Eukaryota > Metazoa > Chordata > Amphibia > Caudata > Ambystomatidae > Ambystoma > Ambystoma mexicanum. The sequence goes on from NC_090933.1 coordinate 822,992,881, forward strand.
TAGTAATCAAAGAAGACACATATTGATACATTTCATCACCTAACACACTCGCTGAACTTTCGTGGTCGGTGAATGCCCTTGACGTTGGGGTTAGGGGAAGGCGCATTTGACGTCCAGTAACCACTTCGTGAGGGGTGAGGTGGTGGTCGGACCCTGGCCTATTTCTCAGTTCAAATAAAGCTAACGGAAGGCAATACAACCAACTTTTCTTTGTTGTTTGTTGTATTTTTGCAATTGCCTCCTTCAGTAAGCCATTCAGGCGTTCACATACACCATTAGCCTGTGGGTGGTATGCACATGCAAATTTGTGTTTAATGTTCAGCAGGGATGTGATATGCTGGAACATTTCGTTTGCGAAATGTGGGCCGTTGTCTGATCTTAACACCTCGCACACTCCCCACCTGGGGAAAACCTCCCTTACTATGAATTTGGCTGCTCTAAACGCATCAGGGTGTGAACAGGGCCCTGCTTCAATCCACCTGGAAAATGGGCATACTACTACAATCATATACCTATTACCTTGACATATGTTGATCATATCAACATAGTCAATGTGAAGGTGCCGAAAAGGTCCTTCTGGCCGGGGTATGGTACCTCTTATCACTTTTAGAGTATGACCGGCCGTAAACTGTTGACATGTGAGGCAATTGCTGATAAAATTTGACACATGAGAGTTTAACTCAGGACAAAACCAATCTTCTCTAATTCGTGCTGCTATTATTTCCTTGCCTGTATGGGCAGGGTGATGTAATTGGCTCAGGGCGGTATTTAACAGTGCTAACGGTATTACAACTTTCCCAGTGCCACCCTGGCGCCATAGTGCATCGGTTGGTGACATTGTACATCCTCTTTTCACCCATACTTCTTTTTCGGCCATTGGTGCAGCCGCTTGTAGCTCCATAATCTGTGTGGCTGGGAGATGGGTGTACCCTTCTCTTATTAACATCTCCCTAGCTATTCCCCTCCCTCTCCCTCTCTGTGAGTCTGTGGGGTTCCATATCTCACCAAAATATGCAGCATATTTCGCATGTGCGTCTGCTGCTGCATTCCCTTTTGAGACGTAGTCTTCACCATTGGTGTGTGCGGTACATTTGACTAGGGCTAGTTCTTGGGGGTCGTTTATTACTTCAATTAGTTCAGCCAACAAGAGGGCATGTTGTACTGGAGTGCCATCAGTTCTCCTAAACCCTCTTCTTCTCCATTTTGATAACCCTGAGTGGACAGTGGATGTAACATATGCACTGTCGGAATATATGGTTACTCTTTTATTAAAACTTTCCTTTAATGCCAATATTAGTGCAACCAGTTCCGCGGCTTGAGCAGAGTAATGCTGTGGTAATTGTACACACTTCATAGCCACACACACCGGCGCCTCCATCATTTTTACTACTGCTGCCCCAGTCCTTCGTATCCCATCTCCTTGATCAATAGTTGATGACCCATCAATAAACAAAAGCTCACCTCCCTCTAGTGCGTTTTCTTCAACTTTTCTAGTACATGAGTACATTTTAGTTATTTGGGTGCAGTCGTGGGCGTAATCTCCCTCTTCAATTACTTCTGCTAGGAACCTTGCAGGGTTAACCGTGCTACATCTAACAATTGCTAGTTCAGCTTTAGACAAAATAATCTCATAACCTGATGCCCTCTGTGTCGTTAGTGTGGATTTAGGTTTATTCAATATCGCAAATAGTGCATGTTCCACAAACAGTGTAGTTGGACACCCCATAGTTATTGCTGATGCTTTTTCTACTGCAAAAGCAGCTGCAGCAAGACCTTGTTCACAAGGGAAGTGGCCTAACATCACAGGGTCTAAGTGACCGCTGTAAAATGCTACTGGTTTATAGCCCATGCTCGTTTTTTGTGCCAATACTGCTTTCATCACTGCTGAGTCGCAATGTGAAAATATAAAAAAGCGTCGCTCATAGTCTGGGGATGCCAGTACTGGAGCAGTTGATATCGCGTCTTTCAATTCGTCAAATGCCTCCCTCATTTCCATAGTCCATCCCAACTTTTTCTCCCCTTTATTTGCTTCCTTCAAACCCTCAAGCAGGGGTCCTATGTATGAGCTGTAATCAAATACCCATGCTCTACAGTAGTTGCACAGCCCCAGAAATTGCTGCAGTTCTCTCACAGTCTGTGGCACGGGAGTGCTTGAGATGGCCTGTGCTCTTTGTGGTGCAATCCTTCTTCCATGTTGGGATATCAGTTGGCCAATGTAAAGTACCTGTTCCTGACAGTATTGTATCTTTTCCATGTCTACCTTGTACCCCTTTTCAGCCAATATTGTCAACATTTTTAAGGAGTCCTCTCTACATTTACTTTCGTTTGTACTGCAAATTATTATGTCATCCACATATTGTAACACTGTGCTTTCCACCTCAACGTTACCCAAATCCATCTGTATTACTCTATTGAAAATTGAGGGTGATTCACAATACCCCTGTGGTAATCTGGTATGTTTCCACTTTGTATTTCGGTAAGTGAAGCTTGTCAAATCTTGTGAGTCTGGGTGTAATGGTATTGAGAAAAAAGCATTTTTAAGGTCAATCACTGTAAATCGTGATGCTTCTGCTGGAATGCCACACAATATTGTGGCCGGGTTTGCTGTTACTGGATACTCTGCTTCTACTATGTTGTTCAAGGGTCTGAGGTCCTGTATGAAGCGCCAAGACCCCCCTTTAGCCTTGCGCACCGGGTACACAGCTGTGTTACATGGTGATTCTGAGGGGACCAGTATGCCATTGTTTATAAGGGCCGTTATGGTTTCATATATGCCCTCATCTGCCTCTTTTGACAATGGGTACTGTTTCACTCTTGGTAGTATGGCACCTTTTTTCAATTTTATCCTTACACCCCCTATGCTTTTTATGCATCCCACGTCATAAGGGCTAATAGTCCATAATGATTTGGGCACCTTTGACATATCCTCCTTAAAAAATGGGACTGGGGTGCCTGCGGGTGCCTCAAGTGCCATTGCAATTTTCTGTGCTACTTGTTTGTGAGCCACTCTTAGCCATATTTCTACACTCATCATGAACACCATTTCATCTTCCTCCTTTTCTTCTGAGAACAGCTCTTCATCTGACACCTGGGTCAGCCTACATCCTTCTGCTAGTGCTATCACCGCCCTCCATGCTCTCCCTTCTTTATCTTAGGCGTGCACAGCAACATAATCAGCTGTTGCAATAATGCTCTCAATGTCCATTACAAACACCTTCCCTTCCAGTTCATTAACTGGTGTTTCTGGTCGGAACAGATAGGCTGCTGGCCTCCTCCATATTTTCCCTTCTATCCCTGGCATCCATGCAAATGCCATGTCTGTGCCATACTGGAATAGCTCGCCATCTACTGGCTCCGCCCTAATCGCTGTCTGTCCACAGTATGCTTGCAAAATCTGTCGTGCTGCGAGCATGTTAATCCCTGGAGTAGAGCAAATTATGCCATCCTCTGTAAAGGAGATCGTCATATTCAACCTGTTCATTATGTCTCTCCCCAGTATATTTACTGGTGAGGCACTATAATACAAAAGTGGGACTGACAGATCATAATCTCCAATAGATAAGGGTACGTTATCAGTAAATGGAACCAACCCTTTAGCCCCAGAAAATCCTTGGGTGTTCATGGCTTCGCCTGACATCTTAAATTTACCTTCCCTTATGCAAGACCGGGTTGCCCCGGTGTCAACAAGGAATGATAATTTTTTGTCACCTATCGTTACCTCTATGCGTGGTTCCTCCGCACTATTAGGTGTTACTGACAGGATGGGACACACCAAGGCCGTCTGTGGGCTGACCTATTGGGGGTACAATGATTGGCCATTCCCTGTGTAAGGGTTGTGTCCCAACACCGTCACCCTACCCAATTGCGTTTGTTGAGTTTGGGGTGGTGGTTGTATTAACGCTACTTGTTGTTGTGGCGGTGGCAGTTGCTGTGTTATTTGTTGTTGTGGCAATGAATAGGTTTGTGGCTGTTGTGTTGTTTGTTGTTGTGGGTCACTCCCTTGTTGTGACATCTGCTGTTGTTGTATGCCCTGCTGTTCTTGTGAGGTCCTAGGTTGTGCTTGTTCATTCCATGCTGGTGTTCCTGGCCTGACCCTACATGTAAGTGACATGTGTCCTAATAGTCCGCAGCTCCAACACACGGGTGGTTCCCTGCTTTGCCATGGGAAGCTCCCTGTGTTGTCCTGGTATACGGGTTGCCCTGTGGGGTAGTAATTTCTAAGTCCCCCAGCCTGTTGTTGGGTATTATATCCGTATCCTCTCCTCCTCATAAACCCTCCTCTCCCTCTGTTATAACTATAATACCCAGTTCCTTGCATTGGGTACCCTCCTCCCATGTTTGGTGCGTGTAATTGCAGAGGCGGCACTTGCTGTATTACACCTTGTGGAGGCGCTATTTGAGCCGGATCTTGTGCAGCCACTACTTGCGTTGGGCTTTGGGCCACTGGTGTGGGCGTAGTTATTAGTGCCCCTTCCATTGTGTATTTAGTAAGTTTTTTCTGTACTAGTTTGGCCTCTTCTGTTTTCCTGTCCTCTTCCTTTTGTTTCATTTTTCCTTGCCATGTCCTGCAGTGATGTACTATAGTCAGTTGTATTTCTGGCCATGGTTTTGCTTCCATCCCCACTACTTTCTTTAGTTGTTTCTGAACTCCTTCTGGGAGCCCTTGTACTAGTATATGATAAAATATGGCTGGTGTTTTGTCCCATTGTTCTCTAGTTTCCATGCGCCACTTCTCTTGAATATCCTGGATATAATCAACAGGATCCTCATTTTCACCCATCTTACGGGAAGTAATGGCTCCTATGTCTGATGTGTCTGGGTACTGCACTCTCAGTGCCTGCCATAGCGCATGTCTGCAGTTTGCAAATGGTGCCCCATCATGCGATGTGTTCGTTATTGTTACCCCATGGAATCCCGCTCTTTTCCAAATGTCATCCGCTCTATCCCCTAATATTGATATTAACAGGCCCTTCACATCTCCTACTGCTAGTTTCTGTCCTGCGGTGTGCTTTTCCATTTCATATATCCACTTACCCGCACCTCCACTTAGTGATGGGAGCCTACATTTTATATTTTCTTTATCCGTATGTTTCCAAGGTACATACTGTGGTCTAACCCCTCCTCTCTCCAACAGTGGCATTAAATTCTGTCTTGTGTCACCCTTTACGCTCCATAATATTGAGTCTTCACACCCCTCCTCTTCCCCCGTTTCCTTTACTACTTCAAATTCTTCCTTACTACCTCTGCTCCTACCTCCCTCTTCTTCCTTTCCCCTTTTTTCGTCATTTCCTGTGTTCAATATGGGTAGGTTTATTTGTCTGTCTTGCCTGCGACTAGGGAGGTCCCTAAGCCGACATGCATAAGGTGTAAGTTCGTTCATGAAGGGCGCAAGCTTTATTCTGTGCAGTGAGCGTGCGGTGGTTGAACATGTAGGGTGTGACGTGGGAGGGCGTGATGGGGATGTGGGTGGCGTGGTTTCATGGGTTTGTGTTTCCCCTATTCTTTTCACTCCCTCCTTACTTCTCTCCAGCTCCTCCCACCTTCTACTCATCCAGGGCGAATCTATGTTTGTTCTAGTGAGGTATAGTTTATCTAAGCTTTCCCTTTCACTCTTTCTTCCATCCTTCTCCACTCCTTCTTCCTCCTCACTGCAAAAGCCATTCATAAATGGCACCCCCCACTCTGCCTTTTTTCCTTTTATTGTTACTGTTTTTAAGTCTATTAGGTCTCTTTCTCCCCTTTCGTTGTTACCAACTGTTCCCCCTAGTGCTGATGTTGTTGCTACCTCTCTACTTTTATATACATCTCCCCATCTTTCACTCTCCCTACTCCTCCCTTCTCTTCCCCCTTCACTTCTCTCCTCCATTTCCCTACTATTTTCCTCCCTTTTCCTTTTCAATTCCTCCATTACTTCGTTGCTCATCTGTTCCAATATCCTTTCATCCTCTTTCTTCCTTTCCCATTTCACCCTTTCTCTTTCTACTATACTCTCTATTACCTTCCCCTCTTCATATTTCTTAGCTGTCTCTGATAGTACCCTCCTCCTCCATATTTCCATTTCCTTTTCCTTTTCTTCTTCTTCCTTCTTCTTCTCCTCTTGATACCCTATCTGCTGCTGCTTTTACCCTTTCAGCTTCTCTCTTTTGCTCCTCATTTCGTTCCCTTAATTTTTCCAATTCGTTCTTACCTTCTTTCCTTTTCCTCACTCTCTCTCTTTCCTCCCTCTCAAGTTGTTTGATCAATTCATTCTGCTCATCCCTTAGTTTTGCTAATCTTTCCTCCAAAATCTCTTCCTTCTGCCGTAGTAGCTCCTCTCCCCTCATTTCACTCTCTCTGGCACTATCCTCGTTTGTTCTCTTTACCGCCTCCCTTTCTTCTCCAGTTAGTGAGCCTCGTAATTTCAATAATATCTGTGCAGCTACCCACTCATCGTTTCCTATCTCTACAGTCTGCTCTTCTCCAATCCTCCCTTCCCCCATTGGTATCTTCCTATGAGCCACATATGGTGGAGGGCTGTATGCCGGGTTCGAGTATCCTTCAGCTGCCCTGAACTGTCCTTCTATTTCTCCTAATTCTCTTAAAGGGTACAACCCTCCTCCCTCTGTTTTCACTCCCGGTGTTATGGGTATCTCATTGCTCGGTTCCTTTTTTATGTCGTCTGATTTATCAATCTTTTCTCCTCCCTGTCCTTCATTCCCCGTATTCTTTGTCCTTTCACACCCCTTTTCCCCATCCGTTCCTTCTTTCTTAATCTCCTTTTCTTCCGGTGTTTCCCCCATAGTGAACATTCCATTTGGCCCTGGTCGGGACCCCTGGAACATCCTCCATAAGTTAAACACTTCCACATGGTTTGCCAACTTCTTCCCCTTGTACGTATTGTGTAGATGGTTTAGTAGTGAATGTTGGGCATATGGATCGAAACTACCATTAGGCGGCCATGGTGTTAACATTTTGTTGTCCGTCCCCTGGGTCCACTTTATGCTGTACTTAATTAATTTCTCCCTATGTGGTGGCAGTGTGGTGCATATGTGTTGTAGTGGGGTAGTGAGGGTATTCCCCCACCCTCCCGACCCTCTCCCGTATGACATAGTGGCACTCCCCTTGTTACCCTTCCCTTTACTAGCAGTTTACAATATACAACCTTGTATTGCTTACCTTGCCCCGCAAGTGTGGGGACTTACGACAATCCTTTGACAAATTATGCAATAATAATAATAAAAAATAAACAAAATAAAAATAATAATAATAAAAACAAATATATATGTATATATGTATGATGTTATATTATATTCCTTCCCCTACGGCCCCCTGCGGCCGAAGCGCACGCAGCCCCCCGCGGCTGCGTACCCCTTACGACGATCTTATACAGTCGTCCTGTTTCTCCGTTCTCCTCCCCCTTTTACACTTGCCGTGGCCGGCGTTCTCCGTGCGCAGCCACGCCCCTTTCCCCTTCTCCTCTTCGATCCACTCGTTTATCGTTTATCTCCGTATCCGCTCCTTTATCATGTTTCTCTTCCCCACCACTCTCAAACCCAAAGTTTCTTGTGCTCGCGATATCTTATTAAATCCCTACTGGTGACGTCACCGATTTCTTCGAGCTACTGGTACATTATTGTTATGTTCTTTAAGTTCAAATACACTTGCAATCTACCCCGCTAACCCTACAGCTGTCTTCCTGTCTCTCCTGGAACAAGGTAATCTCATCAATAATATAACCGGACTGCGCACGCTGCGTCGCCTCGCGTGTGATACGCCCCTCAACAGGAGGGCTTAACCAGCCAATTATCTTCCGTTTTGGGCAACTATGTAACCAGCTACCGCCCACAGGGAAACGTCATCTACCTATCGAGTTTCTTGCTCGAACAATAGGGAACCTCATCTACTCATTGATCAATAAATGTCAAATCGTAGGAAGCCACACACACCCACCCTCACACGTAGTCGCAATTTAGGCCATCAGTGTCTTACGAGCGGCTGCACGTGATGTTTTCGTGCCCCGCCCCCCTCTTTCGCGTAACTTAGCCGACTGCTCTCGCACTCGTTCGCTACCATTCATTCCATTGGCAACACTCAGTTAAACCTTCGCCGCACATCTGTACAATACCTCCCTCCTCCCTTATTTACTTCCTCCCCCTCCCTCACAATTTCGCATTGCTTGTTGTGCGTGTCATGCTTACCAAGTTCTCTCGATGCAGGGCCGCTCGACTGCGTGCACCCCTCCAAGCGGCTCGCCACCTCCCCTCGTCTGGACCACGTCTGGACACTCGCCGACCGCGGGCGGGATACTTCTCAACCGGCTCCCGAGGGCCAATATCCGGATTGCGCTGTCCGGTCTTCTCGCAGCTCCGCGATGGTCCTGTAGTCCTCAGAAGGGGGCAACGGCAGAGGGGGCCGCGCCGCTGGGCCTCCTCGCAACGGGAGTGCCTGGAAAAATTAAAAATAAAAGTCGATCTTAAACAGATCTCAGCAGTGCCTCCAACTTGTCGGGGGGAAATTCTGCCGGGGTCGGCCGGGCCGTCCGCAGACCTCCGGGCAGGGAGGCCCCAACTCCTCCCGTATATCCCAGATGAGATAGAGTATGAGACACACACAAGGAGCAAGGTGACTCTGCTGTTTATTTATACAAAACGGCAGGGATGGGTCAAGGAGCGTACGCGTTCGTCCTGACACACACACAATCGTGGGGCTCGCAGGCCCTTTTTACTGCATTATGACGCGCTACTTGCGTCACTTCAGAAAGTTAACAAAAAACCTATCGCCACTCTTAATTGGTTGCTCGAGTGGTAGGGTTAGTATAGTACACATATAGAGAATGATATTAGTGGACAAGGTGTAGTCAGGTGGTATATCTGGGTTGTCCCTACAATTAGATACATAAGAATTGTTACATGAAGACTCCTGAGGATTGGCTAATATTACTGACGTCTGAGATAAGAGCCCCATGTTCTGATTGGTGCACTCGTGAGCTTCCCAGCCTGGGACCACCGTTGTTCCCAGCTCTCGGTGTACCTGTGATTGCAACAATGTTTCAATATGGGTACGTGCAGACAATGTGAGGATTTATTCATAGGTGGAAGGCTGACCGCTCCCACTGTAGCAGATGTCCATTGATCCTTTCAAGTGTATCGGCCTGTGTCTCGTAGCGAGGGACCCAGACGCCTTTTCTCTCCTGGGTTTTGGCATCTCGTCAAGTTCGGCTTGGTCACCTGGGGAGGGACCGTGAAAGAGGCAGAATTCTGCACAATTAATATTGTTTTTTCTACGGTGCGTCTGGTTTAATTTGCCGGCGTGACTTTATCGTTGGGGCGCGGAGTGCGAGGTTGCAACATCGTGCCTTTGATGATTTGTTCTTGGAATGTGGGTTTGCAACATTGCGACCTTGGCTGGTTGCTCCACCGGGTTCTTTCTGCAGGATCAGCAACCTGACTCTTGCTTTGTTAATGTCCATGGGAGCTCTTGGTTGAGGCCTACTCGGGCCTGGTGCATAAATAGTCCGTTTGGTGCATAGGTGCTGTTAGGTTATAATAGCATATATTTCCATGACCAGTATCGTGTTTCCATTATACCTCTCATGGTGGTAACGGGTTTCAAGAGAAGCGTGAGCAAGCGTTATAGATGAGTTCATGATGCGTCTTGCGTTTCTGCATTCTGCAAGCCTATGTAAAAATAATAAAGATGCACGTCCGTGAATATGCCTGTCGCCTACGTCAGAGCACTGAGTATGTTCTTCGTGTAGATTGGTGTGGAAATGTTCAGTGTGTATATTTGTACAGATGTGCTTCCCGTTGTCTAGGTCGTCATGGCATCTCTAACGACGTGTGGATTTTAGTCTAGCTGATCCGAGCCGCAGGTGTCGGCATGGCCAGTGCGGGCTGCTGGGCAGGCAGATGGACACATCCGTATGTTCCTGTACCAGGGTACCTGGTCGTCTGGTAAATGGACAAACTCTTCTCGCGGCGGGTGTCTGGGCCGTGACCCTCTAGGCCAAGCGCGAGAGGTGAAGGACGGGAGCCTGGTCTTCCATTCTCCCACTTCAAGGTGTATTCATCACAATGTGTGGATCACGAGTGGGACACAAAACACATTTTATTTGGGAAATGATATCATACACAAAATGTGCATGGTATTGGACTTTCTAAATCAAAAGGTTTGATCCAGGTTAGGTGGGGCCACACCTGAATTGAAAGAGAAAAGACACGCTTATCATTGTGCACAGATGGCACCATATGTAGTTGAATTGCAGGTGAAAAGGGATGTTGCCATTCCTGCGTTCATCAGGCAAGTTACAGTAGCATGAAAGTACAGGAAGGGACAACAGATAAAAGATTTTGATGCTTTTTTTATGCCTAAATGAATCAATGATGCAGCAAGGGACAGAATGCAAATACGCACCACTGTTAGGGATTGGGGATGGACCCATTAAAATCCTGGTGGATAATAAAGGGTGCCGAGACATTCATTTGGAAGAGAATTCAGCAATAGGAATAGCAATACAGAAATCTTATTACACTGCAGATTTCAGTAATGCAGTGATTGGCAACATCTCTGACCGCTATGTGAATGCGTAAAATGAGTTGCCAGAATTCTTGGACTAAGCTTAAAGGAATCTTTAAAGTTCGGTCTGTGTATCCTTATGAGTAGAGTAAACTAGTGTGCTGTCATCAAGATGAGTGCATTCTATTCGAATTAGGTGAATCTGAAAGTAAAAAACAGCATATTGAAAAGGAGGTCAATATTCCAAAATATTTAAGTGTGTCAACTCTCCAAAGAGATACAGCCACACGATTAGAGGAAAGTACACCGGTACCTTCTTTGGAGAATTTCCCAGAGTTCTCTAAAATACTAGAAGAGCAAATGGAGGCTGCAGGCACTTGCACAAATGAAGAAAAAAAAGACCAATTAAGGAAAATATTTTGGAATTCATACAGGTTGTTGCAAAAGATGCATATGATTGTGGGTTAACAGATTTGTACTTTGCCACACTACCAGAAGGACATGGTAGGGGGCCAGTGTTTGTGCGTCAATATAGGTTACCTCTGGCACAGGTTCACGGGTCAAAGGTGTTTACCACATTAGACCTTACGGCTGGATAATGATGTGTACCACTGGCTGAAGATATTCAAAATGTGTTTGCATTTTCTTTTGACAAGTCACAATATGAATGGTCCTGGACACCTTTTGGGTATGTTAATAGTTTACGTGGATGATGTGCTACTTAAAAATGAACATCTGAAAAGCCACTACAATCAGATTAAACATGTACTTAGACAGCTACTGAAGGCTGGGACAAAAGTATATTTACAGAAAGCGTTAAAGGTTTTGTTAGGTATGAAGGGTTACAACAGAAAAAGTATTGAGAATTATGCAGAAATTACAAAACCTTTAACGAGATTCCTGAAGCAGGGTGTTCCCTGGAAATGGGAAAAGGAACAAAGTGAGGCAGTGGCCAGGTTAACAGGGTGTCTAACGTAGGCACCATGTTTGGCATATCCAATAAAAAACAGGATTTGTTAGTAAAGATAGGATTCACTGATCAATGCATGATCAATGCATGTCAGCAGTGTTATTTCAAAAGCATGATGTGAATAACAAAACTATTGCATAAGCTAGTAAAGCATTGTCACAGGTAGAGGCTAAGTTCAGTGAATGCGAAAAAGCACTCCTGATCACTGCCTGGGCGTTGAAACATTTCTGTCCCATAATTCAAGGGGAGAGGGTAATTATTGAAACAAATCACCAACCTCTATAGTTTATGCAAAGTAAGAGAATCAGATAAGGGAAATTGGCCCAGTCCAGAATTACTTCCTGGACATTAGCACTTCAGGGTTTTGCTGTAGAAGTGAAATATGGACACAATAAAAAGAACCTGGTTGTCCAGGGGCTTACATACTTGCATGACTGTGCAGCTGTGTCTGCACCAGAAGATACAGAGCTAGAATCAAGTTTGAATGAATTTGAGAAATCCCCACACAAAGCATTCAATGAAGAAATATGTAGGGATTTACCAACTGTGTATGTAGATAGATTCAGATACCATGTAGAAAATGATACAGAAAAAGAGCTTGTAGCAGGAATAGGAAATATCTGGTTTAAATATGACAACATTCCAAGGGTAAGCATGAGGATAGGTCCTATAAGTAGTCAAGTGACAGAAATGGCCGCTATTTAGTAAGCAGATTCTACAGCAGTAGATAATAAACTCAAAGAATGAGTTCTAGTAACTGATTCTGATTATGCACAGAATAGCTTTGTAGAATATTTGCCTCGCTGGAAGGTAAAAGCCATGATCATCTTGTTAAGGATTTCAATCAGGCGACACACCCTGGTCTCAGCCTAGTATGCAGCGTACAACTGAAATGCTTATTTATTTATATATAGATTCAATATTTGAGAGATACATCACTCATATCACACCCCCTTTCCAAATTCCCTGGGTCACGATGGACCAGGAACCAGGCTGGTGGGTGAAGGTAATAATTATTTATTTATTTATTTAAAAATTCAATAGAAATCATACACGTTTTTATAAATGGGGCAGCAATCACCAATGTGATGATAATAACAATAGGAATGTAGGCAATGCACTTAATTCAGCCCTTTAGTAACACAGATAGAAAACACCAGAGAATAGAAACACTTTAGGAGTTTCTGAATGATAGACCTCAAATTAGGATTTCCCCATGCTATCACAAATAATCACTTCTGAAGGGATATAAGGAAGCATCACACAGTTTGGAATATGAATCTGGAAACGGAATTCAAATCTAACTTTCCCTCTTCAAATGAGAGTGCTGCAACTAAATAACAAAATGCGGGTGGTGCTCTTGGAATGGCTAGGCTATAGGAGTATTGTTATATTTGATGTATCATGCTGCAAAGGGAGTCTTTCTATACACTCAATGCACACATAGTACACTTTAGAGCATTAGCACATTTCCTGGCTTCTCTATTATGTTTGTTGTACACATGCAGTAGTCTATGCCCGTATTTCCTACAAGTGCCACTGGGAGTGTGAAACAATTTGGGTTCTGCATGTTGTATATTTTTGTACAGGATGTAATCCCATCAGTAAACATTTTAGCAAACGGTATAGGGTCAATGTCCATTTTGAGTATTGCTTTCTGAAGATGCCATGCATATGTTTACTGGGTATTATATAGTAATTCCCAATTGGATGGATGGAACTCATGGACCTTGCAGTAATCAAGGATAAGTAATCAACTTCTTCCGCACCCACTACCCTGGCCATCCGCCATGGGCAAATCACTGACCCCCTCCAACTCAGTGAATAATCTTGGATGCACCCTTGACTCCGACCTAACACTCTCGCGCCAAGTCAACAACGTCTCAAAGTCCTGCCACTACCACCGTAAAACCCTTAGGCGCATCTTTCCATATCTCTCCTTTCCAAACAGACTCTCCGCGGTCCAATCAATCGTCATATCAAGACTGGACTATGCAAACCCCCTATACCTCGGAGTCCACGCGTACCAACTGAATAAACTCCAAAGGGCACAAAACGCTGCAGCCAAACTGCTACTTGCCCTCAGCCCAAGAGACCACATCTCCCCAGCCCTTAAGACGCTGCACTGGCTTCCAGTAGCCCGAAAGGTCACTTTCAAAACCTTGTGCATCTCCCATCGAGCTCTGCACAAAACCGGACCGCAATATCTTCAAGACAAGCTAAAACCCTACCACCCCCCACGCACCCTAAGATCAAACTCAGCAGGCCTCCTAGTCATACCGAAGACAAACTGCAGGTTAGGCGGATCATCATTCTCAGCCTTGGGCCCCATGCTATGGAACTCACTCCCACCCCACATTCGCCTAACTGAGGATTTAACGTCTTTCCGCAAAATGCTGAAAACCTGGCTCTTTCCCTAAAACCAACCCGTACCAAACTGACACAAACTGACCAACAGCAACTCAAAGACTCCAATACATCAAACCACCTGATGCGAATAACCCGTAATATAAACTAGAAGGACAAACAGAACTAAACGAATAAAGTAGATCAATGCAGTGAAATTACTAATAAGAGTAAATCATTTGGAAACAGTAAAGAGATTTAAACTCCTGAAATGGACAGAATGCATGCGGAGTGAACGTAGTGAATGGCGTGGATGAATTAGTTAGAATGGATAAAACAGGTGAAACAAATGAATGTGCCGAGTGGAAGAATGCATGAGTGGAAGAACAGATACCTATATAGTTCAAATGAGTATGGAAATCGAGTGAATATGTAGACCAGATGAGTATATGGAATGAATAAACATGTTGAGTGGATGAGTGTGTAGAGCGGCTGGATGCATAGAACGGACGAGCGTGTAGCGCGGATGAGTGCGCAAATACAGAGAAGCGTATAGAACGCAAGAGTATGTAAAACAGATGAATGTCCAGAACGGATGAACGTAAACTGGATACATTTGTTGAACAGATGAGTATGCAGAGCGGATGAGTATGTAGAGCACATGAGTGTGGATAACGGGTGAATATGGAAGTGTGGAGAGTTTATAGATCGCTGGAACAGATGAATGTACAGACCTGTCGAATGTACAGAGTGGAGGATTGTATAAAACGGATGAGTGGTTAGAACGGATGAGTGGATAGAGCGGATGAGTGGATAGAGCGGACTAGTGGATAGAGCGGACGAGTGGATAGAGTGGATAGAGCGGATGAGTGTATTGAGCGGATAGGACGGATGAGTGGATAGAACGGATGAGTCGATAGAACGGAGGAGTGGATAGAACGCATGAGTGGATAGAATAGATGAGTGGATAGAGTGGAAGAGTGGATAGAGTGGATGAGTGGATAGAGCGGATAGAACGGATGAATGGATAAAGTGTACAGAGAGGATGATCAGATAGAGCGGATGAGTGTATAGAGAGGATGAGTAGACAGAGCGGATGAGTAGATAGAGCGGATGAGTAGATAGAGCAGATGAGTGGACAGAGTGGATAGAACGGATGTGTGGATAGAGCGGATGAGTGGATGAGTGGATGAGTGGATAGAGCGGATGAGTGAATGGAGCAGATGAGTTGATGAGTGGATAGAGCGGATGGGTGGATAGACCGGATGAGTGGTAGGTGTATGGATGAGTGGACAGAGAGGATGAGTAGATAGAGCAGATGAGTAGATAGAGCAGATGAGTGGATAGAGTGGATAGAACGGATATATGGATAGAGCAGATGAGTGGATGAGTGGATAGATCGGATGAGTGGATAGTCGAATGAGTTGATGAGTGGCTAGAGTGGATGAGTGGATGGAGCGGAGGAGTGGATAAGTGTATAGAATGGATGAAGGTACAGAACAGGTGAGTGAAGAGATGAATATATAGAACATGATATTGCTGCTGAATGCGTGAAAAGCGAAAGTGCTTAAAGATGATGAGTGCGGGGAGCACACAAGTGCGTAGAGGGGATGAGCGCGTAGAGGGGATGAGCGCATAGAGGGATGAGTGCGTAGAGTGGGTGAGTGCATAGAGGGGGTGAGTTTGTAGAGTGTGTGAGTGCGTAGAGGGGTGAGTGCCTAGAGGGGTGAGTGCGTAGAGGGGGTGAGTGCATAGAGGGGGTGAGTGCGTAAAACAGGTGAATGCATAGTACATGTGAGGGCATAAAGCGGATGAATGCCTGGAGCGAACAAGTGCCCAGACTGAACGGACGTGTTGCATAGAGTGGACGAGTACGTAGAACGAACGAGCACAGATTGCATCCAATACTGATGAGTGCATAGAATGGATGAATATGTGGAGCTGCCAAATGCGTAGAGCATGGGGCAGACAGGAATGCATGCATGGGGCAGGCAGATGTGCATGCGTTGGGACAGAAGGGTGTGCATGCATTGGGACGGACAGGTGTGCATGCGTGGGACAGACAGGTGTGCATACTTGAGGCAGACAGGTGTGCATGCGTGATGCAGACAAGAGGGCATGCAAGGGACAGACAAGACTGCTTACGAGGGACAGACAAGAGTGCATGTGTAGAGCTGACTGGAGTACGCATGGCGGACTGGAGCGCGCGGAATGGACTCATTCGCACGGGACGAGCAGGAATGCATGAATGCGTGGAGCAGACCAGAGTGTATGGAGCTGACTGGGATGCATGAGTGGATAGGAGTGCATGGAACTGACTGGAGCGCGTAGAATTACGTGTCGTATATAGTATGGGTTGGAATGCAGAGAACATTTGAAAGAGCATATAACCCATCATATCTCACCACCATGCTTACTCTCTCCTTACATCACCACTCAACTAGAACACAGAGATACTATGACACCATTCGGTATAACTGTTCTCATACCAACATCTGCCGCTCACTCCACATCATTCTAGGTAAACACTGCTGGTTACACACCCCCCAGCCAGGCGTTCTCCTCAGGCCTAACGCAGCCACATCCGGTCTGGATAAATCCTGCCAGAACGAACATATACTCCTGATCTCTCGACCACCACACCTACCGCTAAGATGCAGCTATCACACGGATCCCGCACAAGCTGCACACATACCCAGTGCTCACATGCACCTTTTGACTCTCTCTACCCTCTCTACTGATCTGAACTTCTGTTCCCAAGGGCGTTCAACCTACCAGCGCCTTCAGACCATACCAATGGTATATAAGGAGCAATATAAATGCAAAATACCAATAACAATAATAAAGTATCTGAATGAGAGGTTCTATGCCAGGTTTCTGAACTGAACATAAACATTTTCGAGGCTGCACCTTGTAACATGCATTTGAGAGGTTGGGCATAGCTTTACTGGGCAGGAAGCACACTGATGAAGAGTAGAACTTGGAGAGACACTTCCACATGTGTATGCCACGCCCCTTCTAGGTCTAATTTGTGTCCCCTGTTTTCTTGCCCTACATGCCCTTTGCATAGCCTACCTCTTGCCCATTTCACATTGAGCAATTGATTCACAGCCATTTGACTTTCATGACCCAGAATCCAAAAGGATGGTCTAGCCAACAACACCTCCAGCCACTGGATCCTGCTGAAACTCTCCCCATTCCTCCTAAACCATGTACGCACCATTCCCAGGTGTCAATAGTCAAAACAGGTCAGGAATTCACCTACCATGTCATAAACTGAAGATACTGCTTGTCTGTTGACAGAGCCTATTCATGAAGCCAGTGGGCTGAAGAGTGTGAACACTTTAAGAAGTGCAACAAGCAGTTCAGAGTTGTGCTAAATTACTTATAATGAAAGAGGGATTAGCAGCACCAAATGATGAAAGACAGCCTGCAGGTCAGCATGGCTTGCTAATGGCACTGTCCAAACCAGCCCATTCCTTCTGTTTTCACTTTACACCCCAAATATATGGAAGAATGTGTGTAAGGTAATAGACTGTCATCGACGGAGATTAGAGTTGGTAAAACTGCGTGAAGGTAATGGTGGGTTCTGGTTCGATTATGAATACTGTCTTGATTGACGTGATTGGGGGAGAAATGGGCAGGTAAAGTTGGGAATTGTATATAAGCCCTGTTGCATAAGGTGAGGTACCTATTACACATTTTGTGGTACATTACAGACAGATATATTATTAAAGGGAGGATGATTTATGGTAGTGATTCTGCTTGTGATGTTGTGGGTGTAAGGCCAACTCTAGATACAAAACCAAGGCAACCAACCTGTCAACATCTACAATATATCCATCTTTTACCCAACCAACCATTGGGCCTTCCACATCAGAAACATCACCATTTCAAAATGTGTGTCATTGACAATGGGGGTCATTACGAGTTTGGAGGTAGCCATGGTTCTATTAGTGCCATGGCTGCCTCCAAACTCGTGTCCGGGTTCCTTGAATGGGGACATAGCGGGTCATTCCAACCTTGGAGGACCCGGTAAGTCCCCATTCAAAATACCCATCCTCATTCCCATTCGAGCCCCCATAGGGCTCAATGGGAATGGGGAGGGAGCTAATAACGGGCCCATTAATAACAAGCCCATTATTAGCTCCCTGGTCCCTTAGCGGCTCCCACTAATGACAGCTGGTTTTATCAGCCGGCCTTAGTGGGACACGCTAAGGGACCTCGTAATGCGGCAGTAAGGGGTTAACGGCACCGGCATCCTTACCGGCACCGTTAACCTCTTACTGCCACACTCCTAATGAGGCCCAATGTCTCCAATGTCATTACTGCCCTAATGCTGGGGAACTATATTCCAAACAAAATTCCTCTTGACAGGCTGTCATGTGACACTTGTGAAAATATCCAGTCAAAAGGTTGCAGTGTAGAGAAACCAGATAACAAGAAAAGCGCAATAAGAAATTGGGGTGTGAACACTAGTGGTCCCAAGTCAGAGGGGCAGTCCGTGCTACACTCTAAATGGGTTCTGAGCCCAGGTCGAATAGACAAAGACATTCAAAATTAAGTGAACAAAAAGGAGGGAAAGATGTCTTTTCATATGCCTATTTGCCTATCAAAGAAAAAGAGCTGAGGAAAGTAAGTCCTGAAATCAGCAAAGATTCACACTTTTAATGTGTACCAGAAGAGGTTGAAGATAGGTACTATACTCCTATTACTATTGAGGAAAAATGTTATGCATTTGCGATGATTGATACAGGTGCCCAAGCAACAATAATGTCAAAAGAACTAGTGAAAAGTATCAATGAGGGGAGATACCCACAAAATCACATAAAGGTGAGTCAAAATGATTGCCCTGTGCACAACGTCAAAGGTGATTAAATACCTGTCGAAGGCGTCACTGAAGTTGACATAAAGATAGGGAAGCATCGGATGAGACAGGACGTTTTGATCACATCTATTAATGAAATACCTTTTCTCATAGGGACGAATTGCATGTAAAGGTTGTCGTCCCTCATTGATGGGGTAAATGGAGTATTGTGGTCCTTAGCTAAAAAAACATTGACACCTAAGAAAATAATGTCACAAAGCAACAGTGTAAAAGAATGCCATACCGTTGCTAAATCAGAAAGTGCAGTGGCAGTATATCATCTGAATGGCTGTGTGCCCAGCGTCACTGTCATTCTCATGTGTCAAGATGAAATGCAAGGAGAAAAGGAGAACCCGTCTTTGGAGATTTATTTGGAAAAAATGGCAAACGGAAATAGATGAAAACACATTGCGTTTTCATCTAAATAAAGAAAATCACAAACGAAATGTCACTCCAGAGATATATAAAGAAAAGCACATTTCAGCCATCTCACAAATACACATGGGAGTTGGACAGCCATGGATTCCTGTCCATGTGAATGGGCATCCTGAAATGATTGAAGCCACTTTAGTGCTTGAATATGAAAGACATTTTATTAAAGAAAAGGTACTGCAGCAAATTATTCACAGGCACGAGATCCAAAAGTTCAGAATAAACACATCACATTTTTGGCCTTGATGGCCCCGAGTTGGACTAAGAATTGTAGGAAGATGCATGCTAAAGTATTCATCACAATGTGTGGATCGTGAGTGGGACACAAAATACATTTTATTTGGGAAATTACATCATACACAGGATCGGTATGGTTTTAGATTTTCTAAATAAAAAGTTTTGGTACAGGTTGGGTGGAGCCGCACCTGAATTTGAAGACAAAAGTCAAGCTTACCATTGTGCCCAAATGACACCATATGCAGTTGAACTGCTGGTGAAAAGGGATGTTACCATTCCTGCATTCACAAGACAAGTTACAGTAGCGTTAAAATGCAGGAAGGGACAACGGATAAAAGGTTCTGATGCATTTGTATGCCTAAATGAATCCATGAGGCAGCAAGGGTTAGAAAGCGAATATACACCACTGATAGAGATTGGGTATGGACCCATTCAAATCCTGATGGACAATAAAGGGTGTCAAGACATTAATTTGGAATAGAATTCAGCATTAGGAATGGCAATACAGAAGTCTTGCTACACTGCTGATTTCAGTAATGCAGTGATTGGGAACATTCCTGAAAGCTATGTGACTACACAGGGTGAGTTGCAAGAATCCTTGGATTCTAAGCATAAAGCAATCTTTAAAGTTCAGTCTGTGTACCCTTATGAGCCAAGTGAAGTAGTGTGCTGTCATCAAGATGATTGTGTTCTATTTGAGTTAAGTGAATCTAAAAGAAAAAAACAGCTTATTGAAATGGAGGTCAATGTTCCAAAATATTTGAGTGTAACAACCCTCCAAAGAAATACTGCCACATGATTAGAGGAAAGTGCAGAGGTTATTCCTTTGTAGGACTTTCCAGAGTTTTCTAAAATGGTAGAAGAGCAAATTGAAGCTACAGATGCGTGGACAGGTGAAGAAGAAAAGACCAATTGAGACAAATATTTATGGAATTCAAACAGGTTTTTTGACAAAGATGCATATGATTGTGGGTTAACGGATTTGCATGTTGCCAAGCTACCAGATGGACATGGTAGGGAGCCAGTATTTCTGCGTCAACATAGGTTACCCCTGGCATGTTTGGAATTACTAGCTGAAATAATCAAAAATGTTGAATCTAGAGGACTCATTAGGCCTATTTGTAGCACATCGAATACCCCTATAGTAGGTGTGCTAAAACCTAATGGCCAATGGAGCTTGTGTGCACATCTACAGGAATTAAACAAAAGTTGCCTGTTTCAAGGTGGCACCTTCCATTCATTGATCAGGGTCTGGCACAGGTTCCCAGGTCAAAGGTGTTTACCACATTAGACCTTACAGCAGCTGGATACTGGTGTGTGCCACTAGCTGAAGATATTCAAAATGTGTTTGCATTTTCTTTTGACAAATCACAATATGCGTGGTCCCGTACACCTTTTGGGTATGTCAATAGGGGGAGTGAGTTTGGGATATTTCAGAACAAGGCACTCCTGGATGCAGCAGAAAGGGGGACACAAGTTTATGTGGATGATGTGCTCATCAAAAATGAATATCTGAAAAGCCACTTCAATGATATTAGACACGTGCTCAGTCAGCTACAGAAGGCTGGGGCAAAAGTATCTTTACAGAAAGAACAGTGGTGCAGAAAAAGGAAAACTTCCTAGGTCATGAAGTGACAGAATATGGATTAAACCCACAAAAGAAAAAGGTGAAGGTGATCATAAACTAAAAGATCCCAATAATTTGAAAAGTGTAAAGAGTTTGTAAAGAATGACAAGTTACAACAGGAAATGTATTGAGAATTATGCAGAGATGACACAACCTCTAACGAGATTACTGAAGCTGGGTAAACCCTGGAAATGGGAAAAAGAACAACATGAGGCAGTAGCCAGGCTAAAGGAGTGTCTAATGAAAGCACAATGTTTAGCACATCCAATAAGAAAACAGGATTTATTTGTAGAAATAGCATTCACTGATCAATGCATGTCAGCAATGTTATATCAAAAACTTCATATGAATAACAAAACTATAGCATGTGCTAGCAAAACATTGACACAGGTAGAGACCAAATTTAGTGAATGCGAAAAAGTGTTTCTGGCCACTGTCTGGGAGTTACAACATTTCCACCCCATAATTCAAGGAGAGCGGGTGATTGTTGAAACAAATCACCAGCCTCTATAACTTTTGAAAAGTAAGAGAAACAGATCATGGAATTTGGCCCAGTCAAGAATTACTTCCTGGACATTAGCACTTCAGGGATTTCCTGTAGAAGGGAAATATGGACAAAATAAAAAGAGCCCAGTTGCTCAAGGACTAGCAGAGTTGCATGATTGTGCAGCTGTATGTGCACCTGATGACCCAGAGCTAGAAACAAGTTTGAATGAATTTGAGCAATTCCCACACAAAGCATTCAACAAAGAAACATGTAAGGATTTACCAACTGTGTATGTAGATGGATGCACGTACCATGTAGAAAATGATACGGAAAAAGAACTAGTAGCGGTAATAGGAAACATATTGTTTAAATGTGACAACATTCCAAAATAAGCATGAGGATAGGTCCCAGAAGTAGTCAAGTGGTGGAATGGGCAGCTATTTATAAGGCAGTATCTACAGCAGTTGAAAAGAAATAGTTCTAGTAGCTGATTCTGATTATGCGCAAAATAGTTTTGTAGAGTGTTTACCTGGCTAGAAAGTGAAAGGCATGCTCACCTATAACAAGAAAACACTTAAACATGGCAAGATGATTCAAGCTATAGAAAAGCTTGTGTAAGGAAATGACCTGATAATCCATTGGAGAAAAGTATGTGGTCATTTACAAACACCAAGTGAGGATAAGGAAGGAAATGTTAAGGCAGATCAGTTAGCCAAAATGTAAACTGCAATGGGAGAGTTATTTCCTATTGAACACCTGCTTGGTAAAATACAGGTAGAGGCGATATAATGCTCCAAGACTCTAAAAGCAGCCTGTGGCGCAATGGAGTTTTGATACACCAGATCAGGACCTGATAAAAGCACAATAGGAAGACCTTATTCTAGGCCTATTTTATAACCATTTACTAGATCAGAACAAAATCCTCTGACTGAAGTGGACTGCAAAGGAAAAGAGGACTTGAGAGGTTTATTAAAAAACAAAACAAAAATTAGATTACAATGAGGACTAATGATTAGCGAATCAGTGACAGGCCAAATACAATGGGTAGTGCCTTTGTCATTTCGGGGATTGATATTACATCATACCCATGGTGCCATAACTGCAGGACACAGGGGTTCACCAAAAACTTTGGACATTTTAAAAGATCATACCTATTGGCGACACATGTCCCAAGATGTTGAGCTCTACAGCAGAGGGTGTTTAGTGTGTGCACAGTTTCAACCTGCGTCCTCTGCTCATACAGCACTATTGATGAAAAGGGGCATGACATTCCCATGGTCTGATTTACAAATCGACTATGTCGGGCCTGTAAGAAGATCAGCAAGAGGAAACGGGTAAATGCTGACATTAACTTGTCTAATGTCCAAATAGGTGGAGTGCATTCCAGCTCCAGACTGGAGTGCGCGAAAGGCAGCCACTTTACTTGTAAATCATTTTTTTTTTAAAATGTGGTTTACCTCATAGAATAGAGTCAGACCGTGGAAAACATTTCACTAGTCCATTGATGACAATAAATTGCAAAACTTGGGTGTGAAGAGAAAGCTACACATTTCTTACCGGCCCTCCTGACAGGAATGGTGTAACAGATCAATAGTTGATATGTTGAAAAAGTTTGTAGCTGAAGCAGGATCTAGTTTGCATTTGCGGCTTCCATTGGTACTGATGGCTGTCATGCCAACACCCTCTAAATCAACTAATCTCAGCCCTCATGAAATATTTACAGGAAGGAAAATGGTTCTGCCACAAACTTACTTTACAGAACAAATTAACAGGTGCTTGTAAATGTGTCCACAATTCATGAATATGTGCAGGAATTGAGAAAGCACTTGCAATATGCATTTTCATTTGCACAGTGAAATTTGGAAAAGCCTGCTGATGGTGCAAAGATATGATAGGAAGTGAGAGAATATGAAATAGGAGACTAGATTTACAAATTAAAATTTGTGACTGGGAAACATAAAAACTCTAAATTTCTTGCAGCATGTTAAGGGCCATATAAAATTGTAGATAAGGTTTCACCTGTGGTCTACATAATTGCTAAAAGGAGGGCGAGTTAACAGTGGAACTGTTTCTCCATATTAATCAAATTTAACCCTTTGACCCGAAGCATGAAGTGAAAACACTAGAGCAAATTGAAACTAACAGGGAATAAAAAAAATAGAGTTATTTGCCATAGCTAGTGGTTAGGTGTGATTACTTTATATTAACGTTTCAATAGTTAGTGGGAGAATGTCTTGGCTGTATGGCATGTTATTTGTATAATTTGTATTTGTGTGCATAACTAAATTTGGCTTCAGATGTTCCAGTGAGAAAGGAAAGTAAAACGTTTGATGTGCTCGATACTTCATTTGTCTTTTCTTTTGCACTACAAAAATAATTGTTTTCCCCATCAGCACTGGATCCTTGGAGTGCTGCATCCCTGTAGGACACCACTTGATTGAAATCCCCTGAGAATCCCCCTGGACCGAAGATGAGGACCCCAAAAGATGTGGAGATGATGGAGAGATGAAGGGGTTCCCTTGAAGTCCCAGAATGGATCAGTTCCTTCAAGAACAGTTTCCTGTGTGATTTGTACCACAAACTATTATTTACAAAGTCAATTTCTATCAAAGAATATTTTTACTATTTTTATCACAAACTGTTTTATTACAGACTTTATTTACAAAGACTATTTTTTTATCACAGAACAAAATATTCTATGTTTATCACAAATTGATTTTGATCATGAACTGATTTTTTTTTATTTGTACTGGTTTTTGCATTTGACTGAAGTCAATAACACAGTTTTGTTGGATGTATGTTTTCTGAAAATTATATATTTTTTTAAAAGAAGATAAACAAAAAATATCTCCAATTTAAAAAAAAATGATCAAAAGAGAAGGGTGATCAAATGATTAAAAGATAAAAATTCAATAAAAAAAAAATAAAAATAAAAATAAAAAAACAGATCACCAATAAAGAAAAAAGAGATCAAAAGATAGAGGTGTTCAAGAGATAAAAAAAAGATACAAAAGAGATTCAAAAAAGGATTACAACTTTTTTTTAAAATTCTTTCTTAAAGATTTTGAAGTTGTTTTTGTTTCTTGATCAATACTCATAATTCTTTTGCTCAAGTCTAGAAATGTATACATAATGTTTCTCACATATGGATTTTGCCATTTACTTGTTATTTATTTTCGACTGATAAGAAAAGATTCAGTTGGGAGAAGCACATGTGTTTTAGAACATCTCTGTTTCTTTTTCCTGCAGTGATTTTGGGATCGCAGCAGTAAAAAAAGGAGGGCGTGTAGGAGTAGGGCGCTCTGTATGTTAGCATTTCAACAGTAGCTCATCATTTTAGCATACACATGTTACCGTGGGTTTGAACTGCAATAGGGTCACAGGGGGTGAAGCTAATTTCTGGACTCAAGAGTGTGAGTCGCAGGCAGAATTAAATAGATACCAATGCACAGAGCACATACTTGAAATTGCACATTGCTTCAGGCGATATTTCAGTGGACTGGGCAGTACTAAAAATAATACTAATATAAATTAACATACTAACACAACCCCAGTAACATGTAACTGAATCCCTTAATAACATTTAGTGCAAATTAGTCTAATATGTTAAAATAGCCTGAAGGCAGATTGGAAAATACATTATGCTCTTTAAAATGGGAAATTAAACGTGCAAGCTGAATTTGTGCTAGTTGATAAAACATTTGAAAATCCGCTTCACTGTAAACATGGCATTGTGTTGAGCAGAAAATTCATGGGGAAATATATCCATTGCTATCCGGCAATGAAATCACATGCCATTTTCAGTGGAATTATCTTCTCAAGGGGAGGTGCTTCACTTGAGTGACAGGGGGATGTAATAGAAAGGGATTTTGAGAGGGAGGACGGTCAGACATCTTGGGGGCCAGGAGATGAGGTAACAGAGTCAAACTAGGCAGACAAAATTCAGTGATGGCAGGACGTCTGATGTTGTAGCAGTCCTTATCTGAGTGACCCTGGGTGAGGTCTCTGGAAAGATTGATCAGGATTTCCATGCAAAACTGAATCAGAAACATCTCTAACAGATATGGGTAAATATCAGTTAAAGTGAAGCCATTGCTGTGAACTGTTTAGCTAGAGAGAATGAGTGAATGTGCAGTGTTTCAATTTGCCTTTTTTACAATTGTTGAAACTTGGCCAAAAGGGCATTTTGTGGTATTGTATATAAGATACCATGAGGGCATAGCCATTTATCCTGAGTGTATCAAGTCCAGTATTTTGTTTGTTGTTAGTGCCCTGGTAAAATCAATCATTAGGCAATATTCTAAAATTAGTCTCACCACTATAAAAATACCCCAACAAGTTTCCACAATATACTATCACTATAAAAATACCACCCAATATCACCATAATAAAAAACAAAATACCACAAAGCAATAAGTACAATCCAAAAACATATCCAACAGGTAATCACAGATGTTTTGCACATCTCTGCTTAGAGCAATCACAGATGTTTCAGCTATCTCTTTGTAAAACAATCATAGATGTTTCAGCAATATCTGCTTACAGTAATCAGAGATGTTTTAGCCTTCTCTGCTTACAGCAATCACAGATGTTTTAGCCATCTCTGTTTGTAGCGATCACATATGTTTTAGCCATATCTGCCTACAGCAATCACAGATGTTTCAGCCATCTCTGCTTAGAGCGATCATAGATGTTTTAGCTATCTCTGCTTAGAACAATCACATATGTTTCAGCCACCTCTGTGAAGAGCAATCACAGATGGTATCTGTGCTTAGATAACTGAAACTGGTACTGCCCTCCCTTCATTGGCTCCCTGTAGCCCAGCGCATTCTATTCAAAGCTTTATGTACTGTTCACCGCGCTCTGCATGATTTAGGAGCAGAGTACCTGTGAGCTAAGTTTGAGCGCTATGTACCGAACCACCACCTGGGGTCATCTGCCGCTGACATGCTATGTGTGCCTTCCTATCGCCTCACTCGGGTGGGGTCTTGTGCTTCTTTGATTGCAGCAGCGCAGCTGTGAAACACACTCCCACCATCTGTGAAATCACTGCCAAATCATCTGGGTTTTCATAAAGCCTTAAAAACATATCTATTCTGATATCTTAGCACTCATGGCTTTTCCGTGCTGCTCTATGTGTGGTTACCTACCTCTCTAGTGACATGATGCCTGCTGGGTGGACGTGCACTTTAAAAGTGAGCATACCATAACATAACATTAGAGAAATCACAGATGTTTCTGCTATCTCCGCATAGAGCAATCACAGATGGTTCTGCAATATCTGCTTAGAGCAATAAGAGATGTTTCAGCCATCTCTGCTTAGACTAATCCCAGATGTTTCAGCCATCTCCGCATAGTGCAATCACAGCTGTTTCAGCCATCTCTGCTTATTGCAATCACAGATGTATTAGCCATCTCTGTCTAGAGTGATCACAGATGTTTCAGTCATCTCTGGATTGCTCAATCACATATGTTGCAGCCACCTCTGCTTAGAGGAATCACAGATGTTTCAGTCATCTCTGCTTAGAGCAATCACAGATTTTTCAGCTATCTGTGTAAAACGATCACAGATTCTTCAGCCACCTCGGATTAGAGCGATCACAGATGCTTCAACCATTTCAGTTTAGAGCAATCACAGCTGTTTTAGCCATCTCCGCTTAGAGCAAACACAGATGTTTTATCCATCTCACATACAGCAATTACTGATGTTTCAGCCATCTCTGCTTAGAGCAATCCCAAATGTTTCAGCCATCTCTGGAGTTATCACAGCTATTTCAGCTATCTCTGTTTGGAGTAATCACAGATGTAACAGCCATCTCTGCTTGGAGCAATCACAGATGTTTCCGCCATCTCGGGTTGGATCAATCAGAGATATTTCAGCCATCTCTGCTTGGAGTGTTCACAAATCTATCAGCCATCTCCGCTAAAAGCAATCACAGCTGTTTAGACCATCTCTGCTTGCAGCAATCACAGATGTTTCAGCAATCTCTGCTTGGAGCAAACACAGATGTTTCAGGCATGCCTGCTTGGAGCAATCACAGATGTTTAGCGATCCCTGCTTAGAGCATACAGTCTTCCAATGAACGAGTCCATGGCTTTCAGCATGAGAAAGAAGCAGACACTTAACCAAAGTGCTTCCATTGATCCTTTGGCCAACATAGAAGAGTTCAGCAAAAAGGTGATGGTACTCATTTTCCAAGATTGATCATTTTGGGATATTGCTGTCATTCTGACAAAAAAGCATGCATTTATGCCAGCATCTGATTTTGATGTTCTTATTGGATTCCTATGAAACCCCCCAGCTTTTAGCACAAGTAAATAATTGTTTGGTGTTGATTTTAAGCATGTCGATCTAGCCGTGTAATGCTGATATTTACTATTTTGCCATCATAATTGAGCACCTATTAATTTTTTTGCTGGTCACCCCAGTACAGAAATTGACTCTTGCTTGGAGGCTTTTCACCTAATTATTTGCAACTGAACTATATAAAAAATATCTCAGTAAATGACTATATTCAAAGTCTGTACTCCTAGAGAGAAGCACAGACAATTTAAAGTGGAAGTGCTCTTCTAAAGCTGAAAAACAATGGCTTAGAAAAATATTGGGACAATGGCGGAGGAGCATAATAGCTTGGAGCCTCAAAGAATTTAAGGGAGGAAATTGTTGATACAGACACAGGAATTTACCTTTGCAGTTAGGAAGGCCAGATTGTCTATATCTCACACAAATATAGCTTCAACTGCAGCACAGCTGCAGCTCCTAACATGTATCCACTACCTATACCCTTTCCTTACCCATCTCACCATCTCCTTCCCACAACACCCTTAATATTATATTCTCGTCGGTCTATCCATATAACTGCAGCCAAATACTGAATCTCCTTGTGAATCTCTGCTCCATTGCTTAACGGCTAGGTGTGTGCTATATAAAACCCAGCATAAACATGGACATTCAGCATGGCCAAAAGCCTTCAGTGCAGGCTTGAAGTCTGGTATAATTAAGTGATAAAGTATGAAACATGGTTGTTTCAGAAACATTAAAAAAGAATTAGTTCAATTCTCTGCATCTTGCCTCCCAAAAGGCTGCTTCAAAGGTTCCATCTGTCTTAGCCTATCACTTCTTTCCAAAGTTGTGAAGGGTGACCAAGAATATCTTCAGCCTAGGAAAGCAAAAATAAATTTACTTATAATGATATTGTTGCATACGAAAACATATTTCTTTAGAACTCGAGTTTTTGCTTGGGTACCAAGTGCGTGCACTGTTTCCATTCGGGTACCAAGTTGTGGTGTGTGACCCTCCCACAAGTGTTGCCCTTTTAAGGGGATGTATTCCTACCCTTGTGTATTGCCCTTTTAACACGGGCCATGGCTAAAAAAAGGAGCCTCTGCAGACACGCCCGACAGAACGGCTGCAGACACCCAATAGGAACGATTGAGTCTGTGTCTCATTTCATGTAGGCTGCAGGCCTGCACGTGGAGGCACAGGCCTGCACGCCATAATGCCGTGGGACCCTCGTGCCAGCACGGTGTCAGAGCCCTGCACGGTCAGGGGCATGGCTGGCTGTGCCCCCAGCCCTGATGTTGCTGATGCCATATAGCACTAGGAGGCCTGCCGGATGTCATGGGCAGGCCCCAACCTCCACAGGCACTAGGCCTGTCGTATGCTGAGGTCCATGGCACTATGGGGGACTTCCGGATGTCAATGGCAGGCCAGCCACAACATTGCCGATGAGGAGTGAACCCACAAGAAAAGGGCTGTTTCCCTGCTCTTCCTTAAAAGTTTTTCTCCTCTGTTCTCCCGCAAAAAGGGGAAGGAGGAGGAGGAGTAGCGATGGTGTGGAGAAATGTCAGGGGAGGGCCATCTGCCCCCCCTGTGGTGTCCACCACAAGAAGAAGTTGCCCTGCGGTGTCCGCCGCAAGAAGAAGTCAGGGGAGGACCATCTACCCCACAAAAAAGAATGCAGCGCCACCCGGAATGGTGCGTGCCCCATTAAGCGGCAGCACCATCATATGGTGTGCTGCATTGCCGCCAGAGTCCCACTGTGATCCTGGGCCATGCAGCGGTGAAGAGAATTTCTGGGATCGGTGCTGCCACAAAAGCATTTAAAAAAAAGAAATGCCAGTTTCCATGCCTGTGCCTGTAGAAGATCGTGGGCCTGGCGGTGACAATGGTGAGGTGCTCCAGTCGGGAGCAATTGCAGTGATGGCCCCTGCATGTGCCCGGGCCTCCGGCAGTGAGAACACCATAATGGGCAGCAGCCGATGGAAAGAAAACACCCCCCGGGCTGTGTTGCCCCAACAAGGATAAGGGGTAGAAAGTTGGATGGAGCTCTGTTGGTGCTCATCCCCGGCAACGACCCTCTGAGGAGAGTGCTTGTTCGGCCGGGGTGGGAGTTCTGCCAACAGCCCCTCTGCTGAAGAGCTGCTCCGAGACAGTGTGAAAAGTGGAGGGCCCGACTGAGGCAGCGGTGCTGAGGCAGCCGTCTGCACCCTGATGTGAGGCACCCGCAAGAGATATGGGGGAAAGGGAGTGCCTGCTCCCCAACAAGTGAACAGAGCCAGGAACAGCCTGTTTGCCCCTGTTGCAGCGGAGGACTGTGGAAAAGCTGCATGGAGGGGAAAAGGACCAAAGACCTGCTGAGGGATTCTTCCTGGCCGTGGCCCTCTGATAAGGGTGCTCGTGTGGCCAGGGGATGGTCGGCCCACAGCCCCTCTGAAATCTGATGCCGGGAAGAGTGTGACATCAAGCACCCACAAGATTAAATGGGGCGGCTGCAGCCTGAACAACAGCAGCACCTCCCGCCTGGAAAAATGAACAAGTCGCAGCAGAAAAGAGGGGACCACGACCTTGCTGGAGGAACCTCCCTGGCCTTGCATTGTTCGTAGGGCCCCGCTGCTAGCGGAATGAGCCCGGGCCGTCCGGCGGTGAAGATGCCGACAACTATGTGAGCCGGCTAAGGCAGGAGAGGCCTCTCAAGCTGCCGAGCACCATGATCCCTGGCCACTGTGGCGGTGAGGCAACATGCTCAGTTTTGGGAATTTTCACGGGAGATGTAGAGAAAGGAAGTGTTCCATGGAACCCAATCAAGGGTGGATGGGAAACCCCACTGACAACTGGGCCACCCTGCGGTTAAACTGAAGTGCTCCTGTACATGGACCATGTTTCTTGATAGACAGGCGGTGCCTTGGAGTGAATGGTGAGAACGGAATTGCTCCATGTAGGAGCAGGAGAAATATGAGAAGACATCAGCTGCCTGCGATGTGTGGCAACACAGGGCAGCACAGTCCTGCACTGTGCTGCACCGGCAAAATCTTCTGCAGTGTCCCTGGTGGCCGCAGGCGGTATGTGTGCTGGCTCCTCATTAACAAGTGAGGAGTGCGATGGAGAACACATTGAGGATCTGGCATATCCTGCTGTGAGCCTCCTCCATGCACTCTCCGGTAATCAGGCGTGTGAGGCTAGAAATATCACAATGGGGAAAGGAACAGGCATTTGCAAACTGCCTGGAGATGCTGCCAGGACAACTAAAATGACTTGGCCAGCCACTGCATGGTCCCACGCGGTCGGCGTGCAACACACTGCAAGCACCAGTAGCCATCCAGACAGGCAGGCAAAGCAATGTGGAAACACACAGAGCATGTCTTATGGTCCCAGCGCTGCCCCTCAAGGGTGACCGCATGCAGATGCCTCACACTGAGGTCCCTTTGGTGAATTCTAGAGATTGGCCACCATTCTTCCAAATTGCCTTCCTCATGACACACCTCAAAAGTGTAGTCGGTAGCAGGGCCAGCTATGGGAGGTGAGGAAAGGTGTCGGTTTCGGTCCTGCCACCAGGCCTTGGTGCACAGCACTGGTGGGAGGAGGACTAGAGGTAGTAGGACACCCTATCTCTGAGAGCAGAATGTGAAGGAATGAGTACCAGAGGCCCGGAGCAAGAGGTAGAAGCTCTCCATGCCTAGCACGGGAAGCACCAAAGCCTCAATAAGAAAGAGCGTGTGCCCTGCCAAAATCACCTCATTAATGGAAGAAGGCAAGAACAGCGCTGAGAATGGCCGGTATGTAACGACACAAGGAAGACAGCAAGATATGCCCTATACGGCCAAGGAGGGAATAGCAGGACAGGCCTGGGGAAAGGGCGGTTTGTGCCCGGTCAACCCTACCCGAGCATCCTTCCACATGCGGGCGAGCATGCAGTCTGGCGAATGTGATACTTGCCATCCTGTCTCCGCAATGGTGGACGTTAACCAGCTCGGCAAACCAAGCGGCAACTCTGAACGGGAAACCAACACTGGAATAAGGTACATACCATGCCATACCATTCCACAGACTGGTGGCACTAAAGTGAAGGAGTGTTGCGGTTTTGTTAGTGCGGAGTGAGGCGAGCCATGTGGGAGCCGGACGAGAGTCGAAAACTGGCCCCTTGCAGACTAAAGATACTGGGCGCCGTGCAGTGAATTGGGGAGCTCCCATGATCTCAGCTCCGAGGACAAGAAGGCAGGGGGTTTCGAAGTCACATGTCCATGCATCAACCAGCTCCTGGTTTGGAGTCCCCAGATGGTGGGTGTGCACAATCCAATGGAGGCGATGTTTGCCATCCCACCTCCACAAGCATGAACATGGACGAGCAGGGGTCCCAGGGAGAGAGAGAGGGGAAATGGAACAGTAAGTGGCCCTGCCACCTGGCCATGAGTGTCGCCCGACCGGGCCCTCCAATTATGGCCCGGAAACATGTCGTCCTGGGTGCAATTCCTGCCAGCCCTGAGCTCGGATGTCACCAGCTCGACTGACCGGCCTGGAAGAATGACTGGGTGTTACTGCTGCTCTGTCTACATCAGTGGCTCCTGCCTGGGGGAGGATAAGAAATGGCCCAGGCACCCCATCACCTTTGTCTGGTCACCAACATCATACAGCCCTGACACGTGTCATCAAGAATAAGTGCAACAAGCACGTGAGGGTTGCAGCTCCGCAAGAGTGCTTGTGTGCCCTCCAGTGCCACTGCAGTAGTGACATTCCTGCCTGAGAGAGTGTGAAAAAGTAGAAGGGGGTGAGTAACATGCTGTCAACATATGCCCTGTCAACATCATGTGGCACCGCCTAGATGCCCTGCTGTCAGCGTCTCGCTGCAGGCCATACATAACATCAAGGGACTAAGCCGATGTGGCCCCTGGTGTCCCCAGGTGCGGCTTTGCCAGTTTCTGTGAACTGTAACACCAATGGACCAGGACTGTGGAAAGACACATCCTGAACGGACGTTGGTGGCAAATGAACTGGTGTCCAGCAGTCCCGCATTTGCTCAACGAGGACTCTGCAAACACATGTTTTGATGCTGAAAACCTGCACATTAGTTATATGCTTAAAGTGGTTTTGTTAAAGGACAGCCAGGTCAAGCGGTGATCTCGCTGTTGGTAGGTGTGGTCTATCTGGTGCCAGCAGCTAACAATGGAGTTATTAAGTGGTTGTAGTTTCCACACCCCAGGTTAATAAAGGGTTTTGAAACATATGGTCGGACTGCCGACACTTCAACGGCGGTTCACCAATCGCGACTGTTACCTGCAGTTGTGTGAATAGTGGGTTAGTTTGTATAGTATGTCCATGACCATGTGAGCTCTGTGCGTGTGGGCGTTGTATATCCTAGTTGTTGTTGATCCTTGTATTCGGAAGTAACACAAGTAATGTTGTTTGTAATGGGGGGAGGGGTTCATCTATTTTTCGGAATAGTTGTTTGTTCTGAAAAAGGAGGCGTGTGGTGTGTGACTTTCCTACAAGTGTTGCCCCTTTAAGGGGATCTATTCCTCCCCTTGTGTATTGACCTTTAACACAGGCCATGACTGTGTCATGACCCAAGCTAATAAAAGGAGGCTCTGCAGACACGCCCGATAGAACGGCCGCAGACTCCCAAGAGGAATGATTGAGTCTGTGTCTCATTTCATGTCGGCTGCAGGCCTGCACGTGGAGACACAGGTCTGCATGCCCTGATGCCAATGGACCCTCATGCCATGACGGTGGCAGAGGCCCATACGGTCAGGGGCATGGCTGGCTGTGCCCCCTCCCCGATGGTGCTGATGCAATATAGCACTAGGGGGCTTGCGAATGTCATGTGCAGGCCCCAACCTCCACAGGCACTAAGCCTGTCGTATGCTGAGCTCCATGGTACTATGGGGGCTTGCTGGATGTCAATGGCAGGACCCCACACCACAAGTTCATGCTTTTTTGTTGTTTTTCTTCATTACATTGTTGCGTTTCTGTAATGGAAAAGGAAAGTGGGTATGGTCAGTGTTTGTGATGTCCTCAAGTGCTTTATTAATATCACCAGCAGAATTCCCTATGGGAACCCCTACCAATAACACGTATGCATTTTGTACAGTAACCACCATGTTGCAGACTTCTAAAATTGAAATCCATGTACCCGAAATATGGGTATTCCCACAGCACCATTGTGGAGGCAGTTGCTGTGAAAATGTCTCTTGGTAAGGCCAATAGAAAGGAGTGTTAGTTAGGGGGTAAGGCCCCCAGTAATAAAGTCACAGAAAAGCATTACGCTAGGGATTGGGATTGTAAGGGAGGTCCTGCTATCAAAAACGTTGTTCTTAAAAAGGATTCAATATGGTGAGAGGGGAAAGCATACAATACATTATTTGTTACCATTGATCATTCGTTTTTTTACTGGATCAGGCATGCCCTGGGACTGAGCTAAACCTAGCCCCAGGCATTACCAGACCTGATAATGCCCACACCCGAAGGTGGTATTTCTATTAGCTTCCCATCATCTTTTTACAGGAATGCTAATAGTTGTTTATAGGTTGAGAAACATCGTGTTTGCCTTTTCTCAGTTATAAAAAAAAACTACAAAACAAGATGGAAAGGGACAAAGGAACTACATGTAGACCCTTCTCCATTTTCATGGCACCCATTACCGTGATGCGAAAGCATCGGGAACACTCTGCGTTGTTGATGAGGGACACGGAACTTCTAGGTTAACAGGGCGGGGTGTGGCTGGGCGAGGGATGTGGATACTAGGGGGTGAGGAAGGAGCATTAGGGGAGCGTGGGGAGAATTTACCTGCTGTCCCATTGATGAAGAGAGCATCATCCTGCTTCTGAAGAGTCTGAGAATGCAGGTTTTATCATGAGGTAAAACCCCCGTTCTGAGCTTCCTCATTGACTGGAAGGTCCCTTGATTCTCCCACCGGTATTCTAATCGATCTAAAGGAATTAGTGGTAAATATTTTATTGCAAAGTGTATTGGGCAATACAAAGGTACATGCGGGTTAACCCTTAAATGCAACTTCATTGATTTTTTTTTTTTTGGCCATTTTATCACTGCCAGCATTTTCCACACTTGTGGCTTTTAACCAGGCTGCAACGATGAGCATTGTGTGAGCGTAATCCACTTGTGGGAAATGGATGGCAAACTTTCAGAGCACTTTTCAATCAAACAAACCCTCCTCGACTGCTTGTATAGGTGCAGTATAACTACTTAGCTGCTTAACAGATCCACATCCAAATTGAACAATTTTCGACTCTTTTGAAACACATTTTGAATATTCATTAAGTAAAATTGTATTACCCTTTGATAAAACCAGAAGGTAAAATCCCATATATACAAGACAATAATAAATACAACTGTACAAATAAAATACATATTAAAAACCAATTTAAAGTGCCATGTGCTGAAAGTGTGACTGTGCTGGTTCCTACTGTCTCTGCAAACCTTTACTTGTGCAACTATTGCAACCACTCTCTAAAGATCATGTTAATGATTTCCTAACCATTCCACTGCCCAACATATTTAATTACGCTTTGTTCAGTCTCAATCTTAGGAAATTCTTCAGGGGCTTTTAACCATCGACACACTTCTAAACAATGTTTTATAATACCTAGGTTGATCTATAACTGTCCTGCCCTATTCTTCCAGGCTGGTAGTTACGGTCTGAGGTACACATCCGTGAATTTAGAGTGACATAGTTGGTGTGAATAGTGTGTTTATGAAGAAGTGAGTGTTAGTGTCACATGCTCAATCACATATATGAACACTCATATATGGGCAAACCTGCATAACTACCGATCTGCACATGTGTTTACTCGCAGATGTGCA
Organism: Ambystoma mexicanum; assembly: GCF_040938575.1. Classification (NCBI taxonomy): domain Eukaryota; kingdom Metazoa; phylum Chordata; class Amphibia; order Caudata; family Ambystomatidae; genus Ambystoma; species Ambystoma mexicanum. The sequence goes on from NC_090933.1 coordinate 823,028,436, forward strand.
CGCTCACACATTTGCACCCTTACACATGTTCACAACTGCACACAGGCACACTCAAATACTTGCACATTTGCACACTCACACATTTGCACATTCACATTAGCATTCTAAATTAACTGTCGGTCTATTGTATAAATGATGTGCTATACTGTGTTGCCATGTATGGATTGTTACTTCAATCCATCATTGCCCCACTCTATGGATCGGTTTCCCTGGTTGAATTGGTTTCCCTAATGTAATTGTTTCCCCATTATGTTTTGCTTGTTAGTACCCTAAATTAACCATTGGCCCACTGTGAGCATGCAGTCTGGCGAGCATGCAGTCTGGCGAATGTGATACTTGCCATCCTGTCTCCGCAATGGTTGACGTTAACCAGCCCGGCAAACCAAGCGGCAACTCTGAACGGGAAACCAACACTGGAACAAGGTACATACCATGCCATACCATTTCACAGACTGGTGGCACTAAAGTGAAGGAGTGTTGCGGTTTTGTTAGTGCGGAGTGAGGCGAGCCATGTGGGAGCCGGACGAGAGTCGAAGGCTGGCCCCTTGCAGACTAAAGATACTGGGCGCCGTGCAGTGAATTGGGGAGCTCCCATGATCTCAGCTCCGAGGACAAGAAGGCAGGGGGTTTCTAAGTCACATGTCCATGCATCAACCAGCTCCTGGTTTGGAGTCCCCAGATGGTGGGTGTGCACAATCCAATGGAGGCGATGTTTGCCATCCCACCTCCACAAGCATGAACATGGACGAGCAGGTGTCCCAGAGAGAGAGAGAGGGGAAATGGAACAGTAAGTGGCCCTGCCACCTGACCATGAGTGTCGTCCGACCGGGCCCTCCAATTATGGCCCGGAAACATGTCGTCCTGGGTGCAATTCCTGCCAGCCCTGAGCTCGGATGACACCAGCTCGACTGACCGGCCTGGAAGAATGACTGGGTGTTACTGCTGCTCTGTCTACATCAGTGGCTCCTGCCTGGGGGAGGAAAAGAAATGGCCCAGGCACCCCATCACCTTTGTCTGGTCACCAACATCATACAGCCCTGACACGTGTCATCAAGAATAAGTGCAATAAGCATGTGAGGGTTGCAGCTCCGCAAGAGTGCTTGTGTGCCCTCCAGTGCCACTGCAGTAGTGACATTCCTGCCTGAGAGAGTGTGAAAAAGTAGAAGGGGGTGAGTAACATGCTGTCAACATATGCCCTGTCAACATCATGTGGCACCGCCTAGATGCCCTGCTGTCAGCGTCTCGCTGCAGGCCATACATAACATCAAGGGACTAAGCCGATGTGGCCCCTGGTGTCCCCAGGTGTGGCTTTGCCAGTTTCTGTGAACTGTAACACCAATGGACCAGGACTGTGGAAAGACACATTCTGAACGGACGTTGGTGGCAAATGAACTGGTGTCCAGCAGTCCCGCATTTGCTCAACGAGGACTCTGCAAACACATGTTTTGATGCTGAAAACCTGCACATTAGTTATATGCTTAAAGTGGTTTCGTTAAAGGACAGCCAGGTCAAGCGGTGATCTCGCTGTTGGTAGGTGTGGGCTATCTGGTGCCAGCAGCTAACAATGGAGTTATTAAGTGGTTGTAGTTTCCACACCCCAGGTTAATAAAGGGTTTTGAAACATATGGTCGGACTGCCGACACTTCACTGGCGGTTCACCAATCGCGACTGTTACCTGCAGTTGTGTGAATAGTGGGTTAGTTTGTATAGTATGTCCATGACCATGTGAGCTCTGTGCGTGTGGGCGTTGTATATCCTATTGTTGTTGATCCTTGTATTCGGAAGTAACACAAGTAATGTTGTTTGTAATGTGGGGAGGGGTTCATCTATTTTTCGGAATAGTTGTTTGTTCTGAAAAAGGAGGCGTGTGGTGTGTGACTTTCCTACAAGTGTTGCCCCTTTAAGGGGATCTATCCCTCCCCTTGTGTATTGACCTTTAACACAGGCCATGACTGTGTCATGACCCAAGCTAATAAAAGGAGGCTCTGCAGACACGCCCGATAGAACGGCCGCAGACTCCCAAGAGGAATGATTGAGTCTGTGTCTCATTTCATGTCGGCTGCAGGCCTGCACGTGGATACACAGGTCTGCATGCCCTGATGACAATGAACCCTCATGCCCTCATGTGCCCCCTCCCCGATGGTGCTGATGCAATATAGCACTAGGGGGCCTGCGAATGTCATGTGCAGGCCCCAACCTCCACAAGCACTAAGCCTGTCGTATGCTGAGCTCCATGGTACTATGGGGGCTTGCTGGATGTCAATGGCAGGACCCCACACCACAAGTTCATGCTTTTTTGTTGTTTTTCCTCATTACATTGTTGCGTTTCTGTAATGGAAAAGGAAAGTGGGTATGGTCAGTGTTTGTGATGTCCTCAAGTGCTTTATTAATATCACCAGCAGAATTCCCTATGGGAACCCCTACCAATAACACGTATGCATTTTGTACAGTAACCACCATGTTGCAGACTTCTAAAATTGAAATCCATGTACCCGAGAGATGGGTATTCCCACAGCACCATTGTGGAGGCAGTTGCTGTGAAAATGTCTCTTGGTAAGGCCAATAGAAAGGAGTGTTAGTTAGGGGGTAAGGCCCCCAGTAATAAAGTCACAGAAAAGCATTACGCTAGGGATTGGGATTGTAAGGGAGGTCCTGCTATCAAAAACGTTGTTCTTAAAAAGGATTCAGTATGGTGAGAGGGGAAAGCATACAATACATTATTTGTTACCATTGATCATTCGTTTTTTTACTGGATCAGGCATGCCCTGGGACTGAGCTAAACCTAGCCCCAGGCATTACCAGACCTGATAATGCCCACACCCGAAGGTGGTATTTCTATTAGCTTCCCATCATCTTTTTACAGGAATGCTAATAGTTGTTTATAGGTTGAGAAACATCGTGTTTGCCTTTTCTCAGTTATAAAAAAAAACTACAAAACAAGATGGAAAGGGACAAAGGAACTACATGTAGACCCTTCTCCATTTTCATGGCACCCATTACCGTGATGCGAAAGCATCGGGAACACTCTGCGTTGTTGATGAGGGACACGGAACTTCTAGGTTAACAGGGCGGGGTGTGGCTGGGCGAGGGATGTGGATACTAGGGGGTGAGGAAGGAGCATTAGGGGAGCGTGGGGAGAATTTACCTGCTGTCCCATTGATGAAGAGAGCATCATCCTGCTTCTGAAGAGTCTCAGAATGCAGGTTTTATCATGAGGTAAAACCCCCGTTCTGAGCTTCCTCATTGACTGGAAGGTCCCTTGATTCTCCCACCGGTATTCTAATCGATCTAAAGGAATTAGTGGTAAATATTTTATTGCAAAGTGTATTGGGCAATACAAAGGTACATGCGGGTTAACCCTTAAATGCAACTTCATTGATTTTTTTTTTTTTGGCCATTTTATCACTGCCAGCATTTTCCACACTTGTGGCTTTTAACCAGGCTGCAACGATGAGCATTGTGTGAGCGTAATCCACTTGTGGGAAATGGATGGCAAACTTTCAGAGCACTTTTCAATCAAACAAACCCTCCTCGACTGCTTGTATAGGTGCAGTATAACTACTTAGCTGCTTAACAGATCCACATCCAAATTGAACAATTTTCGACTCTTTTGAAACACATTTTGAATATTCATTAAGTAAAATTGTATTACCCTTTGATAAAACCAGAAGGTAAAATCCCATATATACAAGACAATAATAAATACAACTGTACAAATAAAATACATATTAAAAACCAATTTAAAGTGCCATGTGCTGAAAGTGTGACTGTGCTGGTTCCTACTGTCTCTGCAAACCTTTACTTGTGCAACTATTGCAACCACTCTCTAAAGATCATGTTAATGATTTCCTAACCATTCCACTGCCCAACATATTTAATTACGCTTTGTTCAGTCTCAATCTTAGGAAATTCTTCAGGGGCTTTTAACCATCGACACACTTCTAAACAATGTTTTATAATACCTAGGTTGATCTATAACTGTCCTGCCCTATTCTTCCAGGCTGGTAGTTACGGTCTGAGGTACACATCCGTGAATTTAGAGTGACATAGTTGGTGTGAATAGTGTGTTTATGAAGAAGTGAGTGTTAGTGTCACATGCTCAATCACATATATGAACACTCATATATGGGCAAACCTGCATAACTACCGATCTGCACATGTGTTTACTCGCAGATGTGCACGCTCACACATTTGCACCCTTACACATGTTCACAACTGCACACAGGCACACTCAAATACTTGCACATTTGCACACTCACACATTTGCACATTCACATTAGCATTCTAAATTAACTATCGGTCTATTGTATAAATGATGTGCTATACTGTGTTGCCATGTATGGATTGTTACTTCAATCCATCATTGCCCCACTCTATGGATCGGTTTCCCTGGTTGAATTGGTTTCCCTAATGTAATTGTTTCCCCATTATGTTTTGCTTGTTAGTACCCTAAATTAACCATTGGCCCACTGTGAGCATGCAGTCTGGCGAGCATGCAGTCTGGCGAATGTGATACTTGCCATCCTGTCTCCGCAATGGTTGACGTTAACCAGCCCGGCAAACCAAGCGGCAACTCTGAACGGGAAACCAACACTGGAACAAGGTACATACCATGCCATACCATTTCACAGACTGGTGGCACTAAAGTGAAGGAGTGTTGCGGTTTTGTTAGTGCGGAGTGAGGCGAGCCATGTGGGAGCCGGACGAGAGTCGAAGGCTGGCCCCTTGCAGACTAAAGATACTGGGCGCCGTGCAGTGAATTGGGGAGCTCCCATGATCTCAGCTCCGAGGACAAGAAGGCAGGGGGTTTCTAAGTCACATGTCCATGCATCAACCAGCTCCTGGTTTGGAGTCCCCAGATGGTGGGTGTGCACAATCCAATGGAGGCGATGTTTGCCATCCCACCTCCACAAGCATGAACATGGACGAGCAGGTGTCCCAGAGAGAGAGAGAGGGGAAATGGAACAGTAAGTGGCCCTGCCACCTGACCATGAGTGTCGTCCGACCGGGCCCTCCAATTATGGCCCGGAAACATGTCGTCCTGGGTGCAATTCCTGCCAGCCCTGAGCTCGGATGACACCAGCTCGACTGACCGGCCTGGAAGAATGACTGGGTGTTACTGCTGCTCTGTCTACATCAGTGGCTCCTGCCTGGGGGAGGAAAAGAAATGGCCCAGGCACCCCATCACCTTTGTCTGGTCACCAACATCATACAGCCCTGACACGTGTCATCAAGAATAAGTGCAACAAGCATGTGAGGGTTGCAGCTCCGCAAGAGTGCTTGTGTGCCCTCCAGTGCCACTGCAGTAGTGACATTCCTGCCTGAGAGAGTGTGAAAAAGTAGAAGGGGGTGAGTAACATGCTGTCAACATATGCCCTGTCAACATCATGTGGCACCGCCTAGATGCCCTGCTGTCAGCGTCTCGCTGCAGGCCATACATAACATCAAGGGACTAAGCCGATGTGGCCCCTGGTGTCCCCAGGTGTGGCTTTGCCAGTTTCTGTGAACTGTAACACCAATGGACCAGGACTGTGGAAAGACACATTCTGAACGGACGTTGGTGGCAAATGAACTGGTGTCCAGCAGTCCCGCATTTGCTCAACGAGGACTCTGCAAACACATGTTTTGATGCTGAAAACCTGCACATTAGTTATATGCTTAAAGTGGTTTCGTTAAAGGACATCCAGGTCAAGCGGTGATCTCGCTGTTGGTAGGTGTGGGCTATCTGGTGCCAGCAGCTAACAATGGAGTTATTAAGTGGTTGTAGTTTCCACACCCCAGGTTAATAAAGGGTTTTGAAACATATGGTCGGACTGCCGACACTTCACTGGCGGTTCACCAATCGCGACTGTTACCTGCAGTTGTGTGAATAGTGGGTTAGTTTGTATAGTATGTCCATGACCATGTGAGCTCTGTGCGTGTGGGCGTTGTATATCCTATTGTTGTTGATCCTTGTATTCGGAAGTAACACAAGTAATGTTGTTTGTAATGGGGGGAGGGGTTCATCTATTTTTCGGAATAGTTGTTTGTTCTGAAAAAGGAGGCGTGTGGTGTGTGACTTTCCTACAAGTGTTGCCCCTTTAAGGGGATCTATCCCTCCCCTTGTGTATTGACCTTTAACACAGGCCATGACTGTGTCATGACCCAAGCTAATAAAAGGAGGCTCTGCAGACACGCCCGATAGAACGGCCGCAGACTCCCAAGAGGAATGATTGAGTCTGTGTCTCATTTCATGTCGGCTGCAGGCCTGCACGTGGATACACAGGTCTGCATGCCCTGATGACAATGAACCCTCATGCCCTCATGTGCCCCCTCCCCGATGGTGCTGATGCAATATAGCACTAGGGGGCCTGCGAATGTCATGTGCAGGCCCCAACCTCCACAAGCACTAAGCCTGTCGTATGCTGAGCTCCATGGTACTATGGGGGCTTGCTGGATGTCAATGGCAGGACCCCACACCACAAGTTCATGCTTTTTTGTTGTTTTTCCTCATTACATTGTTGCGTTTCTGTAATGGAAAAGGAAAGTGGGTATGGTCAGTGTTTGTGATGTCCTCAAGTGCTTTATTAATATCACCAGCAGAATTCCCTATGGGAACCCCTACCAATAACACGTATGCATTTTGTACAGTAACCACCATGTTGCAGACTTCTAAAATTGAAATCCATGTACCCGAGAGATGGGTATTCCCACAGCACCATTGTGGAGGCAGTTGCTGTGAAAATGTCTCTTGGTAAGGCCAATAGAAAGGAGTGTTAGTTAGGGGGTAAGGCCCCCAGTAATAAAGTCACAGAAAAGCATTACGCTAGGGATTGGGATTGTAAGGGAGGTCCTGCTATCAAAAACGTTGTTCTTAAAAAGGATTCAATATGGTGAGAGGGGAAAGCAGACAATACATTATTTGTTACCATTGATCATTCGTTTTTTTACTGGATCAGACATGCCCTGGGACTGAGCTAAACCTAGCCCCAGGCATTACCAGACCTGATAATGCCCACACCCGGAGGTGGTATTTCTATTAGCTTCCCATCATTTTTTTACTGGAATGCTAATAGTTGTTTATAGGTTGAGAAACATCGTGTTTGCCTTTTCTCAGTTATAAAAAAAAACTACAAAACAAGATGGAAAGGGACAAAGGAACTACATGTAGACCCTTCTCCATTTTCATGGCACCCATTACCGTGATGCGAAAGCATCGAGAACACTCTGCGTTGTTGATGAGGGACACGGAACTTCTAGGTTAACAGGGCGGGGTGTGGCTGGGCGAGGGATGTGGATACTAGGGGGTGAGGAAGGAGCATTAGGGGAGCGTGGGGAGAATTTACCTGCTGTCCCATTGATGAAGAGAGCATCATCCTGCTTCTGAAGAGTCTCAGAATGCAGGTTTTATCATGAGGTAAAACCCCCGTTCGGAGCTTCCTCATTAACTGGAAGGTCCCTAGATTCTCCCACCGGTATTCTAATCGATCTAAAGGAATTAGTGGTAAATATTTTATTGCAAAGTGTATTGGGCAATACAAAGGTACATGCGGGTTAACAGTTAAATGCAACTTCATTGATTTTTTTTTTTTTTGGCCATTTTATCACTGCCAGCATTTTCCACACTTGTGGCTTTTAACCAGGCTGCAACGATGAGCATTGTGTGAGCGTAATCCACTTGTGGGAAATGGATGGCAAACTTTCAGAGCACTTTTCAATCAAACAAACCCTCCTCGACTGCTTGTATAGGTGCAGTATAACTACTTAGCAGCTTAACAGATCCACATCCAAATTGAACAATTTTCGACTCTTTTGAAACACATTTTGAATATTCATTAAGTAAAATTGTATTACCCTTTGATAAAACCAGAAGGTAAAATCCCATATATATAAGACAATAATAAATACAACTGTACAAATAAAATACATATTAAAAACCAATTTAAAGTGCCATGTGCTGAAAGTGTGACTGTGCTGGTTCCTACTGTCTCTGCAAACCTTTACTTGTGCAACTATTGCAACCACTCTCTAAAGATCATGTTAATGATTTCCTAACCATTCCACTGCCCAACATATTTAATTACTCTTTATTCAGTCTCAATCTTAGGAAATTCTTCAGGGGCTTTTAACCATCGACACACTTCTAAACAATGTTTTATAATACCTAGGTTGATCTATAACTGTCCTGCCCTATTCTTCCAGGCTGGTAGTTACGGTCTGAGGTACACATCCGTGAATTTAGAGTGACATAGTTGGTGTGAATAGTGTGTTTATGAAGAAGTGAGTGTTAGTGTCACATGCTCAATCACATATATGAACACTCATATATGGGCAAACCTGCATAACTACCGATCTGCACATGTGTTTACTCGCAGATGTGCACGCTCACACATTTGCACCCTTACACATGTTCACAACTGCACACAGGCACACTCAAATACTTGCACATTTGCACACTCACACATTTGCACATTCACATTAGCATTCTAAATTAACTGTCGGTCTATTGTATAAATGATGTGCTATACTGTGTTGCCATGTATGGATTGTTACTTCAATCCATCATTGCCCCACTCTATGGATCGGTTTCCCTGGTTGAATTGGTTTCCCTAATGTAATTGTTTCCCCATTATGTTTTGCTTGTTAGTACCCTAAATTAACCATTGGCCCACTGTATGACTTGTTTACCCTACTCAGATTCTGTCCACATAGAAGATTAGTCCTTAGCACTGTATACATCATTTGCTCAAAGGGGATTGTTTGACCTAGTTTAATAGTTGTCCCAATGTACGATTGTTTGCCATAGTTTAATTGTTGCCCCACTATATGAATTGTTTGGCCTAGTTGAATTGTTTGTCCTAATTTAATTGTTGTCATACAAACATTTCCTCCTTGGCATCCTAGATCAACTATGGCCCCACTGTGCAAATCATGATTTACTTTAACTATTTCCTCACTGTATTTTGCTCTTTTATCTCTGTGGGGATTTTTTAATTTGTTCACATTGTTTCCCAAATAGATGCACTTTAAACTACTAGTGTAGCGCACCATCCTTAAACCTGTGCTTGGAAAACATGAACATATGCAAGTATGTTTCTTCCATGTGAATCTGTCCAGCTGAAAGACCATGTTCAGTTGTCAAATGGAGAACCAGATATGTTGCATGAATTACTGTGCTTTGTTCAGGTAGTTAGCCAGTGATCCCTCATCTAGTATTAGGTAGTTAAAGAACTCTTTAGAACAGAGAAGATGGCTGATGTGGTGGGCTTCTATGATATGTGGAAATGGAGCAATGTGGATTTGAAAAATAATTATAGAGCAAAGGTTTTTCGTCTAATGCTTCCACAATTAGTAGGCTGCTTCAGAATAAAATGTGTCCCAGTTTAAATTTCTGTGCACAGTTAGTATTACTATTATTATTATTGTTTTTCAATGTTTACATCGTGTTACATGCCCATAGGGCTCAGAGTGAAGAGTTCTCAGAGTTGCTCAGGAAGAAAGAGAACTATGATAGGGCAGCCCCTCTAGGGATAACTGGGGGCTGTGAGGTACCAGGGTTTATACATATGTAGTGGTAGTGGGTTTATGTTATGTTATGTTATGTTATTTTGCACTTATATAGCGCCTTATATACCATTGGTATGGTCTGAAGGCGCTGGTAGGTTGAACGCCCTTGGGAACCGAAGTTCTTGTCAGTAGAGGGAGGAGAGAGGGTCCAATAGGTGCGAGTGCGCATCTGGTATGTGTGCAGCTGGTGCGAAAATTCCTGTGCAAGCTGCTTCATAGCGGTAGGTGTGGTGGCTGAGAGGTCAGGAGTATGTGTTCGAATCTGGCAGGAATTATCCAGAGCGAGAGTGGCAGCGTAAGGCCTGAGGAGAACTCCTGGCTGGGGGTGCGAGACCAGCAGTGATTACATAGAGTGATGTGGAGTGAGTGGCGTCAGATGTTGATATGAGAACAGTTATACCGAATGGTGTCATAGTATCTCTGTGTTCTAGTTGGGTGGTGGTGTAAGGAGAGAGTAAGCGTGGGGTGTGATATGAGGTATGATCTTTTAAAGGATCCATGCATTCTAGGTATACTATGGACTTCATGCAGTTAAGCGATTCGTCCGTTCTGCACATTCGTCGGCCCTCCACCCGTCTTCTCGCCACACACGTCCTCTCGCTACACATGTCGTTTCGCCACACACGTCCTCACGCCACACACGTCCTCTCGCCACAACACGTCCTCTTGCCACAACACGTCCTCTCGCCACAACACGTCCTTTTGCCACCACATGTCCTTTTGCCACCCACGTCCTCTCGCCACCCACGTCCTCTCGCCACACACGTCCTCTCGCCACACACGTCCTCTCGCCACACACGTCTTCTCGCTACACACGTCTTCTCTCACACACGTCTTCTCTCCACCCACGTCTTCTCTCCACACACGTCTTCTCTCCACACATGTCTTCACTCACTACACCCGGCCGCCCTCCACACCAGGCCGCCCTGCACACCCGGCCGCCCTCCACACCCGGCCGCTCTCCACATCCGGCCGCTCTCCACATCCGGCCGCCCTCGACACTCATGGGCCCTCAACACTCATGGGCCCTCAACACTCATGGGCCCTCAACACTCATGGGCCCTCAACACTCATGCGCCCTCAACACGCATTCGCCCTCAACACTCATTCGCCCTCAACACTCATGCGCCCTCAGCACTCGTCCGCCCTCAGCACTCGTCCGCCCTCAGCACTCGTCCGCCCTCAGCACTCGTCCGCCCTCAGCACTCGTACGACCTCAGCACTCGTCCGCTCCCAACACTCATCCGCTCTCAACACTCATCCGCTCTCAACACTCATCCGCTCTCAACACTCATCCGCCCTCGACACTCATCCGCCCTCGACACTCATCCGCCCTCGACACTCTTCCCCTCAATAGGTTGGTGTGATGGTGCTAGTTTGGAAGCCGGTTGGTTTTAGGAGAAGAGCCAGGTTTTCAGTAGTTTGCGGAAGGACGTTAAGTAGAAGTGCAAACATCATAAACGGAATGGCACACATTATTGCAGTGAGAACATGTTAAAATTATTTAGTTTCAGTACAATATTCCATTTGACTGAATTTGCACCAAATGTAATAACTAATATACATTAACATACTAACTTAATGAATCCCATTTAACAAAATGAATCCCATATCCTTAACATGGTGTGCAAATTAGTTTACATGGAAATAAATGTTCTGAATCTAAATTTGAAATGCATGTGGCTTCATTCAATGAGGATATTAAATGTGCAGCATGGATTTGTTTGCTAGGCTGAACTATGCGAAGAAGGGCATTGTTACAGAAGGCCATTGTGTGTGCAGGTAGCAATGTTACATTTGTAGTTAGCATAACTGTCATTTTGCAAAGGGAAAAAATACTGGGCTGAACGGATGAGGTGACATGAGCTAAGCAAAGGGAAGGGTTTTTCTTGAGTGACAGTGGGAGGTTTTAAAAAGAGCCTGGAAAAGGGTCTGAATCAGACGAGCAGGAGTCGCTTGGGAGACAGACATCCACTGACATCCAGGTTGTGTCCGAGAGCTGGGCTGCAGCAGCGCTGGCAGTTGCTGGGGTTGTGACATTCCTTATCGGTGGTGAACCAAGTGAAAGGGTTTTCCATGGTCAGCAGTGCAAGGAATCTCATCAATTTCAAGGTAATTATGGTTCGAAGTGAGGGTGTGCTGGACTTGCCTGTCCGATAGTCAGTCAGGAGTGGGTCCTTTCATGTGTAATATTTTTATGTTAAAAGTGCATGCAGTTCTGAACTTACCATTTTTTTTATATATAGTTGGATATTCATAAAGCGCAACTCTTGACAAGTCCTTTACCTCAAGGTCGGGTTTCCAAGGCTGGTTACCGTTATTTCTATTTTTTGAAATGTGCTTTTTGCAATAGTTTTTTTTCCACAATGTGTTCCATTCATAGCTGTTGCCATGTGTAATTGGTAAGTCTATCTGTCACGATAAAGACACAGTATAAAAATTACTTTGTGTTCTAATGCATTTTGTGGCATTTGAACATTCTATTAAATCTGTAAAAAAAAACGAATGTGCAATGTTAAATACTTCCATGGGAATGATCTGATGTGAACTCTATAGTTGGAAAGTGAGCGAGTGTGCAGTATTTCATTTTTTCTTTTGAGTGGCAGCGAGAGCTCATAAAAAGGCCTTGAGTGGGTGTTAGCTGGGCAGTCATTCAGAAAACATCCTGAGAGAGACATCCAGGGATCTTCGAATGCTGAGCTGAGATGGGCTGGCAGGCAGACTGGGACACTATGCAGAGGGACAATGATTTTCAGCGGGCTGGCAGGCAGACAGACTCCCGTGCTGATGGCTGTTCACTGGGCTTATCTGAGCAACCATCAGATCTAGGTATCGCCATCAGATCTAGGTGAATATACAGTTAAATTTGAGGTTCAAGAAGTGTGCCTGGTAAGCACTTAGATAGGGAAACAGATCATGTCATGTGTAGTATTTCGATGGTAAATGTGCATATCATTTCAAATTTACCAGAAAGTAGTTTCGATTTCCTACTTTCTTTTCTCCTTTTTTTCTCTCAAAGTGCATTTTGTGACAACTTTCTCCTGTCCAAGTTCGAATGGTAAGATTGTGCACAGCTGGGTCTGTTAATGTGTGCAAACACCCTAGTGAAAGGCATTTTGTTTTCTCAAGTCCAAGTATCTTGTATCGCATAATGCAATTTGTCTAAACAGCTTTGAATTTAAACAATTGATAAAAACAAAAGATTTGAAAACAAACTGATTATGCTCTTATTATGTGAATGCACCATATTAAAGGTCACACCTCACCTCATCTTGCAAGTATAACAAGTGTAATCTTTACAGAAAATGATGAGGATGAGGACAGGGAACTCTGCTCCTGAATAGTGTATCAGAGTTCGGTGCAGAGTTCAGTCTGCCCCAGTCCCTGCTTGGAGAGTGCATTTTGAGAGGAGCTGCAGCCATGGTCCAGAATTGGTGCCTGTGTCTTTAACTTGAAAGACAGCCCTTAAAATTTGACTTCCCACACGGAGCGCGGCGTGGATTTCAATGCAGAGTTCAGTCTGCCCCAGTCCCTGCTTGGAGAGTGCGTTTTGATGGGAGCTGCAGCCACGATCCAGAATTGGTGCCTGTGTCTTTAACTTGAAAGACAGCTTTTAAAATCTGACTTCCTGCACGGAGCATGGCGCAGAGTTTGGTGCACAGTTCAGTCTGCCCCAGTCTGCCCAAGGAAGCAGCTTGGCAATAAAGCGCGCAGTGATGGGCCCTCAAACGCGCAATAAATCCTTGCAACATCGGCGACAGTGTAAAAATGATTCTCAACAAGAGGTAAGCAGACAGCCGGTGACACCTTGTGAACTTGTGGCTGACTCCGTGGGCTCCATCAGTTCAATCGGCGGCATCCACAGTATGCCCACGCTGGCTGCGTTGGTCTCGACCGCTTTGAATCTGCGAGCGGAGGGATGCGAGGGGGTTGAAGGAGGTGGAGTAGGCCCCCAATTAGCCTCCCCCAGAATCAAGCACGTTGAAGCATCTGTCATTCCAGCGGAAGCGCTGAACGAGCGAAGACCGCCTCTTTCTTCAATTTACATAGATGCCTGTGATGTTCCTTTTGATTTTGATATTACGGACTCGGATTTGTTACCGCACAGAGTCTTGGTTGCATGAAATCCTTCACGAGGGTTACCAGAAAAAGAAAAGATGAAGTTTCATTTTGCACATCACCCTGCTGTTTTTCCGCAGTTGGCAAAGATTCCAACCCTATCTAGCAAACAAAGTCACTCATATACATCCTCAGAAGCGATGATGATAAATAATACACCGTGCCCAGATCGTGAGGAAAATATAGAAAGGGGCGCTAACCAAAAATTGCCTGCTGTTAATGAATTAATTAACTCGGCGCAAGTTGTGAACATTGACGCAAATGAAGAACATGAAATAAAACTAAAAAAAAACAAGTGATAAACTGGCTGAGAATCTACCTTTATCAAATGCGCCATCTAGTCTTTCTTCGGGTTTCGATGTTGCAGCTCGAGAAGCCTGCTTGACAGAAAGTCTGAAAGCTGACTTCCTTCTAATGCGTGAGCGACTTAATGCCAGCTTTACACAAAAATATGCAAATACGCCTGAAAAAAGGACACAAGACAGTATAACAAAACAAGAGCTTTACTCTCTAAATAGAAGTATGCCACATTGTGATATTCAGCTTCCACCTGCAGTGTGTGTAAATCTGGATCAGACAGATGGTAGCCACAATGAAGAAAAGAGTGCAGTGTCAAATTGTTGTATGTCTGATGAAGAACACAGTGAACAAGTCGACAAAACTCAACCACCTCGCTCACAACCGACTGCAACCAAAGGAGATTTGGGAAATGATCCAAACAATAAAGGGAATCTATCAATAGCTGCAGGACTAGAGATCCATAATAATGTATTAGCAGCAACATCAATTGCACTTCTACTCTTTATGAAGCTCTGTGAGTCGGTGAATGATGCTGTGCGAGATCAAGGATCCTTATTGGTTACAGCAAACAATAAGTTGCTGGCCCTAGAAAAATTCACCGAATACCTTACCCAAAGACTTGATTATGAAACTGAATCGTCACGAAAATGGCAATCACGTCGTAACGAGATAACAAGACCAGAAACAAACGAAAAATCAGATCTCACCAAAGCAGTGATATAATGCACAAAGTGGATAAGACATACTGGGCCTCATTACAAGTCAGGCGTTAAGGGGTTAACGGCGCTGTAAACGGCGCCGACCCTTAACGCCTGATTCCGAGGTCCCTTTGCGCCATGGTGAGTTTAACGCCTGCTTTTTGCAGGCGTTAAAATCCATGGCGCTAAGGGACCATGTGCTAATTACGCCACCGTAATTTACGGTGGCGTAATTAGCGCCTTCCCCACTCCCATTATGCCCTATGGGGCAAAAATGGGAATGGGGAAGGGTAAATGGGAAATGGGGATTTACCGCCCCACTCACCTTGGAATGGGGCGGTAAATCCGCCATCCACCATGGTGTAAACGTAGTTTCCACCATGGTGGTAAGGGTACGACCCAGGCGGTAACTTATCGCCTGGGTCGTAATGAGGCCCAATGTCTCCACAAGAACAAACTGTTGTTCTTATGCACAAGGATGCTTCTGTGGAGACAAAGGGAAAACAGTAGCTGTTGATGATGCACTAACAATACCGCAAAATGCAAATGAAAATTGGAATCATCTACTGTCCACGAAAAGCTTTGATGAGAAAGTGTCACCTCCCACACTTATAAATGTCCCAGAAATCCAGGATGCGAAAACCAAGGAGAAGGCACAAATGCAAAATCGAGTTGCAAAACAGCATTCGGTGACAAAATAACAAGTGCCTTAGCTGATAAAGCTGGTTTGAATATGAATGAAAATGTGGCAACCTCGAAACAGGCGGACCAGAAGGTGAAAGGTCCCCAAGTGGATATCACAGAAAATCAAATCTTGACTAATCCTGAAATTCAAAAATTATCGTTTGGAATCTTCGCAGGCCCTGCAAAAAATGGATTCAAAAGACAGTTGAAAAAACTAACAAATCTCGTAAAAAAAATAACATTCTTTTGAAAAAGTCCAATAAACGACCAGTTACAAAAAGAGCACGTTCATACGAAGCAAAGAAATGTATCCGCAATCTGACCACTCCACCCCGGACTGGTCTATTTGTCCGTAGTGGCAAAGTTACAGAAAAATCTATCAAAGCTATCAGAAGGTATGTCAAAAACTGAAAACAATCTAGGTGTCCGAGTTATTCCTATCATCAGTGTATGATTTCAAAACTAAATCCAAAACAAACACTAGCTCAACAACAAAAACATAAACATCGAACAACAGAGGTCAATATGTCACCAAAAGCAATATCTAAATGGCCTATGGAAACTGCAGCTAGAAAATATTCTAGAGGAAAAGAATGAGGTTAATTCAAACAGGTCCAATGTAATGAAGTTACTGCACAGCATCCCCGCATTACGTACAATTCGATCTGACAATATTGCAATCGTTGAATATAAAACAGAAAGTCGTACAGATTGGGTGATACTGCACATGAAATCAAAGTTCTCTGCAAAGTCTTTAATGGAAGCAAAAGAAGACCTGATATTCTTCGGTTTTGAACTAACTCTACACGACGATGCAAAGGAATCTCATGATCCAATGCATATTCTCCAACCTGAACAAACGTCAAATGATCAAAGAAGAGCAGACTTATGGGAGCAATTTAAAGTAAACACAAAACTAGTGCCGGCGAACCAGCAAAAAAGTACAAATTAGAACAGTGCACGTCAAAAATTGAACCAGCAAATAAATAACCATTGGCAAAAAAATGGCGTCATCGGACCATGTCATTTGCTGACTTCTTGGAACGCTAGAGGTTTTGTTCATTTGTTCCAAGACGATTGTTTATTGAATTATACAAATTTCATAATCTGCCTTCAGGAAACTTGGCTGCGGGAAACACCAATTTGTGATGGCTACTCAATCTATCTCAATGCGGCAGGAAAGAACTCATTTGGTCGCCCATTTTCTGCTTTAATCACAATGATTAATCATAATTGTAACTGGAAGGTGATTAGTTCTTTAAATATGAACTTATTTGTACAAGTGACCATTCTTCAACATACCCACACCCTTTTCCAAAAACAGAAACAACTAATGATTATAAACATATATTGGAACCCAGCCATGATTTATCAAGTAAAATATGTCTCATCAATAACAGCGCAAATTGACACCTGTGTTCTAGCCTTTGATAACCCGTTAATTTTAATATGTGAAGATCTAAACTTCTCATGGTTCAACAACTGAATGGAACGGCTAACGTTAAAGGATCATAATATCCCTACTCAATGGTCTGACCGTGGTTACAAAAGGGAATACGAACTGGCTCTAAGACAATGCGAAATGTTAAATGGCTGCACAAAGGGAGACATTCCGGCAGCCGATACTTGGCATCGAGGGTCAAGCAAGAAGACACTGGACTATATCTGGGCCTCAAGAAACTTACTAAGTCATATCGCTGAGTTAACGACACTCAAGAGAACAAAAAGTGATCATGATGCCCTATTGTTATCTTGGGTCTGGGCTCAAGACAAAATTCCCACACGATATAACACAAGTCTATCCATTAACAGTGGACTAAATAGACTTTGCATAAATGTCAATCAAATCAGCGAATTAACAACCAAATTTACTCAAGCGGAAGTTGATAAAAAACAGATAAACTATGCACCTCTGTTGATGCAATTTAAAGCGAGACAATACGGAGACAAAATTGAAATAATTGAGAACAAACATCCATATAGCACCGCAGTAGGAGATGCAACGAAACTGCTATTGAAAGATCTGCGACTCCTAAAAAAATCCCAAGTTATTAATAAAGTAGAATTGATAAAAAAACGACGCCAATAGTATCTTAATTGGTTAAAATCCTTTAAATCAATTTGTGATCAAGATCAAGCCGAAAATATGATACGACTGATTACCCCAAATGATAGTAGACATATTTGGGAAATAATAAACACCGGACAGTTAAAACAAGCTTTTGCAATGTCCAATGGAGTGAATGCAGCGAGTTGGGTGAAGCATTATTCCGCAGTCTTTGACGCCCATGGCGATGCAGAAACAACACCTAACATCATCACAAAAAACACATGGAGAGTCAGTGAGTTTGGTGAAAACACCGAAAGGGCTATTAAAAAATTAAACAATTCAAGGGCTGCTGGCCCAGATGGAATATCAAAAATGATGTTGAATTGGGCCATTTTCATCAAAGCTCTATTTGACCGAATTGCCTTGACACAGGCTCTTCCCGACTCTTGGAGAGGAGCCGTGGTTGTACCGGTGTTCAAGAAAGGCAATCGGGATGATCTGGTGAACTATCACCCAATTGCCCTCCTTGACACCATGGGTAAGGTGTTTGCAACATTTCTGCAAGAAAAGCTAACAATATGGGCCGAAGGTGCTGATCTGGTAGACGACCAGCAAACTGGGTTCACAAAGGGAGTTGGTGTAGAACTAAATTTGTTACTCCTTAATATGGTAATGTTGGAAGCCATAAAATGCAGGAATAGATTATTCCTTGCTTTCATAGACCTGAAACAGGCTTTCGACATTATTAACCGACAGACCTTATGGGACAAATTGAAAGCCTCGGGCTGCCCGAAAATGTGTTACATCCACTTATGGTGCTATATTCAAACACCTCGATTCGAGTTCATTTAAACAAAGAAGGAGATGTAAAAGATGAAATAAAACAAAAAAAGGAGTGAAACAGGGTTTCCCTTTGCCAGCGTTGCTGTTTAAACTTTTCATCTCAGATCTACCAGCGGCCCTAAAACAACCCAGGACTTTTCCACCAAAAGTAAATGGTCAGCCCCTAAGTTGGGTACGCTGATGATATTGTGCTTTTGGACTCTACACAAATAGGGCTACAATGACTACTGACAATCCTACAAGGATATCTTGAGACCAATAATCCGGAAATAAATGTGAAAAATCAAAAATAATATTTATTGGTCCAAACACTCACTAACGAGGAAAGACCTTTACGTGGTGAGTGAATAACAAAGCCATAGAACTAACAGACAGAATTCATTATATAGGTGTTATATTTAACACCTCAATATGAGAATGGAGCTGGACGCAAGACGTAACTTCTCGAGTGAGGATGTTTGCCCTACAGGGGGCTAAAATACATGCAAAGTACGGTAGATTTACACTGATACCAGTGTTTACATCTCCAAAAAGTGGTACCGGCAGTAACTTTTGGTAGTGAAGCTGGCTGGAATATTGACGCAAGATTTTGGTGTCAACTCGAAGGAAAGTTTTTGCGGAAAGTTCTAAAACTCCAACAGAATGTTTCAATAACGCAATTCGTCATGAACTTTGTATGGCACAGTTCTGTGGAAATCAATTTCAGCTCTGCGCAAAATGCGCATTATTCCAACAGTGAAGCCCTTTATGATACTAAGCGGGAAGAGTAACCATACAACTGCCGGTTTACTTAATACTTGGGAAGAGAAAATACTTAAGATATTAAGTGAGGCAGACATTACAATGGATCAAGTATTGCAAATGCCACAAATTGCCAACAAAAAAAATCCGTAAATGGAACTGCATAGTAAACTGCAAAAAACGAATGAAATTGGCCACAGCATCAGATTTTGGCACCTCCATGCAAGCAATTGGTGTACTCCCAAAAAATTTTTCTAAATTTCCATCGCGATACCATCGAGACCAATTCATAAGACTCCGCTTGAATCGCTATAAAACTAAGACATGTTGAAGACGAAGCATGACGTTAATACGCCAAATAATCATTGCTGTTACTGCATGAAGGCAGTGGAATCGATAAAACATCTAGTGATTGAATGCACGGAAATTAAAGCGCAGCGCTTATTACATTTGGGAAAATTTGCACCGATAAATGGTAACATGGAAGAGTGGTGTTGTTACCTAATTTCGGGCATAAACTCACATTTGACATGCAGCGTCATTAACTTTATGGACAAGGTTGCACTAGGAAACTTTAGTTGAATTGGTTGAATTTTTTTTTAGAAATGATGATATGACAAAAAAAGTTTGTTTTCTTTTTCTGTCAATAAACATTAAAAAAAATAGTGTATTCTGTCCCTAACTGTTCCCAGCTCCTGCAGACTGGTGCCAGGCAGAAGCCTTATATACAGGTAACTTGGTCACAGGATACTGGCATGGCTTATCCAAAGCTGTCCTTCTTCCCTATAAGGGTTGCTGCAGACTTCCTTCCTTCATGGCCGGGTTTCCGTTTAAGACATACTACTTAATATACTGTTAGCCTATGCAAAAATACACTGTAGCTTAATTTTCCATCATTTTGCTACCCATTAACATTTATATATAAACACATTTTCCTGTCATGCTCTCCATACATCACTCATTATATTCATATTTTTTATCTGGTCCAGTAATTCCCCTTTAAAACCTGATTTTCCCATTAGTTTACATGACATTAATTGAGCATGTATACTTCCATTGATGGACAGGAAACAGCTGCCCAGCCACTTCATGTGCTCTGCCAGAGCTTAGCCTCAGTGATGCAACACTGCATGCGCTGCGATCCATTTTTAGGGCTGGCCACAGTGCAGGCCACATTCCTTCCAGGAAGGGTGGGGGAGCATTTTGACTCCTACCGGGCTTTGATATTTTAAAACTAAATCAAATAACATTTACAAATGTATTCAGCTAATAGTTATTTACACCTTATATTTAAATAACTGCCTACTTTTTGGTGCCCTTCCTACCCCCTGGACTCTTAAAAGAAGTCTTGCCTAATTCTAAAGTGCTGGGAAGCTTGGGAAGCTTGGGAAGCTTGGGAATGAAGGAAGATGCTAGCTCCTTCTCAACAGTGGTAATACATATTGCCACATGTGACAAAATCTGAAATAGATAGTTTTCTAATAAGTGAGTTTTAGGCGTGCCAGGCGTGTGTGTGTACACACAATTTGTGTTCATGATATACGCTATATGTGTTACATTTTGGCCATCAGGGCATACAGCAGCATTGCACTTAAAATGCTGTGGGTTGGAAGTACTGATCACCCCACTGAGGTACCAAGTCCAGTACCCTATTGCAGTGAGTAACCCTGGTGAAAAGAACAGTGCTAGGCTATATTCTGAGGTGAGTCTTACCACTGTAAAAGGGAATTTACCAACAAATTACCACAAGAGCTATTATATCACTAAAAATACCACTCTTTGCCACCATAATAAAATACCCCAGAATTAGGTATAGCCCTAGAATATATCTGACAAACCACAACATACAAAATCTTAAGAATAAGGCTTCCCATGACCACAGAAAGCAGATCTATACAGATTATACAAGTGAAGCTGCATGACTTTACTTCAGAAATTCCAGAAACCTTTCCTGGGAGTGAGTGTGAGTTAAAACACTCACCACCTGGATTTGTATCCTTGGGCATCTAGATAACTGTTGCTAAGTCTATGTTAACTGCTCTGTCTTGGGAGGATAGCCCAGGAGCAAGGTGCACGCCTTGGAAGCAAGCCGACACGACACAGAGCACCACAGGTTCCATCCCAGGGTTCACACTTAGAAACCTCTGGGCATTAAGCATGTTATAAATAACCTATCATATAATATCTGCCAGTATGTGGTTGCAAGTCAGTCTTCCCGTTATCAGCTAGCTTTAATTCATTGTGCAAAGATAATGATTTTTCTTTCCCTATTACAACATTCTTTACAACGTACAGTCGTGGAAAGGGACATATGGAATTTCCTATATGCAGGACCAGCACTTTTGTTAGGAATGCATCCTATTCCTGGAGACTGTACTCACGCTGGAAGCACACGCATACCATCCTAAAATGGCCGACATCGACATATACACCCACATTATGTGCTGTGGGCACAACAATGACACTCCACCTACTTTAACAGGTCTTTCACCAATACTGAGGCACCTACCAAGAGGTTGAATAAGGTAACCTTAGGAATATCATATTATTAATAACAATATTAATAATAATAATAATAATAATAATAATAATAATAATAATAATAATATTAATAATGTCATCATGTATACGTTTATTCGGAAACAAATTATCCAGAAACCATAGACAAAGTAAAAATACATAGCAGTACAAAATCCATAAACTTACAAACATTGCATAAAAAAGAGATTAAAATGTACATGTGTGTACATCGAAATAAAATCCCCCGAAGGCATACAGACAGTTCAAGAAAATATCAAAGTTCAATCATGTTTTGGGCGGGGAGTTTAGGTCTCCGACACCAAGCCTTTCTCAAATAGTATACCGTACCCCAGGCCACTGGCATTGTAGCAGCTGAGAGCAAATAACACAAAGCAGGCTAAGCCCGAGACATGCCAGTGGACCTAAGTAGTGGCAAGAGTGTTTTCCGTCTTAGGTCCATGTAGTATGGGCAGAACAACACAAATGTAGAAGGTCCTCCATCGGCCACTCACAGCAGGGGCAAGCTGTAGGTTGGACATTATGAATCCTGCTTTTTGTTAGTGCCCCTAGCCATAGACAATCAAGCCAGGCTCAGGTCAAGGCCCAGCGATCTGCAGGATTATCACTGTGGAGCAAATATGGCTGGATAGCATCTACAGATGTTAACACAATATGCCTTCTATTTGCAGGAATGCCCAACGCAGTGGACTAGATCTAAACATTTGCTTGTATGCCCGACCACACATGGGGTCTGAAAGATTGAAGGGCAAACAAGATTAGGACAATTCAACTGTCTAATACATTTCTGGATATACATAAGCCATGGAATTATTTTTACTGCTGAGCTACTTACCAGGGCTCTTATGATCGTATGTGAGAGGATGGCTTTCTGGTTAGCCCATATTGCCAGCCATTGCGAAACTGGAGCCAGTAAACAGTCATCAGCAATATGGAGACACCCCAATTCCAAATGAGTCCCATAATTTGAAGCAGACTGTGGTAACCCAAGCAGTTTTTTAAGAAAGGAATTTTCCACATTTTCAATTTTAGGAATCCTTTCCATACCCCACAGTGCTGCCCCGTAATTGGTGGCAATCTTTGTTTGGGCCCTGTACACAATTTAATTTGGCGCCCCACACAGTTATGTTCAAAGCGGATAAACCCCCAAGGGCCTGTCTCACCCTCATACATTGCTTATCAGCATGGCCAAACCCTCACCAGTTCTCCATAAATCCGTAATCAAAACTGGTAACCCTCGGGATAGGGTTGCCTCCACTCCAAATTGTGCGCATCTTGAGATGTCTAACACCCGAGCTCTTACATGCCATGACTTCTGATTTTTTGGAGTTCACAGTCAACCCATGGGAAGTCATAAATTGGGTGTAAACATCCACCGGCGCTGGGGGTACGAGCAATTAAAACCATATCATCAGCATAACCTAGGACTGGAAGGGGGACACCACCTGTGGGATGTATTGACCCACTCTGCTATGCTATATGGCATCACTCTGCTATCCATGGTGCAAGAAACAGCAACAATGGCGGCAAAACCTTTGTGCGCACCAAAACCTCCAAAACCGTGTTTTCAACACACAAAAAGATGGCTGCACAACCTGCCACCCATGGTACATGTGTGGTGGAATAAAGCACACACTGCAGAAAAAGTGCCAGTGGGCTCCATGACAAGATAAACATAGAGTCCAGAGGGAGCAGCAACACTTTGCAAGTGAAACTCCAAAATTTGCCCATAATGACATTTACTTTGCTGCTAAAAATCCAAAATGCCTTTATATAACACTTCTCAACACTCAAAATCTGGCTTGGCGCTAAAATTCATTTAACCTAAGGAAGCATTGTGAATGTGCAAAGTCCTGAAAGATTGAATGCAAAACATGTTTCAGCAAAACTGGATTGCCTGTGAATGACAGTTCCTGTCAAAAATCTGTGTGCAGTACCCTGGGCTGCCTGTGAATGACAGTTCCTGTCAAAAATCTGAGTGCAGCACACTGGGTTCTCCTGATTAGACTTTAAAGTTATCTAAACTAAAAGCCTGCCGGATTAGCAAATATAAAAGGATTGTTGTGGAAAGAAACACAGATTTCAGTTGTTTTTGATCCTACAGGTTTAAATTTAAGAAAGTAATTTATCCATGTCTTTTGATGCCACAAGTTTGTTTTCTGCTGGATTGTAAGTCAAGAAATTAAGAATAAATTAGCCTGGCTGGGCTGCAAGAAGTGGAAAAAGAGGTTTCCCCCAAGGGGAGGGCCTTCCTCTCAGCAGATACTCACTGACATATGATAATTGTGGGGTGGGACATACTTTTGTCTGCAGCCAGAGACTGTACAATGGCTGATTCTCCAGGCCAGGAAATGGACGTGTGAAAGGGTCATAAACTGGCCTGCAGAAGGAAATCCTACAAATGTGGGGGCTACTCCTTGCTCCAGAGACATACAAAAGGATGACTATTTGCTGCTAAGAACATTTAATGAACAATTTTTATAGACTCATAACCTGTTATCAGGAATGGTGAAAAATATAAAAAGGGCAGATTTGTTAGTCTAATTTTTGGCACTACATTTCAAGATGTGATAGATCTGGGTAGCATATTCGGAACAGTAATGGCAATGTATGTGGTTTTATGGGAACTATTTATGCTAAAATTGTTAAACTTTGCACACACATTCCTATGGCAAACACACATAATTATGGAAATTTGGAGAACGTTTGGATAATGTTTTCATGGTGAAATGGACAAAATGCTGCAGAAAGGCGAAACAAGATCTCACAGCTGTGGGATTTTGAGGAACAGATACACCATACCATATGTAATCCCTGTATGCCATTTTTGTAGAGGTTACAAATGTATAAATATGTATTTAGGACAAAATTCGATTTTGATACTAGTGGCTAGGGGAGGTTTCTAAGGATGGTAAAAGCCAAACCATAAATGTGACATCATCTGTCTTGGATCCAATCACTCATGTGCAAGGCGGAGATGAGACTATGATCCAATCCCATTCCACAGGGGCAAGTTTAGTTAAGCCAGCCCATACACCCATTTTTGTGATGTCATTTGAAAGGATAAATAGAGACAGCTGACAACACATACACACTCACTCTTCAGATTCTAGCGAAGCACTCTAAGGACCAGGCCAAGCAGTAGCTGAAATATTTTCAGCAAGGCCTCAATCCTCAAACTAATTCTTACAACCCAGTGATGAGCTGTTGTTTGAGAAATCATCCTGCAACTAGCATCCTGAAACTATCTGGCTTGCTACCATAAATGCTTGCCTGATGAACTCACAATCCCACTGAATTGAAATATCCAGAAACAAGAAGGGCAGATCCTGTGCAGTTCCGGTGACCAGCCTAGCTGATCCAGTCCCGCGCCTGATGTGCTGTCTTTCCTTGATAGAACCAATCCATTGACCAGAACCGTGATTGTCCAAAAATCTTAAATCCCAGTGGATTGTGAGTATTAATAGGACACTAGAGAACTATTGTATGCCTTGAATTATCTTGTTCCACTCTAATCTTTGAACTATTCTAACCAACAACAGTGCTATCTTATTTTGTCTAGTTGCTAAAGCGCCATCTGCATAGTCATCTTTATTTGTGTAACTCTGATCCATAAATCCCACTTTGAGTCTTTGGACTGGTGCCGCCGGGGAAGGTGATGGGGATCTGTTACTGAAGTCATGAATCAGTCTCAGGGCCTACTTTGTCCCGACTTGGTTGCCTAGCCTGAACGCTCTAGCCTTGAGTAAAAGCATAAGCCATATTTTCTGATGCTAAACTGTCCTTGTCCAAATTTGTGTCTTTATTTTCGAAAAACACCTCTCACTAAAACAACAGTGCGAAACAGTTCGGTTGACGCGAATTTAAATTTCGAAAAGTTTTACACGTGTGAATGACCTTTAAATTATTGCCCACCTTGCTTCTGAGATTACAATTGTTTCCTCTTGATTAAATCATTGCTTTTGCTTGCTTGCATCTGTTCAAAGTGGTTCCTGTATAAAGTTATAATACTTTAAGCTTTTTTGAACATATTTTGTGTTTTTGCTCAGCCAATTTCAAAGCCATCTGACAGTTGAAAAGTCAAATACGTTTTTCTCTTGTGTTTAAAGGGGGAAGATGTTAGTGATATTCTGTTTGGTCTGTGTAATTCCTGAGTACCTGCTCTCTCCTCACATCTATTTATTTAAATTGCCTATTGGTGGGTTGAGTGGTGTTGCAGCGAAACCTCTAAACATAGTGCTATCTGTTCCAAACCAACCCAAAAGTATTCTTTTCTTTGCTGCATTCTCTTTGGGTTCATTACTTGATTCCTAGTGCATTCAAGACATTATTCGTTATTCCTGTCACTGGTCGTTGGTGAGTGTTGTTACCTATTAAAAATATATTGTGATTTTAAATTCTAAATAAATAAACAAATAATTACCTTTACAACTAGCCCGATTCCTGGTTCAGTGTAACCTGGGGGTATTGTGAGAAGGGCATGATATGAGTGGTATATCATTCAGAATATTGAACTTATAGATAAACATAAATAAGGGTTTCATTTGTGCACTACATGCTGGGCGAGACTTGGGTGTGTGACTGATTGAAATCACTTACAGTTTAGGGGCTCGTGACCGGGATCCTGAATTTGACATACCACTCATGACAGGCTAACACAGAATACAAGCCGGTGAGGTACATATACCTTGTTGGGTTGGCATACTGTGCTACACTGTACAAGCACCCCTCAAAAGAAATACTCAAAAAAGTGGGCCTATTTGCAAAGGTAAATTTACCCTGAGATAAGTCAGAAGGAAATTATTATTTCTGAGATGCCAACTACATTGGAAATAAATATAGCTAGGGAACACTTCATGCACAAACTGTTTGTCAGGAGTGAGTGGCCAGAACAAAATGAACAGGTATTGCTGCAGGAGATAAAACAACAGGTCACTGCAATCAACCTTGATACCTGGCAGGACAAGGGTCCATTCCATCAAGCGCTTAGCGAACTATACATGCCCCCAAAAATAAAAGAGGAGCAGTGTAAGATTGCTAAAATAGTGGCCTACCTACACCTCCACATAGGAATCATACAGGAAAAACATGCAGAGAATATAGATTTAACAAAGAGGCAAGGGGAAGCGCTGCAGAAAATCCAGACCAATCTGGACTCTGTAGAGCAATGGCTCCAGGAAAGCAAAGAATCAGAAACGGAGGCTAGACAGTATATCACTAAGCTCCAAGACGATCTGGCTCTCTTGCAGCAAAGGAATGTAGAACAAGATCTCAAATTACAGGTACTGCAAGAGGAGTATCAAGAAAGAGTTGACTCTCTACAACAGAGTCAACAGAAACTGGAGCATCAATTGAATTATAATAGAGTCTGTGCAGAACCGAAAGTCACCCTACAAAAACCGCCTAGAATCCTTGAAAGAGGAAAGTAATAAATTAATTATTAAAGACATCCACTCTCAAGAGGAGTTTGATGAGGAGCGCCAGAAATCTAGTGCATTTGAAAAACAGAGGGATTACCTGGCTGAGCAGAGGGGCTCTCTAAATCAGGAGAGGGATGATTTAGGCCAGGAAGTCAGTCATTTAAAAACAAAGTTAGAGGAAAGAAAGCTGGCCCTTCAGGAGTTTATTGAAATCAAAACTGATTATGAAAAGCTACTAGAGCACACCAGGCGGGTGGAGGATGGTCTGGCAAAGAACGATCAGACCAATAAGGACCAAACGCAGGACGTGTCTCCTGCAGCAAAAATTGGCCCAGTATTTCCAATCTAGGCAGGAAGCACAGAGAGAACAATGGGGAAGTATGAAAGGCTCCACAAACAGATAGCTGTACAGGAACAAATCATTGAGACCAGTGAGGCCTTAATAGAGGAGCAAAAGGGTCAGATTTTGGCACGTCATCAGGGAAATGGGCTGAAAGAGATGAAGAAAGAGAAACCCCTGAGCATAACCTCAGGACCCCTGTCATCAGGGACTTTAATCCCTTCAATTTTGGGGACTGTGTCATCCTCATGTCCACTGGCTCATGTGAACCAAGGGCCACAGGGATGGTAGACTCCAGCACAATGGGAACTATGGGACAGACAGATCAGCGTCTCCCACAAATGGATGGGTGGGCATCACTGTACAGATTCCCAAATGTGAGGGCTAGCCTCTCTGATCAGGAAAACTCCAGTGAGGGGAGAATCAGAGAAATTAATCCTCAAAAATATCGCTTACCAAGGGATCAGTCTGTCAAATTTGGTGGGGAAATCCATGAAACTAGACCCACCAAGAGTATCTTAAAAACCTCTTCCCAGCTAGGGTAGTGAGGGGGTGGGGTGTACTCAGTCAATCCTGGGAGCAAGTCAGAAGACTCTTCTGAGCGCCACAGGTCTCAAGAGACTAGGCTCCCACATACCGCAAGTCATTCCCAAGCTTGCAGAATCAGGGAGAGCATAGAGGATCAGATATTCAACTCCTGTAGCAGTGCCTCTGAGTCAGAGGATGAGTGAACAAGGGTGAGCAAATCTAAAAAGGCCAACAAAATTAAGAGGGCCCTACTGAAAGATCCCCTGAAACAAATCAAGGCCATTAGGAGCATCATAACTCCCTATCATAAAAATGCCAAATATTCTGTGTGTGAGTACCTCGAGCTGTTTGAGCAAATGATGGATACCTTCCACCTGAAGGATAGCCAAAGTTGCATTCAATATTTCAAGTGGACATTTTCCCCTGAATACTTCAGCTTCTTTGCGGGGCTGGAGGATCAGAACCACTCAAGATGGTCCACCTATAGGGCAGCCATCTTAAATCATTTCTCCATACATAGAAATCTTCAAGAGGTCCGCAAGGCGGCCGACAATCTGCAATGTGGGGAAGACCAGACCCACAAGAATTTGTACAACAGTTAAAACGTGCCTTTGTGAAGACCACCAGGAGGGTGCGCACAGATAATAGGGAGTTCATCAATACCTTCTTTCATGCACTCCCTAAATACATCATGGCCCAGCTGGTGAGGGACTTTCATAAGAAGAGATCACTAGACTGGGTCATGAAACAGGCAACTAGCCGGTCAAGTGGCACAGCGAGTAGAGCGCTCGCTTTGACATCCGTGCAGAGCCTGCTAACGCAGGTTTGAATCCCGGCGGGGCCAAACTCAGCCTTTCATCCTTCCGAGGTCGATAAATGAGCACCACACAACGTGGGTAATAATAAGCAGCGATCAGATACCCGAGGGTTTGTAGCGCTATATAAATGCCAAATTATTATCATTATTATTATTATTATTTATTATTTATGAAGTGCAGAAACCGGTAGAAAATAAAAGTACCAATAAAAACCCCAAACCAACCAAAACCCCTGCTGCTGCTAAGGTGGCGGAGATGAAGGTTACCCCCATTCTAGATCTGGAGATGAGGGGGCCTAAAAACATTCCTGTGCAAAATGCTCCTAACCAAAGACCCAAAAGGCCCTCGGGCCAATACCAAACAGGTAGTCAGGAAGGTAAACCCATAAATGGAACCCCTACCTCCCCTGACTATATCAGCCCCCGTTACAAGGGCAGCCCCCGTTACAAGGGGGGGGATCCAACCAGGCAGCTGCCAACCCAGGAAACTTCCCTCCTAACTTTACCCAGGAGGGCAGTAATCCCCAAAATGCCAGGTTGAGTTTCGTTCCCCGGTACCCGCCTAACATCAACCCCCAAAACAATGCTTCTTTCTTTCCCCACTTTCCTGAGCCCAGACAGCCCAATCTGGGAGAGGGGGGGCCCAGGGTGTAGTGGTACCAAAACTATCCCAATCAAGGGTATTATGGGAGAAGGGACAGTAACCCGTCCCGTGATCAACCTAGGATGGACCAGAGAACCCCATACCAGCCAGAGCGGTTGTCCCAACTGGAGTCCCGAACTTGTCACAGGATCTGGGTCCCATGTTGAGGGCTGAGCAGAACCCTCAGATGAACATGGCGGCCCAGAACCCCTCAAATCAAGGGTCTGGTACTCCAGAGCAATGACGGGGAGAGAACCCCGACAACCCACCGGTTCCCAGGGAGGAGGCACAGGGGGAAGGAGGTTGTAAAGCCTTAGAGGAAGCTTCCTTCCCCACTTAAGAAAAGCCCCTGGAAACCCAGCAACTAGAACCAAAATCTCCTGCCCCTGAAAATCTGCAATCTAAGGATCGGAGGACGGGTAGGAGAAATACAGGGCCTACTGCACTCCTAAAAAGACCCATTTTGTGGAGGAGGTTAGAATCTTCCAATTTGAAGGAGAGGGGTCCTCAGAGGATTCTGGGAAAAGGATCTTCTCCTTCAGGGACAGGGGAGCTCCTCCCAAAGAAACATGGGTCCCAAGAGATTTTAATCAGGACTGGGTAAATGTGGGTAATGAGTTAAAACTGCCCATCATTGAACCCCAGAATGACCAGCCAGAAAATCCCCTGGCCCAAACCAATTCTGGTGACTGCCTCCAAAAAGGTGGGGGCAGCCCAGAATCAGAACCAGGGGAGTCCAAAACTCCCCCCATCTCCAACTGTCACCTTTTTCTTACAGGTTCCCAAGATCCCAAACAACATCCTGCCCAAGCCACCCCTCTGTCAGAATCTAGAGCAAAGAAATGAACCCACCAATTGGCCCAAAATGCGCATTATCTTTGCCCCCTTGAGGAAAAGGAGGGAAGATTTTATGCCCCGGTCCAAATACAGGGGCAATGTACATTTCTGGCACTGGTGGACACTGGGTCCCAAGCCACCCTTCTGTTAAAAAGGGCCTTTGATCAGCTGAATTCGGGAAGTGGGGAGAAATACCAGATCCCTCTCACCCTTCTTCCTGGACAACTTCAGAACTTCGATGGGAAGGAAATTCCTGTCGATGGGACTGCAAATTTAGACATTAAAATTGGGCAACAGAAGGTGAAACACCCGGTCATAGTTGTGACACGAGAGGGCACACCATGTTTACTAGGGAATGACATCCTGCGTAGATTGTCTCCCCTCATAGATTGTGTAAACAAGGTCCTCTGGACCCAGACTAACCGACCAATAAAATTAAAACATAGTGTCAACCATGTTAGTTTAAATGGCCCATGCCATATGGTTGAACAAAAACCTGACCAAATTGAATTCCATTTTTAAAACAACAGAAGCCCTAACGTGACCGTAGTTGTAGTAGGACAACAAACTGGTGATGGGAAGTCCTCTCTATTTCTGAAAATCAACCTTCCTTCCAGTCTCAAGTGGCATTCTACACTGGAAGGGAATACTACACACATTCACAATCAGAAAATCACACTGCTATAGTTCAAAATGATGAGAAATCAGCTCAAAGCTTGGCTGACATTCAGAAAATTGGAGAACAGTTGTTCATTCCTATTCAGTTAAATGAGGGGGAGGACTCTGTTCTCGCCAAAGTGTGCGTGAACAATGGTAAGAGCTTCATCAGCGAGGCCATGTTCCGAAAACTCCCAAAAGATCCAACCATTCCCACATTTAAATTGATAGACAAATGGGTAATTGACCTGGAAACAACCAATTCCAAAGATCTCCTGCATAGCAGGTGTATGTTCTAAATTTCCATAGGTAACAAGAGCACAGTCCATAATTGTTGGGTTATGCGAGATGTCCCTGCTGTACTTTATTTAGGAAGTGACATTCTCAATCGCTTTGCCATTAGTTTGGACCTAATAAACTTCAAAGCCTGGTCCTGATTAGTGGGTAATCCCATGGACTTTGAGGACCCAGAGAAAGCATTTTGGTCAGCCCAATTGCTGCCATATGCAGTTGAAATTCAGATTGGAGAGGAAGTCACCATCCCAGAACGGACCTGACAATTCACACTTAAAGTAAAAATGAAAAGAGGACAGAAACTGAAAAATCCTGACGCATATGTTCACCTCAATGCGCATTTCCAACAGCAAGGGTTGGGGTTCAACCCAACACCTCTAGTCAATACAGAACATGCCACCATTCCAATAGTGGTGGATAACAGCGACCTTAGGAGTATCACTCTGGGCACAGGCACCATTATTGAAAAGGCGGTTGATGACCAACATGTTTCCATAGATTTAGGTAATGAACTGGTAGGACCAATCCCCAATGACTGTTTTGACAGTGATAGCGATAATGACACAACACCAGACAGGATCCTCACCCGGCATGGGGGAATTTCCTGCTGTACTCTTCCTGCCCTTATGGTGAGGAAGATGTGACCTGTCACTTCTGGAGGGATGAGGTGATCTTTCAAGTCCACCAGGACGACCTTCCCCACCTGAAGCCATCAGTCCAAGTCAGTACAGTAACAAGGGACTTCTCCACCCTGCTGGAGGAGGCCGCTGAGATAGCCAAACCAGAAGTCTTTCCGGGCTTCAGGCAGATGGTTGAAGAGAGAGTCAACCTAGCTGATGCCTGTGAGACTCTGGAGCAAAAGCAAAAATTGAAACAAGTTTTCTTCGATTTTCAAGATCTCTTTGCGGTGGACTCATGAGTGTGGTTTCACCGAAATCCATACAACAACAATTCCCTCAGACCCTGGCATGACTCCAGTGTTTGTGAAGCAATGTCGCTAGCCTCTCGCATCAATGGAGTGCCTTACAGAAATAATTACGAACCTTAAGTCCTGTGGGATAATTTGTCCAGTCCACAGCACCTTCAATAATCTGGTGCTGGGGATTTTGAAACCAAACGGCCAGTGGATACTCTGTGCTGACCTAAGGGAGCTCAACAAATAGGTCCACACTTCCCGATGGCCTCTTCCTTACATTGACCAAAGGCTGGCTCAGATCCAGGGGTCAAAGGTATACATTGACCTGGCCAATGGGTACTGGACTGTACCTGTCAGTAGGGAGGACCAATACAAGCTGGCCTTTAACTTCAGGGGGCAGCAGTACACTTGGACCCAGGCTCCCTTCGGATATATCAACTCTGGAAATTAATTTAACATCTTTCTGCAGAAGGCCATATCCAACTTGGGTGAAAGGGGTAACCTAGCCTATGTAGATGATGTTCTAATCAAAAGCTCAAGTGTGGAGGAACACATGGCGGAGATCTGTTATGTTCTGAAACAGTTGACGGCTGCAGGAGCAAATCTCTCTTTCCAGGAGGCACAATGGTGCAGGACCGGTGTCAACTGCTTGGGGCATGAGATAATTCCTGAGGGTCTCTGCCCCAGGAAAAGAAAGTAGAAGCACTCCAGAAACTAAAAGAGCCCACAACTCTGAGTGAGCTAAGGAGCCTCGTTGGACTGACTAATTATAGCAGAAAGTTAATTGAGGGCTACGCAGAGATCACAAGACCCTTGATCCATCTGTTGAAGGGGGGGTCAAGTATGAGTGGGGTCCAGAACAAGCGGAGGCAGTGAGACAACTCAAAAGAAGCCTCTCACAAGCTCCTTGCCTACCTTACCCTTTCAAAAACAAGGAGTTCTTCTTGGAGACAGGGTTTTCAAATAAATGCTCGACTGCAGTATTATATCAAAAGCATGACAAGGTCAATAAAGTAATCTCGTATGCGAGTAAGACTTTATCCTCTGTGGAGGAAAAATTCAACGATTTTGAGAAGGCACTCCTGGCAACAGTGTGGGCATTGAAGAATTACCGCCCGTTTATCCAGGGGGAACACATCATAGTGGAGACTCCACACCAGCCTATGCAATATCTTCAAAGTGCCAGAATCCGGGCCGGAAATGTGAGTAATTCCCAAATTACTTCCTGGATTCTGTCAATGCAAGAGGTCAGATATGGCCAAAACAAGAAGAGGCCCCTCGCGCAAGGTTTGGCTGATTTGCATGATTGTGCCAGAGAAAACTGTCTCGAGGATGAAAGTCTTAAAATCAAGGACAACATGGAGGCATAGTAAATTCCCCACACAAGATCTATGAAGAAGAAAAGTGTGAGGGAATGCCCACTGTCTATGTGTATGGTTACTCCTACCGTGTTGACAACAACAGGGAAAAGGAACTTGTGGCCGGCGTGGGGAATGCATGGGTGAATGATGCCCCAGAACCCTCTGCTGGGTACAAAATCGGACCCTGCAGTAGTCAAGTGGCAGAGTTGATGGATGTGCATTTAGCCATCCTCACTGCTGTCCAACACCAACTCCACGAACTGGTCATAATCACTGATTCAGATTATGTACGGAACGGGTTCGTGGAGCATCTGGTTAACTGGAAAACCAGAGGCATGCTATGTGCTAATAATAAACCACTAAAACACAGAAAATTCATACAAAATATTGATGATCTGGTCACCTCGAATGAGATGACCATCTACTGGAAAAAGATTAAGGGTCATTCTAAAGTAGAGGGACCAGACAAAACTGGAAATGACCTAGATGATCAGGTGGCCAAAACCGGAGCCATCCAAGGGGATCTACTTGAGATCGAGTCCCTGTTGGGGGAAATCCCTGTCACTGCTATCACTAGGTCCCAGACAAATGCTCACAATGAACTCTCGACTGCCCAATGGAGTAAGGAGACCCCAGATGCTGATTTGATTATGGCTCAAAAAGGGGATCCAATAATTGGTAAGTTTTATCAACACATTGAGGACCCTGCAAACTTTCCCCTAACTTATACCGATTACATTGGGAAAGAGGACCTCAGAGTGTTGATGAAATGTCCAAAAATGTTCTGAATCTAAGACGCTTTGTTGGTGAGGAGATCTATATCTGGCCATGACCAGTGGGTGGTCCCTACCTCATTCCGAAGCCTGATGCTAAGTCACGCCAATCATGCGGCCACAGCCGGTCATCAGGGGTTTCATACGACATTAGAAATCTTACGAGAGGTTGCATACTGGGCACACATTGGGCAGGACCTCGACCAATACTTGAAGGGGTTTCTTGTGTCTGCACAATTTCAGCCAACATCACTCACACACCATGCTCCCCTCCAAAAGAGGGGGATGACACTGCCATGGTCAGAAATAGCAAGTCGATTTTATCGGGCCCGTGATTCGCTCGTCTAGGGGGAACAAGTATATGTTGACCGTAACATGCTTGTTTACTAAATGAGTGGAATGTCTCCCGGCCCCAAATTGCAAAGCAGAAACAGCAGCTGCTCGATGATTAATCACATCTTCTGGCGTTTTGGACTACCCCAAAGGATTGAGTCAGACCGAGGTAGCCACTTCACTAGCGAAGTGATGACAAAGATGTGGAAGATACTTGGGGTAAAAATGAAACTACACATTGCCTACCGGTGTCCTCTAGTGGTGGAGTTAAGAGGTACAATAAAACCATTGTGAGCATATTAAAAAGGTTTGTGGCAGATTCTGGGCCAAGTTGGGACATTCGATTACCCCTTGTCCTGATGGCCATCAGATCTACCCCTTCTTCTGCAACAAAAATGTCTCCATTTGAGCTGATGATTGGACGAAGGATGGTGCTACACCAGCATCTGCTCTACAGAACTCAAGAGCAGACCTTGATAAATGCCTCCACAACATGAGTATGTTGAGAATATGAGAAAACACATTCAACATGCTTTTGCCTATGCTCAGCGGAATCTAGAAAGATCTGCAGACAGTATGAAGACCCACTATGACCTTAAGACAACTAAAAAGGAATATCAAGTAGGAGATCGGCTCTTCTTGTACAATTTCCCAAGGGACCAAGCCAAAGAGCGCAAATTCCTCCCAACTTGGTGGGGTCCTTTTGAAATTGTGGACAGAATCTCACCAGTCGCCTACAGAATCCGCATCCCCAAGGGCAATCTGACAGAAGGGGAAGACAAGTGGGTCCACATAAACTAGCTAAAGAATTGCCAACCCAGGCATACTTTGCGGCAGATAGAAGGGCTTACCAGAAACCCAGAGGGGGAAATTCCAGACACCTAGGAACATTATTAAATATTCATTGATTACACCTAAGAATAAAAAAATTATCACTGAATAACAGATGGGGAATATGGCCAATTGTTAAGGAATGCAAGTGTCTTTCCCACTGCTGACATCCCCGTAGATGTGTGGACACAGTAGTGGGAAAATTTCCATAACCATGCTATTTTCTGTTTTCTAGCATTTGAACTAAGAATCATCCCAAGAATCATCAAGGAGGACCACTCGGGGACCGAGAGGAAAAACCCAAGGAATCCAGAGTATCGTACCATCCTAACCTCAACAGGCGGGGAGACCGTGTCACCTCAATCGCTGACGGGAGAAGCAACTGAATCTCTCCACATGGACAGAAAAGAACATCCCAATTGCCTGACTCCCTCTCAACTGGAAGTCAAATTGAAGTCGTGAGGGGGGATTTGTGGGATGTATTGACCCACTCTGCTATGCTATGCAGCATCACTCTGCTATCTATGGTGTAAGAAACAGCAAAAATCGCAGCAAAACCTTTGTGCGCACCAAAATCTCCAAAACCACGTTTTCAAAACACAAAAAGATGGCTGCACAACCTGCCACCCATGGTACATTTGTGGTGGAATAGATCACACGCTGCAGAGAAAGTGGCAGTGGGCTCCATGACAAGCAAACAAAGAGTGCAGAGGGAGCAGCAGCACTTTGCAAGTGAAACTCCAAAATCTGCCTATAATGACATTTACTTTGCTGCTAAAAATCCAAAATGCCTGTACATAACACTTCTCAACACTCAAAATCTGGCCTGGCGCTAAAATTCATTTAACCTAAGGAAGCATTGTGAACGTACAAAGTCCTGAAAGGTTAAAAGCAAAACATGTTTCAGAAAAACTGTATTGCCTGTGAATGATAGTTCCTGTCAAAAATCTGAGTGCAGCACACTGGGCTCTCCTGATTAGACTTTAAAGTTATCTAAACTAAAAGCCTGCTGGATTAGCAAATATAAAAGGATTCTTGCGGAAAATAACACAGATTTCAGTTGTTTTTGATCCCACAAGTTTAAATCTAAGAAAGTATTTTATCTATGTCATTTGATGCAACAAGTTTTTTTTCTGCTGGATTCACCGATTGACATGTTACATTACCAAATGCAGGCCAGTGGGGGGTTTTGGACCAAATGCCTCGGTGCTAAACTGGAAAAACGGTCCAAGTCCTCGATGCTCTGAAGCACACAGAAAGCCACAGAAAGCAAAGGTTAGAACCCAAAAGTGGATAAAACACCCTTGAACTTGAGTATCTAATGTTTGACAGAGTTAATGTACTTCTGGCAATCGTGACCCTGCCCTCGAACCCCGCACCCTGCATTCTGCATTATTCTTTTCAAGGGTTCTATGCCCTCCACCCAACGTTTTGCGATTTAAAATGAAACCAGTTCTGGTATGGGTAATCTAAACTTCAAGAGAAAAATGTGTCAATGCACTGGCAGCTTTTATTTCTGCTGTTCAAACCTGTGCCACAGAACTGTTGCTTTATCTATTTATACCTAACGTCCAATTAATATAGTTCGGCAAACAAAGAAAATGCACTGCAGTTTATTACTTATACGATCGCCTTGTTACTCAACTGAATTAAGCGGCCCTTTGCGCTAGAGATTTTTGTCCAGCAAGACCCGAAATGAGGATTCGGTTTCCGCTCCTTACCAAAGAGAGAGATTGATTTTGGTACAGTCGGATGACATTTGCTAGCGCGCACTGTTCTCCGGGTCTTATATCATGCAGTATTACTAATTAAAAAGCAGCATGCGCCGGGCTCTCTTTGTGGGAAGATGCACCAGAAGAGGTAACCCTTGTCACTCGTTGGAAAGTCCTCTCTGCTTGGTGAAGCAGAGCCCAGCGTGCGCCTTCATCACTGAACAGATGCTGCAGTCAGTGTGCCAGGGAGGCTGCAGAGCAGATGGAGTGTGCATTGCCAGTTGCAAGGAGAGCAGGCCCTGCAACAAACAGACTGGAGATGATTGATGACTTCACCGTCAACAGTTTGAACCTCCCACACATGTTTGACAAGAACTGCCTGAGTTGACTAAATGTACAGCAGGTTTTCCTATGCTGCTACTGCATGGATTTTGATATTAAATATGTTCGGAATTGGCTGCAATTGAATGCCACTTTGCATAAAAATGCAGATACAAACGGGTGCACCAACATTTTATGCACAGCTATGTTTTATAACCTTTTTGTTTAATAGCTCTACATTATGTTCAAATTCATCCACGTTTATGAGCTCAACTTTCTGCAGAGGCGTGCCACTTACCACTTAATACATGTACACAATCTTGAATTGTTTCAAATCTGGGCACCCACACTCGATTTGCCAATTATGCCCATTCTCATGAAACACTCTAGTGAACATTCTCTAGCTAAGTTGACAGTAAAAACGCACACAATGCAAATCACAATCCACCCCAATACGCGGCTATGATCAACTGCACTCATTTCCTCTATTGGCTTTCAAAATGCAAGAAAAAGAATAGAACGGGAACCCCATTCCCCAGTGGCGAAAGGCTAACATGATAGCAGTTTTTGGCGAACAAGCAGAGTGTTAAGTACATTTCTGAATTGCAGATGGTTGGTTGTGGCTCTGATTCTGATCTGAAGTCTGTCTGACCTCCGTAACTGAGACAGTGCGTGGCATGTGATTTGCATATCTGTATTTAAAAGGCTCTTGCTGACATCTGACCTAGTAATGGG
The DNA here is from genome assembly GCF_040938575.1 of Ambystoma mexicanum. Lineage (NCBI taxonomy): Eukaryota > Metazoa > Chordata > Amphibia > Caudata > Ambystomatidae > Ambystoma > Ambystoma mexicanum. Next base: position 823,066,473 of record NC_090933.1, read on the forward strand.
AAAGTTGTCAGTCTCTGGGCACTTGAGGCTGCACTGCTCATATGTAGGCAGCACCTAAGAATGTCTTGAGATAGCACATACTGCCATTATGTTGCTGTACTGGAAATAAAGGCAGTGGCCCCCGCACACCTCACAACCACACATCAACACAGGGCTCTAGTTAACATATAGGGCCTGATTCATGGAATGGGCGCAGAAATGGCGCAACGTCAGCGCGCCGAGAAGGAACCTGCGCGAGCCGTGGCGCAGCAATATCTGTGCGCCATGTGTATTGATGCAATTAAAGATACATTACTAGCCGTTGCGCAAGTATAAACAAGCTGTGCAAGGAACACCCACAACACGCCCCGAAGCACACCGAAATGCTAGTAAAAGGGCAAGCACAGCGCAAGCCTCCGTGCCACCCCTGGCACAGCATCCAGTACCCATGTGAGAAAGCGTGCCTCACCTTGCAAGCCCAGGCTGCACCCCAGTGAAATCATGCACTTCACCTCGCAAGCACAGGCTGCACCCCAGTGTAAAACAACATGGTCCTCCCTCGCAAGCACAGGCTGCACCCCAGTGAAAACGTGGGGCCTCCCACGCAAGGCCAGACTACACCCCAGCTAATTCGCGCACCTCCCTTCACAAGCCCAGGCTGCACTCCAGCGAAAACACTGGTCCTCCCTCGCAAACACAGGCTGCACCCCAGCAAAAACGTGGTCCTCCCTGGCAAGGCCAGACTGTAACCCAGCAAAATAGCGTGCCTCAGCACGCAAGCCCAGGCTCCACCCCAGCAAACATGCAGGTTCTCTCTAGCAAACACAGGCTGTGTTAGGGAGAATTCTCATTTTCTGGCTAATTTCCCTTACCTATAGAGTCCCCCAGCAGCTTTGCTGGATTTCAAGGGTTTGTTTATTTGTCTCCTGCTAAGAGTGAGACTCTTTTTCCCACTCTTAGGCATTTTTGCTATGTGTATTCTAGGCTATTTTTGTGTTTAATGTCTATGGGATTTTTCGCACCTCCATAGGAACCATCTTTATTCACATGTGTTACACAGCACCCTCTGTGCAGTGACACAGGGGTGTCGTAGCGACCCCCAAACATAGACTCCATACCCTGGGACTGACTACTGTCTCCCAGGGCATGTAAAGTTCCAATTGACTTTACTAGTCAATTTTTATGAACTAAACCAGTACAACCCATCTTACTATGGAGGTACTGGAAAGGGTTAATAGTTCTTCCCTTATGTTCATTTTCAAGAGGGTACCGTACAGTCCCTCTCTCAAAAGTTTCTGGCTGGTGGCAGTGGTTACTACAATAAATATTCGACCATAAATATTTCCCAATGGGATTTTCCCATTGTTTGAGGCTACCACATTTTCTGTCAGCCTCTACCATACCGCCGGTGTAATTTAATATTAACTTTACTCTGGTAGGTTTTATTTGCCAGAACTTTAATATAACTTCTTTCTCGTGTCTTTCTCTAAACTCCTAAACCAGGTCGGGTATCCTTTGTTCGTCCTTTTGGCGGGCTTCTGCCAAAAAGCCCTCCTTTTCGACGCCACTGAGTCTGGGGTGGGTCCATTGTGTGGGAGGGGGAGTAGGACCCCTGGACAGGGTTGCCTCAGCAACCCATGTCACACTCTATCCTGATAGGCTGGAGGGTCTCCCGCCAAGATGACCACTCCACTGTGTGACTGACAGCTAGGCTGTATGAATGGGGCTCTTTTTGCATAAAAGCAGGGTCCTGAGGACTGGAAGAGCAAGACGTCACCACTGGAACTAAGAAGCCGAAGAGGAGAGAAGCCAAAGATATCTGCAATGACTGAACCACCAGTGAAGTCCTGCTGCAGCGTCTCACCACTTTTCTCCACACTACGAGAGAAGATCTTCATCTGAAAGAGCCCTCTTCCCTTGAGCTGGTAGGGCCAACCAGTTTGGCAATTGCATTCCCGGACCTGCCTTGGTCGAATCGCCAGTAGCCTGTACGTGGAGACCGGATAGACAGGCACCCGTCCACCCGGACCGCGATTTAAAGGTGCGTACCTTTTATTCGTCGGGCAGCACCGCGGCTGGTTTCATCCCTGGGTAGTGCAGTAAATCGAACCTTCCTGCACGACGAGAGCCTCTCTTCCTCTGCTGGATCCCCCGAACTGCAGGAACTACCAGGAACAACCGCCACCGCAGGAGCCACTTCTTCATTTTAAAGGTACATTGTTCCGCCAGGCCGCCCTTTCTGCGTGGGAGCACAAAAGGTGTTTTAAATCCTTTACCTACCTGTTGGGTTGGCAGCCCCTCTCTCTTAACCTTGTCTTTCACCTTCTGCATTCACCTTTTCAAAATCATTAACCAAAGACTTGACTGCAGCTACAAGAACATTTTGCTCCTGGGCCCTTGCCCTGTACCACTGACTCTGGCACAGGCCTACTGACTCTGGTTAAATTTGTTAGAACTGCCTTCTCTAGATTGCTTCTCAACTAGAACTGTGTTCGTGCACCTACTTCTTATAACCACCCTTTCCTCCCCACCACAGGCAGCCAACTCCAGACTGGACATCCCTGCAGGCAGCCCCTCCAGACTGGACACCTCCCACAGGCAGCCCACTCCAGACTGGGCACCCCCCATTCCCTCTCACCTGTGAAAGCACCCTAGACAGCCCCCGTCCAGACTGGACCACTCCCACAGGCAGCCTACTCCAGACTGGACACCCTACTAGACTTCCCCTTATAGACTGGACACCCCCTGGGCAGCCCCCATCAAGACTGGACACCCCTTACAGGAAGCCCACTCCAGACTGGGCACCACCCTCAGTCCCCCTTACCTGTGACACCCACCCAGGCAGCACCCGTCCAGACTGGACCCCTCCCACAGGCAGCCTACTCCAGACTGGACAACCCACTAGGCTTCCCCCTCTAGACTGGACACCCCCTGGGCAGCCCCCATCAAGACTGGACACCCCTTACAGGAAGCCCACTCCAGACTGGGCACCGCCCCCAGTCCCCATTAGCTGTGACACCCACCCAGGCAGCCCCCGTCCAGACTGGACACCCCCCACAGGCAGCCCACTACAGACTGGACACCTTCCCCCAACCCCCTCACCTGTTTCACCCTCCAGGCAGCCATTGTCCAGACTAGAGACCCCCCACAGGCAGCCCACTCCCCTGGAAACCTTCCACCAACCCCCTCACCTGTGACACCTCCTCAGCCAGCCCCTGTCCAGACTGCACACCCCCCACAGGCAGTCCACTTTAGACTGGACACCCCACCCAGACCACCCCCTCCAGACTGGACACCGCCCCCAGGCAGCCCACTCCAGACTGGACTGTTCCCCCAGCCCACCACACCTGTGACACCCCTCCAAGCAGCCCCGTCCAGACAGGACACCCTCCCAGACAGCCCCCACCAGACTGGACCCCCTCCGTCAGCCCCCTCGAGACTGGACATCCCCCACAGGTAACCCACTGCAGACTGGGCACCACCCCCTGCCCCCCTCACTGGTGACACCCCCAGGCAGCCTCCATCCAGACTGGACACCCCCCACAGGCAGTCCACTCCAGATTGGACCCCCTTTCAGACAGATCCCTCCAGATTGAACACCCACCAGGCAGCCCACTCCAGACTGGGCACCACCCTCCAAACCACCTCACCTGTGCCCCCCACCCCCGAGGCAGCCCCCATCCAGACTGGACACCCACCACAGGCAGCCAACTCCATACTGGACACCCTCCAGGCAGTCCTCTCCAGACTGGACACCCCCCACAGTTAGCCCACTCCAGACTAGGCACCACCCTCCAGCTCCCCTCACTTGTGACACCCCCCAAACAGCCCGCTCCAGACTGGACACCCCTCAGGCAGCCTTCTCCAGACTGGGAACCCCCCACAGGCAGCCCACTGCAGACTGGATGCCCCCACAGGCAGCGCACTCCAGACTGGTCACCACCCACAGGCAGCCCACTCCAGACTGGACACCCCTCAGGCAGCCTCCTCCAGACTGGGCACCCCCCACAGGCAGCCCACTCCAGACTGGACACCCCCAAGGCAGCCCCCTCCAGACTAGGTACCCGCCACTGGCAGCCCACTCCACACTGGACACTCCCCCAGGCAGCCCCCTCCAGTCTGGGCACCCCCACACAGGCAGCCCACTCCAGACTGGGTACCACCCCCAGGCCCCCTCACATGTGACCCACCCAGGGACCCCCTCCAGACTGGACTCTCCCCCAGGCAGCCCCCTGACAGTCTCCCACAATACCAGTGCAATGCATGTCTGCAGCCCACCTGAACGTACATGTTCTGACAGCACCATGAAGGGCAACACCAACATGTACACTGCATATACGACCAACTCGAAGTACCAGAGGTCCATACATGAGTGGAGCATCTCCTCACACACCCTTCCAGGCCTTCATCAGCCACCCCCATACACATGTGACAAGTGAATGCAAATCCATGTGCATGTTGTCCATGGCAAATAGCCAAGGCATCAAAGCACAGAAACTGACAGGGTAATTCATAGAATTTCGCAGAAAAGTGTCGCAAGTGGCTGGCGCAGAGGGTCCGCGTGCGATTGTCTGCGCCAGGCACGTGGACCAGTTCACCGGGCTGGCAAACAGCAAACGCCAAGGCGGGAACGTGTATTTCAGGGGTGCGCGGGAAGTTCCACACGCGATTGGCCCCGTGCAAGCAGGGTACGTGTATCCCAGGGGTGCGCAGGAAGTTCCACACGCGATTCCAGCAGGGTACGTGTATTTCAGGGGTGCGCGGGAAGTTCCACACGCGATTTCAGCAGGGTACGTGTATTTCAGGGGTGCGCGGGAAGTTCCACACGCGATTCCAGCAGGGTACGTGTATTTCAGGGGTGCGCGGGAAGTTCCACACGCGATTTCAGCAGGGTACGTGTATTTCAGGGGTGCGCGGGAAGTTCCACACGCGATTTCAGCAGGGTATGTGTATTTCAGGGGTTCTGGGGAGTACTACACGTGAATTGGCCGTGTGGGTCCTCCCAGGTGTACGCTCCACAACCTCCACGGCCCCTGCAAGCAGCCCACACCACGGGGGACTACCCTGCACCCCTGCTCATGTCCCGCAGGCAGCCCATCCACCATGGGCAGCCCCCACCAGGCCCCCACTCATGTCCCCCTGCACCCCCACCCCCAGCAGTGCATGGGCACCCTCCACCAGGCCCCCACTCATGCCCCCCTGCACCCCCACCCCCAGCCACCAGGGGCACCCTCCACCAGGCCCCCACTCATGTCTCCCACCACCCCACCCCCAAGCAGTGCAGGGGCACCCTCCACCAGGCCCCCACTCATGTCTCCCACCACCCCCACCCCAAGCAGTGCAGGGGCACCCTCCACCAGGCCCCCACTCATGTCTCCCACCACCCCCACCCCCCAGCCACCAGGGGCACCCTCCACCAGGCCCCCACTCATGTCTCCCACCACCCCCACCCCCCAGCCACCAGGGGCACCCTCCACCAGGCCCCCACTCATGTCTCCCACCACCCCCACCACCCAGCCACCAGGGGCACCCTCCACCAGGCCCCCACTCATGTCTCCCACCACCCCCACCACCCAGCCACCAGGGGCACCCTCCACCAGGCCCCCACTCATGTCTCCCACCACCCCCACCACCCAGCCACCATGGGCAGCCCCCACCAGGCCCCCACTCATGTCCCCCTGCACCCCCACCCCCCAGCAGTGCATGGGCACCTGCCAGCAGGCCCCCACCCATGTCCAACTCATGTTCCCCACCACCCCCACCCCCCAGCACTGTGGGGCACCTGCCAGCAGGCCCCCACCCATGTCCAACTCATGTTCCCCACCACCCCCACCCCCCAGCACTGTGGGGCACCTGCCAGCAGGCCCCCACCCATGTCCAACTCATGTTCCCCACCACCCCTACCCCCCAGCACTGTGGGGCACCTGCCAGCAGGCCCCCACCCATGTCCAACTCATGTTCCCCACCACCCCCACCCCCCAGCACTGTGGGGCACCTGCCAGCAGGCCCCCAACCATGTCCCCCTGCCCCCAGGTCCTGACGATACACAATCATGGCAGTAATGGGCAGCATACCCAGCACAAACACCCAGCCAAGGATTGCATCCACCCACATAGCAAATGCAATTACATGATACAACCCCAATGGCAAGTATGTAAATGAACACATGTCCGTCACACACACATACACAATGGGTGCAAGTGAATGTCAAAACCCATATCATGACATGCATGAAACCAATGAGAAAATACCACAAAAGAAAGTTATAAAAACATGTATTCTCGAAGAAAATGAAGTAAACTAATCAAACATACAACAATGGGGATAACAAAATAAATTGTCCTTGTCCGATAAGTAATGTAAAAATCAAAAAAACAAAGGAATCCAAAAACTAATGTTGTCCAAAGCAAAATCATGGTGAAAAAAAATAAGGAAAAACCATTGCCTCATGGTGAACACAAATGTAAATCAAAAAAATGTATTTTAAAAAATCCAACTATACACAAGAATATTCCAGGGTCCATGAGCCCAACACTATAAATTAAACCTACTACTACCTAATAAAAAAACTATATACAGAAAAGTGGCCATTGTCCGAGCGGTCCAAAAAAATCTCATTAAATAAAGGAAACCTAACACTAACTAACTAAAGAACTATATACAATGGCAGCGGGCAAGTCCTGCGGCTCACTCTGTGATGTTGCCGGCCAGGGCATCATCGAACTCCATGTCGATGTCCTGGAGGCGGGACTCTGTCCTGGCCCCGAGGTCTCGCAGGGATAACCCCATCTTCACCTCAAACTCCCTGCGAGCTTCCTCGAGGCACTCAGCCCGCCTCAACGCCCGACGCATGGAGAACTCCGCCCTGACCATGGTGAGCCGCTCCTCTTCCGCCCGCTGCCGCTCCGCACCTATCCGCTGGACCAACTGCTCCCACACGGAAGACACTACCATCCCAGGGTTCTCCTGCCCTCCGGCCGATGCCTGCCCCTCTGATCTTGATGGCCCCGAGCCATGATGCCTCCCACGTCGAGCCTGCTGCTGCCTCCGACGCCACTGCCTCTGCCAGCACGACGGCATCCAGGATGATGGAAACCACCGACGCCGTCGTGCACGTGCCCTGCCCGATGATGCCGTCACATCCTCCATCTGCTGGGGTCCAGTTGCTGTGTTGTCCACCCCTGCTGGACCTCTGACTCCCGACTGTGGCAGGGATGGGATCCCCACCGAGCTGGCTGCATTGGTCAGGGCAGGTCCACAGGGGGCCCTGGTGGCATCTGGGCCGGAAGACGACAAGGAGAACGACTGGCGTATAGTCTCCACAGAGGAGGAGAGGGCCGCCAGATTGGCCGACACATGCAGGAAACCCCCGAACATGGCCGATCCCAATTGGGCCACGTCGGCACGGTGCTCTTCGTGATGACGTGCGTGCTCCTCCTGGGAAGCACGCACGGCATCACGAATCACAGCCGTGCGCATCGCGACCCCAATCAGGACCTTCTCCACACGGCCAGGGGTCCCCTCGTCCGCAGGTGGAGGGGAGTCAGATGACATGGACATCCCCTCTACCTGCGGACGGGCCTGGGACGGGGCATCCCTGCTGGTGCAAGGTGGTGCACCCACAGGTTCAGGGACAGTGACATGCACAGGCCCCTCCATGGTGACCTGTGCTGCCTCCTGCCCCTGCCCCTGGACTGCACCACTTGCACCAGCAGGGATGCCCCCACCAGGCCCCATGTGCGCCTCAGTGGCGGCCTCCTCCTCCTCTGTGGAAACCACCAACCTGGATGGCTCCTCGCCGTCTACCACCGTAGCAGGCCCCTGTGGGGGCTCACCCACCCCTTCCGCTGCAGCCGTGGGGGCATCCCCGCCGCCTTGCTCCACAGTGCCGTCTCCGCCCTCTCCTTCACTAGCCGCTGTGTAGAGGGAGACATAGAACACAAGCATCAGGGTACTGTACAATGGTCCCCTAGACAGGAAGCAATAGCAGATGAGTGCCACTGTCAAAGTACACTTCCATCATGTCACACCACAACACATGTGTCAGTCCAGGCAAAACACACACAGTGACAGTCATGGTGCGTGCCATGGACATTTCAATGCATGTCCAATGGACTCTCGAATCATACAATGTAATGGGACTCACATGCATCATGGGTCATGCCTATCACATGCACACACTTCACCTCAGTCACATCCATCTGGCCCCGTACACCCCAATCACAGTGCATACAAGGATGACTAGGCTGCATCAGTGAATCTGTACATTGTCACAGACATGTGTCATGCATCCATGGCACTCACAAGTCACAGACACGCAGGTCAGGCACACAGACATGGATACCACATATGTATCTGGCATCAGCACCCATCCCTCGCCCCCACCCATGTCCAGGAACAGAGACTGCCATGCTCTCATGTGTGCAATCTGCACAGGGCTCCCCATGTCGCATTCAAACACATGCAACAACCATGTGGTTCACACATTACAGGTCGCACATGCATTCCCATGATGTCCCTACACACATACATGCGTACATGGCCTATGTCACACATGCAGGCAAGTATCAGACAACCAGCACACTGCAACATGCCCTGTCTCACACAGCAATGCTTGGCCACTTACCGCTCAACTCCAGACGGGTCTCCCTCTCAAGGACCTGGGCGTGGAGCGCTGGGTGTGCGCGTTCCAGGACCCTCAACTGGATGGAACTCATGCGGCCCCGGCCCCCCTCCACGAGGCGCCGGGCCTTCATGAGGGTCCTGGACCTCAAGTCTTCCCAGCGCTTCTTGACCTTCTGGATGGTGCGGGTTGCCTCCCCCTCCGCGTTGATGGCAACCACACAGTCGGCCCAGATCCTGTCCCGTCCTTCCTTGTTGGCGCGGGATGATCCGAAGAGGGCATCATACTGCCCCAGGACTTGCTCCACCAGGACACCAACTTCGGTGGCAGTGAAGCTGGTGCCCCTCTGCCCCTCTGGCTGGGGGTTGCCACTGGTGCCAGATGTTGATGTGCCCGACATGGCAACCCCAGGGGCAGGAGTGGGTGGGCAACTGGGTCCTGGGGCTGGACTGTGGAGCGATGTTATCCGAGTCGGGAGTCTTCTGTTCCAGCAGGGGTGGACACAGCAACTGGACACCTGCAGATGGCTGATGTGGAGGCACCAAATGGCAGGGCACGGTGGCAGCAGGCAGGCAGGCAGGCAGCAGCAGATGGCACGTGGGAGGCTGCTCGGGGCACTGGGGGGCAGTAATTCGGCCTTCTGGGCAGGAGCGTGGTCTTCCGTGTGTTTTCGCATGGCCAGCTTGATACCGAATGATTTGGCACGTGAAAATCCTGCACGTCAGCGTGAAAATCGAGGAAAGGCCCTTAGCGCGTAAGCGCGTCAGCACGCGTACGCGATTTCATTGGACCAAGGGCCCTTACAGAGTAAGCGCGTCTGTGACGTTTTGTGCACGGGCGTTGCCCTGGCAGGGCTTGGTGATCCCGCGTGCCTTTATGTTCTGTACGTGCTTTTCCTGCGGTGCGTGTGTTTTCCATCCGTTGGGGTTCACACGCTATTACTTCACAGCGGGTGTTGGCTACGCGTTCTTCTACACGCAAGGCAGACGGTGAGTGGTACCCCGCTCCCCCAGGCCCGATCGCGAACCCCTGTAATACACGTAGCACGCTCCCCCAGGCCCGATCGCGTGCAAAACTTCACGCGAACCCCTGTAATACACGTAGCACGCTCCCCCAGGCCCGATCGCGTGCAAAACTTCACGCGAACCCCTGAAATACACGAAGCACACTCCCCCAGGCCCGATCGCGTGCAAAACTTCACGCGAACCCCTGAAATACACGTAGCCCGCTCCCCCAGGCCCGATCGCGTGAAAAACTTCACGCGAACCCCTGTAATACACGTAGCACGCTCCCCCAGGCCCGATCGCGTGAAAAACTTCACGCGAACCCCTGTAATACACGTAGCACGCTCCCCCAGGCCCGATCGCGTGAAAAACTTCACGCGAACCCCTGTAATACACGTAGCACGCTCCTCAGGCCCGATCGCGTGCAAAACTTCACGCGAACCCCTGTAATACACGTAGCACGCTCCCCCAGGCCCGATCGCGTGCAAAACTTCACACGAACCCCTGTAATACACGTAGCACGCTCCCCCAGGCCCGATCGCGTGAAAAACTTCACGTGAACCCCTGAAATACACGTACCCTGATGAAATTGCGTGTGGAACTTCCCGCGCACCCCTGAAATACACGTACCCTGCTGAAATTGCGTGTGAGACTTCCCGCACACCCCGGTATACACGCACACGTATTTTTTGTCAGCGGGTGTCCGTGTTTGTGGGTACCCCTTTGCACGTCATTTGTCCTGGAGGGCCACAGTATAGGACATTCATCATGGCAGTATATAGGTGCTATTTGTTGGTGCACCTTTTGGCGCACATTTCTTACAGCCGCAGAGACGCTACCGCCTGCTTTCTTGTGGCGGTCGTGTTTGTGCCTGTGCGCTGGTTTGAGCGTGCGCTTTTTTCCCCTATTCTATTCCATGAATACGTGTTGTAGGCGAGCGTGTGGGCGTTCTGCGCACTTGTGCCCTGTACTTTCCCCCGTGACGCCCACGTTTTGGCAAGTTGTTCCCCATTCCGAGTGTTACGCCCGTGTTCCGCCTACTTTTGTTGCGTGCGCCGCGCTATGTGCGAATTTCGCTGTGGCCTGTGCGATTTTCGCTGTGACCTGGCGCACGCAGTTAGATGGCCTGTGCGCCAACGTGCGCCGCGCACTTTTTTATCGCACATCCGCTGGTTTTCTCGCGCACGGCCTTCCATGAATCGATGTGCGCTGCTTTTCGTGCGATTTTCGCACTTGCACTGCGATTTTCGCTATTCCACTGCGATTCGCACGTTTTTGCCCACTTGCGCCGCGCTAATTATTCCATGAATCGGCCTCTGAATGTGCGCCCCACGACATAAGCAAACCTACCAAAAGATGTTGCAACATATAAAAACAATGGCCAGGCGTATCACAGTTTGAGCATCAGTGACCTTGGGTGGCAAAATACCTGTCAGGGAAATATCACATGACAGGGCCATGCAGGGGTGAATGTAGGGCAGTCAGAGAGAGCATGACTCACAGAGAGAGCATGACTTATAGAGAGAGGAGAATTGTGCAGCCACTCCAGAAGAGCAAACATGGCACACTACTGCATTCCAGTGGTAGAGGTTGAGCGACACATGAGAGAAGGCAATGTGTGACAGCACATGCTGGTGGGCGTGTCTGGATGACATCGGTTTTACGCAACAATGCCAAAGAATCCTGCTATTAATGTGACCATGGAACTCCTCCACAGTGAGCACACCTCGCTCCACCCCAACCACACTGATGCCTAACACACAGTGATGCTGCACAGGTAAACGCTAATGAAAACATACAGTGCAGACCCAGTCATCTGATGGACCCATCCCCACATGTCAGGAACATGTGCATCCTACCATCCACAACTATTCCAGCAACAACAACACAGAAGCAAGCACACCACAAAATACAAGCCTTGCAATGGGGAAATGCACTGGCTGAAAATAGAATTATCAAAGAGGTAGACACACAAATTAACTGCAAGAGGCATGGAATGCAACAAACAGAACAATGTATTGAACATAAATAGGTACACAAATAAATGGTGAATCAAGCTCTAAGTAGTCATGGGGAAATATGAAATAAAACAAATATCATATGCCTAAACAACTATATACAATAAAAACTGGGAAGTCTTCAAAGTCTGGTGAAAATAATAAATAAAAAAGGAAAGCTGCACCTAAATAACTATGTATAAAGGCAGCAGGCTAGTCCTCCTCCTCGAATCTCACTGAGCCTTTCCACCATGGCTGAGTTAAGCATAACACCACATCCTCTCCCACGAGGTGGGCATCCGTTGTTGCCTGGAGGGCTTGCAGGGTCTCCAGCATGTGTGTCTCTATCACTCGGGCGTCCCAGCAAGTGGCCTCCAGGATGGCAGCCCACCTCCTTGCCCGATGCAGTGCAATTTCCACCCTGGCCATCACAAACCTTGCTTCCCGAACCCGCTGCCCCTCTGCTCTGATGTGCTCTTCATATCCACAGAACACGGAAGAGATCCTATCCTTCATGTCCACATGTGCCTCCTGCCTCACATTTCCAACTTTCCTCCTTACAGTGGTCTTCCCTGCAACAAATAGCATCCTCCTCATTGCCATCTGATGCCACAGTGCCCGGTGCCTGCTATCTGGGAACGCCCTCCGAGTAGATGAAAATACCCGGGGATGTACGGCACCTGCACTGCTCAGGGCTGCCTGCTGTCCCTCCATTGCCGAGGCCCTTGTAGGTGCCTGGATAGGCATCGTGACCACCTCAGCTGATGTGCTTCGGACTCTCAACCCGGGCAGGGATGAGGTCTCCACTAGATGGAGCATTGTGGTTGGGACTGGTGTACAGGGGGCCCTGGTGGTATCTGGGCTGGAAGGCATCCTGCTGGATGACAGGTGCACTGAGGAGGAAGACGAGGACGTGGTCGCAGCAGTGAACATCCCATGGAGGACACCACGAAACAGGCATGTTACAAGCCAGCCAATGTGGCAGGAAAATTCACTGTGATTATGTGCAAGCAGACTACGAGTAGCATGCACATCAACACGATTGACAGCAGTCCGCCGCGCCAACCCGGCCAGCAGGGGTAGCACATAATCCCGGTTGGCAACAGCAGATGGTAAGGGGGTGTCGGGCTGGGTGTATTGCCCTTTCCAGGTTTTATTTTTATTATTTTACTTATTTTTTCCTTGAGTTGTGCTGTTGACCTCTCAAGACCATGACGTTTGCAGTGGTGGACATACAGGCATGCATAGAGAGCCCAGCTTGCATGTTTGCATGGTGGAGCACAGGATGGCATGTGAAGGTAAATATGGGTTCAGTGTTTCCTCGCACATGTGTGCTGTGTGAATAATACTTCATTATGCCTGTTGTAATGTCTTCTCCCATGTTGTTTCAGTAATCCATGATCTGGCAGTGACTGCTGTCCCGGGGGAGACATCCTGCACCTGTTGACGTCTATGCTCTCCATGCCTCCACCAGGCACTGTTCCTCCTGTACCTAATTTGGAGACACAGCTCCGGGTGAAGGTGATGCAGGATTGACACCACGCCGGCCCAGTCAGTAGATAAGCATGAGCACTGTCTTGCATGTTTAGCATGTGTCACCGGTCACCCTGTTTTCTGAATGTGTAACTTAAGTTATATGTGCTTTTCATGCTACTGTGCCGGAATGGTTATTTAAGTGGTACTCATGTCACTGTGTTACCTCCCTTGGTCAATTCATCTATGGCCGCACCTACTGTGGTGTAGTGCATGTCATTGGCCATCTCCAATCCAGGCAGTGTACTCTTTGTTGTGGGTTTTACTTGACCTTCCCTCTCAGTGTCACTCTCTCTCCCTCTCTCTTTTGTGGTACGCTGCACTCATGGGCACATCACAATCGATGTCCTGTCACCCTCTTGTACCGTGTGGTGTTCTGCAGTGGGTACTCTCTGCATAGTTTCTGGATCAATTCATGTGTTTTCATGGATGTTCATGTTCTTTCTGTTGTTATTATGCATGTCATTGCATTTAGGGGAAGGTCTCTCCCGGGGGGTGCATCATATGCAAGGCAGGTGGATATCCTGTGCAGGTAAGTGAAGGGCATTTGCAGACACATGTGTGGTGTTTGGCTTGGAGTTTTACACTGTGTGTGATCACTTGGGATTGACTTGTCTTGTGGGGCACCAGTAATTCTTAATGGTGCATTCATAGGGTGTGTTTCTGCTGATAGGACTGGGCATGTTATAGTTTGTATGGATTGGCGGGACCACTGGTTTCATATTCCAACTGTGTGGGCCTTTCTTGGGTGTTTAGGAGTGGGTTGCAGGGTCAGCTGTTTGTGGCCTGTGACAGGTGTTGATGGTTGTGCTGGTGTGTGTCTCATTGCAGTTTGACCAGGTGTACTGAGTGACACTTAACATACCTTGCAATGTTTGTGGCATTATGGTTCGATGGCATATTTGGCCTCTCTTGCTTAGGGTTCCTCAATTATGGTGTGCAGCACCAGATACAAGCCACAACCATGGGAACATTGATGCACATTTTTGGGATGCTATGTATTCTACCAGAACATTATGTTTAGTAGTGTTGGTGTTTTCACATGCATGTCCCATGCATGCTGCACCATGGCATTTGCAGCTTCAAGTTGACTGCAGCTGGGTGCATGGTACAGCAGCATGCAATTGAATGCTGTCACCAAATTACCCAATTGTATGCTGTCACAATTTTGTTTTCATCCTACATATAGAATGCATTTATCCTTGCGTACAGTATCACTTTGCTTTGTGTTATCTGCTTATGTCTTCCATGGCCGTTGCCTCGGTGGCCAGCCTTCCAGTCTGACATCAGCCTTTGTGAATTGATGCGTCAAGCATGATCCTGTCTGGAGTGCAAGAGGTGGGTATTTGTGTACTTGCATTCTTGTGCTTTGCATCACGGCTGAACTCTAAAAAATCTGCATGAAACTTGCCAACCCATCAACAGTATCTTTTGCCCCTACTCCTTCCCAGTCCCTTTGTAATGCACTTGCCTCTCACTTCTTTTCAAAAACCCTGGACATATTGAACATCCTTGTCACACACTCTTGCAACACAACCCTCCCCCTACCACTCACCCCCCTCCTTCCTCCTTCTTCCTTCTCCTCCTTCACTCCTGTTTCCGCTGAAGAAGTCACCAGACTTGTCAACTCCATGAAGGTCTCTTCCAAACAGGTTGGACCAAGCTCCTCCAGAACCATCAATGGCAACATTTCCTTTCTTGCCCATGCTCTTGCTGATCTCTGCCACCACTCCTTTGCTACTGGTTCTTTTCCATCCTCGCTAAAACACTCCCTTGTGCACCCAATCCTTACAATACAATGTGCATACCCTTCCAGACCAGCCAACTACCACCCCATTTTCATCACCCCCTTCCTGGGAAAACTGTTCGAGAACTAACTCAATAGCCATACTGAAATTGTTGGCGTTCTACATGACCACCAGTGTAGATTCCAAGCTTCCTGGACCACAGACACTGCTCTCCTGAACACCTGTAAAGAACTGCTTGCATCCCTCAATTTCAAATACCCTGCTGTCCTCATCCTCCTTGAACTCTCTTCTGCTTTTGACACAGTGAACCATTCCATCCTCATAAATAGCCTCCATGATACCCTTGGTATCTCGGAGCGGGCTCTAGACTGGCATAGCTCATTCCTAACCGACCATTTCTCCAAAACCATTCTGGGCGCTTTTTCCTCCTTTACTTCCTCCTCCACCTGCGGTGTCCCCCAGGGCTCCATTCTTTCGCCCTGCCTCTTTAACATATACATTTCCCTGCTGGAATGCGTTATTTCCTCCTTCTCGCCCAACTTTCAGTGCGACGCTGATGACATACAACTGTTCTCTTCTTCAAACATCCTATTGATGCCCTTGCACCTTTAAATGTTAATTTTGTAATTTTTATTAAAAGATTGTTTTAGTTGATAAATCAACTTTTTCAATAAAACTTTAACAATAACCAAATCATAGCTTCATCACAAGCAATGCAGAATTTGATAAGATGAAATAGAATAACATTACTGGACTCAGAACAGCGTAAGAAAGCTCTACAATATCAATAAAAGTCATTGCAACATCACATGGTAGTTCGTAGTATCTTAAAAAGCTGTTAAAAAGGCAGTAAAATGCAAGAAAGGCAAGAGAGGAGAGAAGAATAAAAGAATTCATCAGCTAATTAACAATTGTAGGAGCTTAATAAAATAGCTAAAAACAGTCGTTCAGTTCAGATCATACATTTAACAGTTAATCCTATTCACATATCAATTAAATTTCGAAACGACAAGGCAACCATATGAGCGGAAGACGGAAATAAGGAGTAAAGAATAAGAACTAAAATACTCCTATCATTTCTTGAGATTCAGCCTTCAAGGTCTTCACGCTTTAATTTTAAAAATACTGTAAAAAGTTGCTCGCAACACCAACCCATAATAGCAGATCATAGATTCAGTTTTAGAATAAAATTTACAGTTGCAATTACCAGAGAGACTGATGAAGCATTAAAAACCTCATGCCATAGTTGTTCCTTAGATAGCAAGGGTCTTTCTTTAAAATGATTAATAAAATACTGTTTTCTCAGATCGACCAAGCAGTCACATTCCGCGATTAAGTGAGCAGTTGTCTCAGGCTCATTTTCACTTTTACAGATTCTGCAGTCGGTCGACAACACATGTTCTTTCGTATATATTGCCAATCTAACTTAAGTTGGTAGAAGGTTAAAGCGAAAGCATAAAAATGTATCTGCATAAACTCTATCGGGAAATAGTTGGATGTACAGTGGAATCACGTTCAGTGCTTTTCATACGAAGGAGCCAACAATAACAGCACGCATTAAAATGTATTTTACGTAAGTTCATATACAGGTGTGATTTAAAATCTTATTTTTTAAGAACAAAATCTTTTATCAATTCATCAATTCATCAAGTCAATACAATTGAATTTCAGGAAACAAATTACCGCCAATTGCAGTGGAATTTTGTTGTCAAAAAGCATACGTTTCCACAGTAGTTCCAAACCTACATTTGAAGGGTCAGGCACAACACGTTTAAAACTACCATATCTCCCCTGGACCAATGCAGGACAATCAATTAATAAATGTCTTAAGTTCTCAATGGTCTGACTACTCTTACAATGTCTGCACGTTGGTGTTACTTCGTTCGAAATTTCTCTAGCTGTCAAAATCTCTACAGTAAGAAGTACATTAAAGCGAAATCGCATAAATGAATTCCTCCAGCCTTTCTAAGGAAATGAATTAAGGTATGGTTCTGGAGTACCCAAACACTTATAATAGGAGACCATATGACCGTACAACTTGTATTGTGTAAGTTTCTGCATTGTTCTGTCCCAATCCCCGTTCTGTAACAATAACTTTACTTTTTTGGGATTGAGTATGAGAGTACTGACTTGTGCCCCTATGCTGTTCAGTGCATTTTTACATATATCCACCAGTTTTCTCATAAATACTGATTTAGAGGTACCTAGAGAAAGCAAAGAAGACAAATCATTGTATTTCCATTATTACTCACAATGTTCAGCAAAAGCAACAGACATTTCCATTCAATAATGCTGTTTAGTGACTGCAAGCCTAATTCGTAACGAATGGCCACTAAAGGAATACATTTCGGTAGACAATAAAACATTTTCCTCAGAATCTGCGCTTCCAATTTAGTTAAATCAATTTTGCCCTGAATGAAAGAAAATTCCATGCAATAAGCGATTTTGGGAATAATTTTTAACTTGTAATATCTCAACAACAGAAAACAAGAAAAGGCCTCAAACTTACGATCCACTATTCGCATTTGGGTAATGCAAGTTTTGATTTTCATCCTATAATGGTTGATGGTTAAGCTACAGTTTGGAGTATCACTAACAAGCATACCAAGATAGATCATGCTATGTCTAATGTCCAGCTTCAATAATGCTGTTTAGTGACTGCAAGCCTAATTCGTAATGAATGGCCACTAAAGGAATACATTTCGGTAGACAATAAAACATTTTCCTCAGAATCTGAGCTTCTAATTTAGTTAAATCAATTTTGCCCTGAATGAAAGAAAATTCCATGCCATAAGCGATTTTGGGAATAATTTTTAACTTGTAATATCTCAACAACGGAAGACAAGAAAAGGCCCCAAACTTACGATCCACTATTCGCATTTGGGTAATGCAAGTTTTGATTTTCATCCTATAATGGTTGATGGTTAAGCTACAGTTTGGAGTATCACTAACAAGCATGCCAAGATAGATCATGCTATGACTAATGTCCAGCTTTGTCTTATCCATGAACCAATTTTTCTTACAATGCTTTTTCTTCTGTGTAAAGCAAAGAACATTTGATTTATAATGACAGTTAGACCATTTTCTATCATGTACACAAGAAAAGCATTTAACAAGCGCTGTCGCCCCGATGATGTTCAATCAAACAGAAGATAATCGTCGGCATACGAGCACCAACTCATTTTTTGAACAAAAGCGGCTTTTTGCAAGCATGGACCAATGTCTACCGTATACAGATTGTAAAGGGTTGGGGCAAAAATACAACCCTGTCTTAGACCATTGTAGGTTTTAATCGGTGAAGAGAGCAAACCGTCTTTATTTAGGTGAATCTGTACACTAGAACCTTCGTGGAGATGTATAAGAATCGCCAGCAACTCTAATGGCATACCCAATCTGACTAATTTAGCCCAAAGATTCTCTCGAATAACAAGATCGAACGCCAGAGAGAGATCCATGCTTGCAAGGTAAACCGGTACTGCACCCTTTTTCCAGCCAATCTCTTGTAAAAGAGTTATCAGCTGATCACCCGCCATTGTGCCAACTTTTTTCCTGAAACCAAACTGTGCGGAAGACAAGCTCTACAAGCATTATATTTTGAGCATCTAATTCCAGTCTTGATCCAATCATTCGTCTAGATCTTTAGTTTGGCTTTATTTGGAAATTGGATTAGTAGATCTAATTTAATATC
The DNA here is from genome assembly GCF_040938575.1 of Ambystoma mexicanum. NCBI lineage: Eukaryota > Metazoa > Chordata > Amphibia > Caudata > Ambystomatidae > Ambystoma > Ambystoma mexicanum. Next base: position 823,085,045 of record NC_090933.1, read on the forward strand.
TGCAGCATCTAAAATCGATTCACACTGTACTTCCCACTTTGACAACAGAGTATTACCGCTATTTTGTAAAAGATTTTTTTAGAACAGGGAACACGTTTTTTGCTAGGGTAGGAGGAAGGTGTATTTTCCTATAGAGGGCAACCATTGCTCAATGAACTACCACTTCTAGCGATATGAAACCCATTTCATAGCAGATTAGGGCAATCAGAGTGCTCGCAGGAACTGGTAAAATCATTTTCCAAAAGATTCCTTCTAAAATATCCCAGTTCACAGCTTTGTCAATTATTTTAGTCTGGGCACCATAAGTAATAATATGAACTGCTGTTTGTAGATAGTATTTTTGAGCCGGCAACAAGGAGAATTTACAAAATTTCCTCTGAATAGACTTCGCCTGGATTGTCAGCATTCTCATTCGCATTAACAATTCCTCTTTGTAAGATTTCTCCAAAGGGTACGAGTTAACATTGACTCTAAGATATTTATACAAGGTTGTATGGGCCAGAGACTGTTTGGCCAGGATCCAGTTAAATTTAGTTTTGGATCTTTTCTTGGCATTGCTGAATATCAAAACATTCAACTTTTTTGCATTTATTTCCAGGTTATTTTGTTCTGCAAATAGTGACAGGCCTGTTAGCTTCCTTTGGAGCCCAATCGGAGTCAAGTCAAAAAGAACCGAATCGTCTGCATAAAGCAAGTACTGGATGTGATTGGGACCCAGTTTTGGAGGGAAGGTGCGAGTATTCTTCAGGGAATTATAAAAATCGCTAATATAAAAGTTGAATAAAATAGCGGCAAAGGGACAACCTTGTTTCAAACCTATATTCGTTTCAATAGATTCAGACAGGAAGCCTTTCGTTGTGAGTTTAATTTTAATTGATGTATTCGAATAAAACTGTTGAATTAAAAATAAAATGTACGAAGGACAATTAGCTAAAATAGGTTTATCCCATAAAATGTCTCTCTGAACTGAATCAAAAGCTTGTTTAAAATCAACAAATGCAACATAGACCGGATGTCTATCTTTTATTGCTTGCGCTTTAATCGCTGAAATTATTGTTAGGTTTAGCGCAGTCCCGATCCCTGGGACAAACCCAGATTGATGTGGATCTAACAAGTCATCGTTAATAAGCCATTTAGTAAAATCAACTAATAACAGCCTTGCTAAAATCTTGCCTGGGCATCTAAAAGTGCAATAGGACAGTAATTACAGGGGTTAGTTCTATCAACCTGTTTAAAAGTAGGAATTACAATAGCAGTCTGCCAAGATGGTGGAATTACCTTGGTCTTAATTACAATTTGAAAGATTTGATATAACACCTTCACCCACGCCTCAGGATTGGTTTTGAAAATAGAATTTGCAAGCATATCGGGGCCCAGAGCCCTTGAGGGGCTCAGTTTTTTAATAATTAATATAATATCTGTGGAATCAAACATAAATTGAGATAGGTCAGGCTGCTCGCATGTAATATTTAAAGGGATTCAATCTTGATTAAAAAGAAGTTTTTGATAGTGAGCTTTCCAAGTGATCTCACCAATACCATTAAGTTGAGTTGATTTAAAGGCATTTCCATGGTCCGAATTAATTATTCTCCAAATATCAGAGGCAGATTTTTGTAATAAGGCTTTAAGCATTGATTCGGCTTCTTTTTGTTTCAAGGTATGGGTAATTTGTCTAATTTTATTTCTATATGTCATTTTCAATTACTTTTTTTGTTGCAAGCTTCCTATTTTGGGGAGCTTACGGAGCGCTATACATAATTCTTTTTTAAGATCATAGATGGAGGAATTCCATTTATATTTGTACGTAAATATTGGTTTATTACCATCATTAAGAGATTAGGCAATGATCACAATATAATCATTATAGAATGTTCGAAAGTTCATTACATCGTCTTCCGCCAAATGAGTTACTTTCCACTGGAGGGAAGCAATTTGTTTAGGATTCCATCTAATCCGGTTCTGGGCATTATTAGTTTCAGAGTTACCATTAAATACAACGACTTGGTCGACCAAATGGGGGAACCCCACAACTTCCAACAAGTTGTGGTCACTTGCTTGTGTAAGGATAACTTCAAATGCAGAGACCAGCATATTAGCATGTTTTGATATGTATACATAGTCGAGGATCGAATTGGATTGACCTGTAGACCAAGTTGAGTGGGGAGGCGAGTCCTTTGCATGGGAACCATTCAAGTAACAGAATTGTCACATTTTCATTACCCAAGCCCATTTATCGGGTCTAGAGCCTGGTCTATTGTAGGCATTTAGCAAATTCATATTGAAATCTCCGGCAATGATGATAAGTGCTTATTAGCATCTAACAAAGCTTGGTCCAACAGAGCCTCGATCTTACTTATGAACAAGGATTCTGTTGAGGCCAAGGGATTCCAATATATATCCAGAACTGTCATCACTGGAAGAAAGGATTGTTACTATTTGAAGTACGAATGATGACTGGTTGGATTCCATGGTCAGGAGACTCCAGTTTTTGTATGGATAGTTGCGAGTCCAAACGAACCGCGATTAGGAGGCCAGTTGCAGGTCTACCCCTGGACGTCTTAGATCCCGGTACTACAGCAAAAGAGTGGTCCGGCCAAATAGGAGTCTGCATTATCCATGTTTCTTGCAAGAGTATTAGATCATATTTTAAGACTAATTTTGCTTTAGAGGTTAATAAATGGGAGAATCCACAAGTGTTCCAACATACCATGGAGCATTCCTGATAAGCTACTAAGACTGGTAGCTAGCGATTGGACCCTGTTCCCATCTTATTCTGAGCAAGCGATGCCCATTTTGATGGCTCTTTTTGGGGAGGTATAGACGGGGCTGTTTGGCAGTTACAACATTTATGAGCTTCCCCTGACCCGCTGCCCATGAAGACATCAGCACCCATCCAATTAGGGGCAGGAATTGTGGCTGCACTAGTTGGGGGAGGGTCAACAATGTCTAAAGCTAGACCTTTCTCAAGGAGGAGATGTCTCTGCTGCCAAACATACTTCTTGATTATTCTCGACGGGATTGTTATGTCAACTAAGTCTTGATATGCAGGCTTCGGGTTGGAAACCCTGGCAATATCTTTACAATTAATGTGGCGAAGGGCAGGGATAAGCTGGAATACTGCCAAGATTGTTGAGCTGCTTGGAAATGGGTCCGAGTAAACCCGATCTATCATAGTGATTCTTATTATTTCATCTTGCAAATTTTCATGACTATTAGGAGCACCCATTACTGGGCACGAAGATAGATCGGTTAAGATAGCATTAGGATCAGTCAGTTCGGCACTAGGCAGAATTGGGTTACTCGGCCTGTTTTCCGCGAGAATTGCCGGAGGCGATTTTATGAATGGAACTCTTGAGATTAGATCATTTCTTTTTTGCTCGAGTGTTCTGAAATCCAGTCCCTCAAAGTTTAAATTGACACAGATCTTTGGGCTCATAGGTTGTAGAACGGGATTGTTCTCATGTAAACTTTGATGAAACGCCTCTTGCGGACTTGAATTATTATGAGAATACACTGAGAGGTTCATCAGGTCGGCATTGGAGGCAGACTTGTCCACTGTTACCGGGATGGCGGAGGCAGCAGTAGCTAAGTCCGACAGCACCCTCTCACCCTCTAATATCCTAGCTCTCAACTGAGGCAAATTAGAGCAATCAAGGGCCCCCACCTGAGGAGGAGATGGTGAGTTTTTTTCAGAATCTAACTTCTCAGGTGACTCCGGAGGGGAATTTGTATCAGAAAGATTAGCCACAAAGGCTTTAGATTTAGATTTGATTTTTTTGTTTTTGTTAGGAATAGGGAGGTTTTTTGTTTTTATCTGTTTAGGATGCTCAGAGGGGGAAGTGAAATCCATATCTCTGCCAGATGTTCTTTTTCTATTTCTTTTTCTTTTTCTGCGGTTATTTTGGTGACAATGGCAGAAGACATCATACAATTGGATCTCCGGGACATGTACTTCGGGGATCACTTCCTCAGGCTCTAGGTTATTTGAAGGAGCTTCCGAGAGAGCCGGAGCAATCATAACCACTGACCTCCCAATATCAGATTTTGTGTATGGGGAGATCAGAAGAGTATGTACAGTTTCCGTAGGAGGCACTGGAATCAGATTCCCTACACCAACATCACAAGCACCCCGTGTGGCATTAGCCAAAATATACGGGAGGTTCATTGCCAACCAATCTAGTTTGTTCATCATCAGGGCCATTGAGATTTCTTGAGAAGAGGCTTTAGTTTCAAGTATTTCAAATAACTTTGTAAGTGTAAATATGGGTATTGATAGCCGTTAGAGCCACCTCCAGAGCCTGGTTGGTAACTGCCGGAAAGCCAAATCCAGGACGGGCTAGTGGCTTAGCGAAAGAGGAGTCAGAGGAAAAGTTAGATGGAGGGGGAGATATAATATCATCTGGAGCATCAGTAGGATAAAGGTCTGGAGAGATAGAGAGCCTAGCATCTTTAAGTGACAAATAGGAATCATCGACCATAGGGACAGAGGCCAAAACCATTTTTTGAGTTGATTGGGCTAACAGAGGAATTCGGGTATGAGTTGCAATCTGATATTGAGATATGGGCATAGCTTGAAGGGACCCAGGATTATTCATAGGAACATTACTGGCAAGAACCTGAGAATATAGTGGGGTAGGAGTCGGACGGATCATTAGTTGGGAAGAGCCAGGGTCAAGTTCCGCAATAAAAGGAGGTATGGTATCAAGATTCCGAACTCCAGCGACATCATGGCACAAATTGCCATCAGATGCTAGTTCGTGCATTGTATGATCAGAGAGAAATTGGGCTTGTGAGGGTTCATTTGAGGCCATTATTCAAAATTCAGAAGGTAACCTTTGTATACCTATAAATGGCAAAAAAGGGACGGGCCCCGAACTGAACCGTCCATGACACCCGCAATATGAAGGCCTGGTCTTAAAGATACCGGCATTCGATAGGGGTGACAGGAGGGCATGCCAGCAGTAAGTCTCATCATTTTTGATAAAGTACTTAAGGAGCTTGAGTTTAGTTGGAGCTAAAGAAAATAAGAGTAAAGGAGGCAGCAAAGTAAATAAAAAAGAATGAAAATAAGTTTCCCCCTTTTTTTTGTTGCCTTTTTTTAAAATTAAGTGGGTAAGTGAAAAGAAAGAATACATTCTAAACAAAAATAGAACTTAAGTTGAGAAGACAATGGTTTTAGAATAGGGACCTGACCAGTATGCGACAGTATGCGACAGTACAACTATGACTATGTGGTGAAGCAAACAGTACAACTATGACTACGCGGTGAAGCAAACAATAGAACGATGAACTGTTCACCGCGCTGGCTTATAACACACTTGTCAAACTAGTATCAAAACGAGGTTTACTAAGTATTGTTAGCAAGGCTCATAGCTCCGCGTGGTCAGTTGATGAGCAGCACTTCGCTTAAATCTGCAGCACGTGGATATATATTAATCGCATGAAGGACTGAGTGCGGTGATCAAGCCAGGCTGGCAGCGCGGGCAATGTGCTCCGCTACAAAAGTTTGATCACACAGGCATAGATAGGTATAGGGCAAAGTCCTGGGCAGATTTACTTCAAAAAATGAGAGCAAACAAGCACAATTCCATTAAGCTACTTACAAAAAGTAATAAAATACAAAAAAAAAATGCGGAGCCAACAAGCCCCATCAGCCCCCAAAACAATGAGCTAACACGTAGCAGAAACTGGCGACTGGGATCAGTTTGCAGGCATTCAGGGGAGGACAAGAATCACAAAGAGGAGTACTTATAGTTCTAATCACACCCAACGACCAACGAATACTAAATGAGCAGAGTGGCGACGGAACAATCGTACAGCGGTCAGCGGACAGCTGATAGTACTCGTCTAGTACTTGCTCGTGGTGCGCGTGCACTGGTGCGCGCGGGCCATGACATTTAAGCCACTTCCTGGTGATGTAGGGGGGCGGGTCCAAAGTCCAGTGATTATCAGCACACTAGTTGATGATCCATGTAAAGGCAGGGTAGTCTAACGACGGACGACGGGCAGAGACTGCAGCCGGACAGCTGACAGTACTCGTCTAGTACTTGCTCATTGTGCGTGCATGCTGGTGCGCGTGGGCCATGAAATTAAAGGCACTTCCTGGGGACATAGGGGCTGGAGCCAAAGTCCAGTGATTATCAGCACAGTAGTTGATGATCCATGTACAGGCAGAGTAGTCCAACGACAGGCGACGGGCAGAGACTGCAGTCGGACAGCTGACAGTACTCATCTAGTACTCGCTCGTGGTGCGTGCACCTTCCTTCATCCCTGACTGTCTCGCCACCATCCAGGCCTGGTGCACTGCTAATTACCTCTGCATCTATGCCAGCAAAACAGAGAGTCTCCTTATTGGATCCCCTGCATCCTACTTCTTTCATTGACTCTGGCTTCCACATGGGCTCCACCCTGACCTTTCCTCTGAAGCCAGGAACTGTATGGGAGGACAGGTCTTTCGGACCCCCCTCCCCCACATCTCTCTCCTACGTGAGGCTTATGATTCATCGGCAGCCACCTACGCGCCTGGGCCCGGGATGCGGGATGGCTGCGGATCGACATGTGAGGCTGCACGGCTCACCTAGTAGCATGACATAGACTCCATTTTGTGATGCACTTAGACTCCATTTTGAAAATACTCAACCCATGCTTCTGTGCAACAGACCCCCTGCAGAAGCTGCAGCTCACCCCCACTCGATCATGCACACCGAGCCTGCACTTCCCCCCAGCCTCCTCCCCATGGCAGCTCTGCTGAAGGCCCGTTCCCACGAGCAACTAGATGCGAACAAGTTACAGAACAAACACTGTATCATTTACCTTCCGCAGTACTTCATTGCCCTGGCGTTGACCTGACTTTTAGTTGGGGTCTGGGAAAGAACAAAGTTGTCCCTATGAAAGATACCTTGACTCCCCACAGTCCCCCACGTTCACGATAAATGGTGTTCATGACCCCCCAACCCTGTTCCCTCGGGTGAAATGTTAAACCTGCATGTTAAATCCCTGTGCCTCCTTGTTTTATCTATACTGCTAAGCCATTTGTGAAAAGATTTAAAACCCATACTGCCGATTGCCCATATTAAAATGGCACAACTCTTGCCCGCCCCTAGACATCTCTGTGAAAAGTTGTCAAACGTATGTACACTCGAATCTGCCATTTACTGACTAATGGTTGCTGCTATCGTAAAATGGCTTCCGACACCAGATGCCATCATAAAATCACTGTGTACCACCATGACCAAGCCAGGAAGAATTATGAGCCACCAGTCCCGAATCCCGCCGCCTTTGAGGTGCCAGCTGCGTGCCCCCACTGACCCAATAGTATTTCAGTTTACCCTAAACCTAACGGGCCATGGAGACAGTTATTCACCCCTGTGCTAACATACCGTAAAACTATCACTCACTACATCTAACAGAATAGAATAATAAAGGTAGCCTAACCCGTGCCCCCTGATAAGACACCTGGACTCATGAGACTGGGTCCTTTGCTAAGGCAACTTTTATGGTGATGTATTAAGGAAGCCTTGTATTATATACTGTTTTTCTGTGTTTCTCCCCTGGAATTAGATTGACGTGTTGTAGGATTTATATGGTAACCTGACATAGCAGTTTGTGATGAATGTGTACGAATGGCCACAAAGGCAAATTGTTAGTATTGTAGAAATGTATCGACATGGACAGCTCACACCCAGACTCTCCACCGCGATGAGCCCAGGTGACCCAAGCACTCCGTGATGCTACCACGTGGATCTCCGACAATCATGGAGCACCGCACCTACATTATACATAGTAGCTAGTCATCACCATCCAATCCCCATGACTATGTGCCCCCTATAGCTTATCTCACGTATGACGTGTTTTTGTAATAAATATGACTGTCTTTGCTATTGTCAGACAGAGCGCTCTCGGAGTTTGCAGAGTCCTTTGCATGCCCTATATTGATTTAGATAAAAACCTTCTACATCTCACCCGCACTTGCTCTTGGTCTCATTCCCTGCGGGGGTGTGTCCATTATTGCCTCTCATTGAAGGGGGTTAACTGCCTTACCGGGGGTCGCTCACTTTCAGAACCTTGGAGTCATCTTCGACTCCTCCCTTTTCTTCATCCCACATATTCAGGGCATTGTCATGACATTCCACTTTCAGCACTTCCTTCTCAAAGTAACTGTACCCTTCCACACCTTCCCGCAGAGACTCATTGTTACCCATGATCTTGTTCTCTCCATGCTAGACTACTGCAACAACCTCCTCTTTAGACTTCCTTTGTCCACCCTGCGACCCCTCCAGCTTACCAAGAATAGGGCAGCAAGACGTATCCTTGGCCTCTAGCCCAGGGACAGCATATCTCCTGCCCTACAAAGCCTTCACTGGCTCACGGTCTGTCGGGTACCAGATCCAAAGTCATGTCCCTGGTGTGTGAAAATGCCAGGGGTCTCCTTCAGTGAGGGACTTTCCCCCAGAGAGCGTGGTCTGCAGGATAATAAAGTGAAAAAAACAAACAGGTACACTGCTCACGATGTGGCAAAACACTATTGCTTTCCCCACAACACACTCCTCAACTCTTACCTGTGGTCCGAGGGTGACAGGTTAAGAACCTATATGTGCAGATCCGACCTGGGTTGACTTAGCAGGAATGCCCTGTATTGTGCAGGATACTTCTTGTGGTGTGCAGAAATGAGGATGAGCTGACCCATGCGGAATGAGGACGCAACTAAAGCAACCAGTGAAGTCAGTGTCAATACACAATATGACCCCAGGAGTGGTGATGAATGTCCAGAGTACTCCGTGAGCAAGAGAAAGTCACAAAGTCCCAAATAAATTGTAGAAATGAACCAAAATGTCCAAAGTGCAATCCAATGATGGTGAATCCACAATGAGCAAAGATGAATCAAGTAAGCAATTCGTGATTGAGTCAGACACCAGGGAAGCTATCAATAGTGAAGTCCGGAGAGGAAAACCAAAAATTGCAGGTTGATGGCGGATGTGAGAGACAAAGTACAGTAAATATGTGCTGTGAAGGACATGATGAAAAAAGGCTGAGGGCTTGCAGTGTAAATACAGCAGTGGAGACCAAAGTGCCGAACGTTTCTCCCTCTGAAGGTTGGAGAATGTTAGTGCAACTAATGTGCGCAGTGAAAGGGGAATATCATGTTAGGGTCTGCTCGTAGGACTCGAGGACCAGAGAGTATGGGCAGAATGGGCAGGGACCATACGCCAAACGTGGAATCACAACAGAAACAGAAAACGTAGCCAAAGTTCACAATCCAGGAAGGTAATGCAGGAAACAAGGAAGCCGGGCGCCAGAGCCGTGTAGCGGGAGACAAGCTAGAAAATCCAGGGACAAAGGCAAAAAGGTTCAAGGAGCCGGGAAGTCAGAATGAGCAGTTGAAACGAGGAACGAATTCAGCAGCCTTGCCGGGCAAACGCGACGGTTAAGGAGCGTTGACCGCCAACCGTGGGGAAGATTTAACCTGCAGCTTCTGTGTCACGCTGGAGACGTGATGACGTGACAGACCTGAGTGCCACGATGGAGACCTGATGGTAGTCTGGCGCTAGCACTGCTGGGAATTGTGGTCCTCCAAAGCTGGCGATGCCCTTGAGAAAGGCGCTAGGGCATTTGCCATTGTTTCCATGCGGCGCGAAAAGGCAACCACTTACAGTTCTGGTTTGGGCATTTTCGGACACGGTCTCAGCACAGATTAAATTCAAATCCCTCTGTATCATCCACAATGCTATCTGGGGCCGGGGATCACTCTATCTCCAATGCTTCCTGAGCAAATACTCCCCTTCTAGACACCTGCATTCCTCTGGCACCAACTGGGAAGCAGTTTGCTAAACAGAGAGCTGGTGGTCGATTAGTTTCCTGGACGGGCTGCCTTTTGTGTAATAGCTTCCCTCTCCCTCTGCATCTGGAGCAGGACCTCCTTAAGATCCAAAAATGCCTTTTAGAGGAAGAGCCAAAAGCCCCCCAGGTAGCCTATATGTTGGGAACCGGCAATTGTGACACTTGCAGTACCAGTGAGGATGCATGTACCGCAAAGAATTCTTGAAACAAGGTATCACTGAGAAGACCCTATATGCAGTCACAATGGCCTTTTGTCCCAGAAGAAGTGTGAACATGAGTAAGAAAGAAGAATGGTGACATCATGCGGAGCAGAACTGACGCACCTTGAAAAGATATGAAAGACAAAAGAACATAGACATTCTATAGGATCTGAAGAGGAGGTGTCGAAGATGAGCAACATTTTGGGCTCAAAATGAAGATGTGCATGCAAAGAAACGCTGAAGAAAATGCAAAGTCATTTTACAATTGTACTTACGCAGTAACGCAAGAAGACAAAGTGATCTTGAGGCTGGCTATGCAGTGCATAGATTGTGGTGATGCACAAATGTATATACATAGGAATGTATAGAACCTGGATGTTCCACAATGCACTTTAGCAAGCTTGAACCCTGTGACTGGAAAGGGTTTTTTGTATGGTGAAGTTGGAAAACAGCTAATGGCGAAGGAGAAATTCAGGAAAGGTTTGGCTGGCCTAGCACCAAGAGCCGAGGCCACCTTGAGCCTGGTTGTCCATCCAGTAGTTACATGAATGTGAGAAAGAAACAAACTTCTGTTTGAAGCGGAATGAAAAAACACTGAAAGCGTCAAGCGTTTAACATTTAATAATATTAAATGCAGCAAAGAGCTCGAAAATGTGGTCTCCAATCACATGGTCAGATCGAAATAGACTTAGGGTCGGGCTACACCGAAACCAGAAGATAAAGCATGCCACACTCCCATTTATTCTCAGGCACCACCCCATAAAAATCCTGGAATATTGCTTGCTTTTCTGCTGGTGTTCTGGGCATATAGATATGGCGGCGGACATAAGGACGTGCAGTTATGTTTGCCAACACCTGGTGTAAACAGTGTGACTGCGTGGCCTGGGAGATAGCAACTACTAGGGGGGTGGTACGCTGGAATAAGCAAGTGGTCAAAAAATGCACAACAGGGAACACCTTTTGCAAGGGGCTCAGTCCTTCGGAGCACATGGTGGGTGATGTGAGGTCATCTTCCCACTCCGTGACCAGGTCGAGGATGATATGGGGGAGAACCTATAGCTGCCATAGACCTGGTCGTCAGGCATCCTAAAAAGACTGGTCCTTGGTCGAAGATCCAGGCCATCCTCCTTCTTCTGCTGTTTCCCAAGATGACTGTTGCAACAAATGATGCATTCATCGTGGCTGTATCTGTGCATTTGTTGATTGTGCATGCTTTTTATGCATTTGTTAGTGTGCGTGTTGACGTTTACTCCTGCTATCACATGACGCAGCTGTTTTTGGATTTGTGCACGGTTTTTCGTGCGCCAGCGTTCCCTGTGCAATTCCATGAATACGTTTGTTTTTCGTGCATATGGGTGGTGTAATTGTTTGACAGTGGAACTTCCCCCGTAATGCCCACATTTTCGATTGTTCTTCTGCATTCCACGTGTTCTGCCCCCTTTTTAGGTCCCTGCGCAGGGCTGGCGGGGCCCTTATCTTGGAGTTTCGTGCAAGGCGTTCGTCGGCTCGGAGTGTCCCATTTTTTCTGCGCAGATTATTCCATGAATTGGGGCCATAATTGTTACCCCAAATGCCCTTTTTTCTGCCAAAGTAAGGTTTTGTTATTTTATCAATCTTGGGCAAACTGCGGTTTGTGTATATATCAGTGATATCACGTCCACTGATATCATCTGCATCAAAACATAACATAGTTTCTGGGGATGTGTTAAGGGTCAAATGGCCATGCTCCACTCCACACTTCCTGTGTTTTCAATAAGTGTGTGATGTCGCATCCTCTTCTCCTGCCACTTTTGTGAAATTATTTACCTGGCTGCAGCTGCTGAAACATACCCTTGCGGCAAATGCCAACTCATAGGGCCTTCCCTTAGCTTGGAGGTGAACACATTGCATTTTCAAACAGACTGCACTTTTTCAACATCACCTAAATGTGCAGCACGAGGAGTCACAGGCTGAGAGTTATACAAAAAGTATTGTGCATTTCACAAGTTGGGACATCAGGATAGGATCATATTTGAATAGGCTTTTTCCCCCATTTGGACAGACAGTTGAAGTAGGTATGTAATCTCCTTGCTCTGTGTCCTACTGCCCTTACAGCACAGAAGTATGCTCAATATCCTCTGTGGCAGTGTCCCCTGCCTGCCACTAGGGACCATCAAGGAGATGACTCTGGGGACCAGGTCCCTCCATGACTCAGTGGATGATGGGTCTAGGGGAGTTATGCAGAGGATCCCCTGGTCATCTCTTCTTGTCCCCGGCACAGCAGGAGAAAGCCACACAACCACCATGAATTCACCCCCTTCCCAACTGTAAGAACCTGATGCACTCTATAAACAGACCCAAAGCTTCAGTTACAAAAATCATAATCTTCGTTTAAGCCATTTTTTATTGAATTCATGTAATATTAGTAATGCTTTCCCTAATCACGTTTCTATTCCACTGGAAGTGCCAACGAAGCCTTTTCAAAGACCGGAAGAGATGCGGTATTATTATTATTATTATTATTAATCTATTATTATTAATATTATTATTATTATTATTATTATTATTATTATTATTATTATTATTATTATTATTATTATTATTATGGTGTTTATTGAGCACTTACCAAGCTATGGAAATCAACAGAGCACTTTACTAGTCAAAAAGGGAAGTTCACAGCAAGGGAATCAAATTGCAAGGGATCAATACAAGGAAGCGCCGAACTAACAATAGTGTCGGACAAGGCGGGTTATTTGGAGGCAAGGGATCTACCAGCAAGCAGGGGAGGAAATAGGAAGGAGCAGATTTCCCAGTTTCAGGTTAGGTGCGGCGTGGGTGAGGTGTGGATTTAGGTGTTTGTGAGCCACGGAGAGGCCCGTGCTAGGTACAATGCTCACAGTTCTCCAGAGGCAGCACCTGATGCCATGTTGCAAGTTGCAATTACTCGACTGTGGAGTTAATTGTTTATGACGGAAAGTTACCAATTGGTTATCTCCTGGCTGATCAGTCCCTTGCTAAGGATGTAATATGCAATGTAACCACGATGCAATATTCTCTCAAAAAAAAAAATAGAAAACTTAACAAGTGTTTTAATTTACACACTGGAGAATCATTGATAGAGAAGATATACAAGGGTGCAGTACATTTCCAGATCATGGGCAAGCCCAAAGAGTGCTTTGCCAATCCCATAGGCCAAATGTGAGGGCATGTTATGTTATGTTATCTGCACTTATAAAGCGCACGGTCGCCCGAAGGCATCATGGCGCTGCAGAGGGAGGACTAACTGACCGATTAGCAAAGGCACATAGAGTAAGTGCTAGAAGAGAGTGGTCTTAAGTGCTCTTCTAAAAGAGAGATGATTGGGAGTTTTTCTCATTGCGGAGGGGAGACCATTCCAAAGGGTGGCCACGGCTATGGAAAAGGCCCTGCCTCCGACCCTGGCAAGAGGATATCTTGGGACAACAAGAAGATCCGCAGTGGAAGAGCGTAAATCCCGCTCTGGAAGATAACGGGAAAATTTGTCCTGCAGAAACTCGGCCCCTTGACCGTGGATGGCCCGATGGACTATGCACAGGGCCTTGAAGCGGACACGTTGGCAGACTGTCAACCAATGAAGCGAGCGCAGTACCGGGTAATACGGGCTCCATACGGGGTGCCTGTCGCCAGCCTAGCCGCCAGATTCTGTATGCGCTGTAGCCACTGTATCAAGCCAATTGGCTGCGACAGATACAGCGAATTGTAGTAATCTACGCATGTGCACCCAGGAGCAGTAAAATATAAAGACAGGCAAAGCCACTCACTAAAAGCACAGTCAAAGGAGAGCATCAGCCATGAGACCAGTCACCCAGTGTAGGCCATTGGAAAAGGTTTTGACAGGCGGTTGGAGAGTGAATTATGGAGCAATAGGGAGGCGCTGGAGATGAGCGAGGGATAAGACAGAGGCAATGGTGGTTATAACAGCCTAAGGGGTATAACAACAGCGAAGGCTAGACAACAGAGGTGGCAGTGATAGTAACAAAGGTGGTGGTAAAAACAGAGGTGGTAGTGATCGAGAAGGCAGTGGTAATAACAGAGGAGGAGAGGAAGAGGTGGATGTGGAAGGAGAAGAAGGAACAACAGTCGAGAAGAAGTAGGAGGACACCACCAAGCGAGAAAGACTAGAAAGGTACAGGAACACTGGGTTGGACTAAGGGCAGCCGAGGCGGCAGGAGGAGAAATCAGACCCAGGCAAGGAAGGCAGAGGAGTATTGGTCAGGGTGATGATGAAGGGGTCCAAATGACTGAGAGACGTTCTGCTTTTGTGGAATGACGTCCTAGAAAGGGGTTGGGACCCCTTGGGATGTCCTCAATGCCACTTAGAGGTGAGATGATATCATACCCAGTATGAGTGGCTTAGTTTATATTTCATTTTTACCAAACTACATTCACCCAGTTTAGTTAATGTATGTACCAAAGAAAGCCCAGACATATGTGCAATCTACGCCGGCTGCCTTTCACTCATCTCCACAGCCCCTAATCCATTCCCTGCATTCGTTCTTATCATTCTGGTTGCCTGTGCGTGATATAAAACACCAAACACATAAAAATACCCCTCCCTTTCACTTGTGATAAGAATCCAAATAGTATATGTATTATGCTACAGAATCACAAAGGGACACATTGATGGGTGTTCTCCTAACGAAGACAAGAAGCAAGACACACAGTGGGACACATTGGGTAAGGCCTGGGCTGTACTTAGCATATCACAGACTGGCTGCTAATGAAGACACACTTGGCAGAGAGGGACTCAGAGCAGAAATCATGTTCAAAGCCAAGCAGACATTAAAAGGGTCCTCATGTGCCCCCGTAACTGTTTGCCCCGCTGAAACACAGTATATGCGTGTGCATTTGTGTTTGTACAACCTCCTGTGTGGCATGCCCACACAGGGTCTGATTGTCAATATTCATAGTAAAAACTTTCCAAACGTGCCACCAGTTTCATAAATTGCATAGGTCACCACCATGCAGGTAGCCAGAGCATGTTTGGTATTTGGGACGGGGCTTTCCGGCACACTTTGAAATGTCAAAAAGGACCAGTGAAGCTCAAAGAGAAAAAGTCATTCTTTTGCACTGGTTCGCTTACTGTCATGAGTGCCTATTAGTTTATTTCATGAATTGCATAACACATGGCAATGTATGCCCCATTGTGCTGCTGTTGTTTACAATCCATTTCAATCATTCAATCAATAGTTTCACATTGAGAAACTACAGTTGCCCATATGATGATTTCTCCAACAATAACCAAAGGAATACAATAAGGATTTTACACACACGGGAAGTACAGTGAGTGTCTGTATTTAGGAGAAGGCAATGTTTTGCAATTAGACTTTCTGGGGCCAGCCAGCATAGAGCACCAAGATGAAACATGAAGGTGGGCAACAAAGAGCACTTGGAGTATTGTGGAGGGTAACCCATTATGGCAACCGGTGAGCCGGCTCTTGTCTGCCGGCTCACCGATTGACTATTGGAAGCAGTTCAGCCAATCACACAGCAGCCACAAACAATGGTAGATGAAGCACTCCGGTGCCTCGGAGCACTGCCATGGCGTCTGCCATATTTAAAAGATAGAAAGGCCGCAGCCCGAAAAACATCCCCACTGGGCAATATGTGTAAAATACTGCAGCACCAACTACAAAAAGAATTTAGATGCACACAATTGGAACAAAGACCAGATGGACAAATTAGGGACATGTGTGCAGTCGTTGTCAGGTGTGCATAAAATATTGTGCAATATATCACATCAGAGCCCACTGGGAGGTCCGTGAGATGATATCGCCTCATGCTCACGGTGAAGGAGGAAGAGGAACACCTGGAAGCGCAGGCAATCTGGAGATGAAATGAAGAATGAAGGTTATTCCTAAGGCACCTGGAGAGTTCATACAGGCTTGGCCCTACACAACGTTTGTCAGAATTATGAGGACTATAGCTTGAATAGAAACAAAGAGAAAATAAGGTAATCGTACCTTATTTAAAACTGGTGCTCACAGTTGACCCTTGTCAGGGTTGCACGAATAGTTCAATTTGCTAATCAGTTATTTATCTATTCACCAAACAGATAGTCAAAAAGCAGGTCACTCAAAGTTTCTCAAGAGAAATGTTTAATTCACATTTTGATTCTCATATCTTGATTTCACTCTTTTTAAGTGAGGCATCCCATGAATACGTGAGACTATTAGTGAGTTAGTAGATATGCCTATGCATTTCGGTCTATGACAATCTTCAGGGCTGTACTAATATGTAATCTCAATGTCAAGTAGGATAACACACCAGATTTAAATTGAAAATGGATAGATGTAAATATGAAACACATACCCCAAGTAGATCTGGAATGTTTGATAATAAAAAGAAAAGAAAGACAGGAGCAAGAATTATAATAATGCTGTTCAAAATAGACAACCCATAATACTATGTCGTTCACATTCCCATCTTGTACCTTGTGTGCTGTTAAAATTCTCCTGGAAAATGTATATATTTCTCATATCGTCCAGTGCCGCTGTTAAATGCGAGAGAGAAAGACTGCCAATGTGCTGTGGAGTACATGGGCGGTATAATTTCTGTGTTGTCTCTGGATCGCTCACCTGTGAGTCTAGTGGCAGCAGTCTGGAGCCGGGCGCATTCACGTTTGAAAGCGAAATGCGCACAGGCTCTGAAGCTTGACTAAAAAGTCCATTGCAACGGGGCGGGGCGATGGGGAGCCGCACCTACGCCTCTGGTCCCACCTCTATGCGTGGGTACATAAAAAGGTGGGGCTGTCACCATGGAAACGTTTAGTGCTCGAGGTACCGAGTGCGTGCATATTAGTAAAATGCCTATTCAAACCGCGCAATCACAATCGTGCTGTTTCCATAATATTCACGCGATAAGTATATTTATGTCTCAATACTTGTGTTTAAGGAATTCCGAGGAAAGAGCAACTTCATTCCACCAATAACTGTCCCATCTGTGGGCATCTTCCAGAAACAGGTGACAAGGGACCTGGAGAAAGTTAAATTTAAACAATCCAAAAATCAAAACATGAAATCACATGAGCTGAAACTTATAAGGAATTTGTATGGAGATGATTTCTTAATGATCAGATCTGCAGACAAAGGAGGTGATTTGGTTCTATTAAATACCAGTGATTATGAAGAAGAATGCACAAGACAACTTAATGATACCAATACCTATGCTCCACTAGATTCTGGCCCTACCGAAGAAATTCAAAGTAACTTGGAGAAACTTTTGGAGAAAGCAGAAGACCTCCAATGGATAAACCATAACACAAAGAAATTCCTGATCAATACACATCCAAAGATTCCCCATTTCTATACCCTTCCCAAGATACATAAGGACATGCAAAAACCACCGGGAAGACCTATAGTAGCAGGTATTAACAGCATCCTGCAAACACTTGGCAAATATATTGACTATTTTTTACAACCCTTGATTCAGAAAACCAGTACATACTTTAAAGACTCTACACATTTCCTACAACTTCTTAAAGCTATCCCATATGACAACAACAACATTCTCTTTACAGTAGATGTCAAATGTCTCTATACGTCAATCCCTCACAATCTCGACAGGGAAGCAGTGGAATGGAATCTTCTGGAAGCAGGTGAAATACCTGCTCAAAAAGAGTTCATTAAGGCACTACTTGAATTCATCAGCAACAATTCCTATTTCCAATACAAGAATACATATTATTTACAAATTGCGGGAACAGCTATGGGGGCCACCATGGCCCCTCCATATGTAAATGTGTTTATGCACAAATTCGAAACCCAACACATCCTTTCAAATCATCTATGGAACCAAGATCTGATCATATGGATCCGATATATCGATGACATCTTTGATATATGGAAAGGTACAGAAATGCGACTCCTTGAATTTTTTGGCTGTATCAACAACATTGATCCACGAATACAGTTTACTTATGAATACTCATGTGAATCCATACACTTCCTCGATGTGGAGATTAAGGCCTCAGAAACAGAATACCAGACGACAATTTTATAAGAGACAGACAGAAATAGGTTGTTACAAAGACTAAGCTTCCATCAACCAAGCCTGATAAAAAATCTTCCATACAGCCAAATGCTCAGAGTCAAGAGATTAGTCAGTAACCAGAGAGATTATGAAATAGCAGTTAAAGAGATGGGCAAAAAATTCTTGGCAAGAGGCTATTCAGAGGAGGAAGTAGCATCTGCAGAATTACGTACAGTCAGGCAAAACAGAGAAGATTTGCTCACGCCTAAAAGAAGCGAGAAAGAGACCACAACACCACTGGTCTTTGTATCAAAGTATTCATGCCAAAGCAATTGTATTAAGGCTATCATAAAGAAAAACTGGAATACTGTCACATGTGACAAAAGAGTGGAACACCTATTTAAGGAAACCCCCACATTTGCTTATCAATGGAGCGCCAACCTCAAAGACAGGTTGATCCATACCAGACCACCACAAAAGAAGAAACAAACTAATCGCATAGGCACATTCCCATGTCTGAACTGTAGCAACTGCAGCTATGTTATGAAAGGCAACACAATAAACCATCCTTATTCTGGAGAGAAAATTAAACTTAAAGACTTTGCTACGTGTCATACACCAGGGATCATCTATGGGATCAAATGCCCATGCGGGTTGTATTATGTTGGCCAAACACAACGCAGAGCAAAGGCAAGGTGGAATGAGCACAGATCTTGCATTACGAATAAAAACGCAAACTCAGCAGTGGCCAAACACTGGCAAAACAAAAAGCACAACTTGGCTCAAATTAAGTTTGTGATTTTGGAAAAGGTTCAAAGAAGAGAAAAACATGAGGACTTACAAAAGAGACTCCATCAACGAGAGACATTTTGGATTGACACATTGAGTGCCTTGACACCAAAAGGCATCAATGAAGAGATAAATTATATGTGCTTCCTCTGAAAAGGGAAGACACAAATGGGTTATCTCCAACCAGAACATTGGGAACTTTGTTGCAATTCTTGTATTTTCTGACAATTTGGATGTAATGTTTACGATAATATGGTCCTAGTTTGTCAATTATCTTTATATTGTTGTATGGATATTCCGTTTGGATTTTTTTTATTTTAACAATGCATGTCTCCTTCCACTACTAGATATTTACATAATGCCTAATAACCACTGTCACTCGTAGGATAATTTTGGAGAGAACCCCGGTCATTTCTGATCGGGTGTACAAGTAGGAACCAAGCATTGTTTCCTCCAATTACACTGCTGCAAGTCTAGATCAGACACAATAATAAATGTGGTGAACTCTGGGACCCCCCCTTTACCCTTATTTTCATTTTTGTTTCCCTTCGGATCCACACAATTTTGCATGCATCTCAACGCACATGTCAAGATAGCATTCTAACATACATAAACACGAGTATCGAGACATAAATATGCTTATCGTGTGAATATTATGGAAACAGCATGATTGTGATTGCGCGGTTTGAATAGGCATTTTACTAATATGCACGCACTCGATACCTCGAGCACTAAATGTTTCCATGGTGACAGCCCCGCCTCTTTGTGTACCCACGCGTAGAGGTGGGACCAGAGGCGTACATGCGGCCGCATTTGCGCGGCTCCCCGCTGCCCCGCCCCCGTTGCCATGGACTTTTTAGTCAAGTGTCGGAGCCCGTGCGCATTTCGCTTTCACACGCGAATGTGCCCAGGTCCAGACTGCTGCCACTAGATTCACAGGTAAGCGATCCAGACACAACACAGAAATTATACCGCCCGTGTACTCCATAGCACATTGACAGTCTTTCTCTCTCGCATTTAACAGCAGCACTGGACGATATGAGAAATATATAAATTTTCCAGGAGAATTTTAACAGCACACAAGGTACAAGATGTGAATGTGAATGACATAGTATTATGGGTTGTCTATTTTGAACGGCATTATTATAATTCTTGCTCCTGTCTTTCTTTTCTTTTTATTATCAAAAATTCCGGATCTACTTGGGGTATGTGTTTCATATTTACATCTATACATTTTCAATTTAAATCTGGTGTGTTATCCTACTTGACATAATTATACAGAGTTGTGAGATTACATATTAGTACAGTCCTGAAAATGGTCATAGACTGAAATGCATAAGCATATGTACTAACTCACTAATAGTCCCATGTATTCATGGGATTCCTCACTTAAAAAGAGTGAAATCAAGATATGAGAATCGAAATGTGAATTAAACATTTCTCTTGAGAAACTTTGATTGACCTGCTTTTTGACTATCTGTTTGGTGAATAGATAAACAACTGATTAGCAAATTGAACTATTCATGCAACCCTGACAAGGGTCAACTGTGAGCACCAGTTTTAAATAAGGTACAATTAACTTATTTTCTCTTGGTTTCTATATTGTGAGGTCCGGATGCCATATGACCTTTTCTAAACTGGTAGCTCCAGGATAAAGTCACTTTAAGATTCATATCTACATAAATTGAACTTTTCTACAGTACGTATTCCGTAGTGCCCACCTATACTCCGTTTCGACTATAGCTTGTATCACACCAAGAAGAACAACATAGACTTTAGCCAGTTCTTAAGCACTTAGTCTTTACAATCCACCTAGTACATGATTTTAAATGAGGGAGGAATGCAGCCAGGGCTAAGATTCTTGGTGACCTATGAACATAGCTAGAGCATTGAGGCAGGCATTAAGTCTCAGCATTGTTTTCTATACCTGCTGCACCCCATGCTTATAGCACCTGAGCTGATGGCACAGCCACTGACTTACACGCATCTGCCATCACACTCCTCTAAAATACTCTGCACATCACCTCTGTCATAAGAATGCAGCTATTGTTCACAACAAAAATTCGATATATAGCTGTACAGATAATTTCTATCCTTATTTTACATACCTTCTAGACTAACTCTCACCACCCATCCACATGCAAAATCAAAATGGATGGTAAACTGGGACTTGGCCTCCCCTCATAGTTTCATACTGGCCGCTATGCACGCACGCACCTCTGGATTTTCCCATACTTGGACTTTGGTCCCCAAAGGCATTCAACCTACAGCACGTTGGGACCATACCAATGATGAAAGGTGCTACACAAATGATACAATACAATAAAAATGTGGAATGCCCAATGTTTTACAACTCTGCCAAACTGCGAGTTTCAATGCTGATCCCCATCTTTTAAGCCAGCTTTTGTGTGAAGGTAGCTACCTGCAAACAAACACATTACTTGATGTGGTGGTTACCACATGCGGGAATGACCAAATGCAGGAGTAGGAAATCCCCGGGAGTCCGAGGGGACTCCAGCTTGGGGGTTAACTGGAGGGTCCACGTGAACTGAATTATGCCGAGACTTTGAGTAAGCATCCTCTAATGGTATTACTGTTTGGCAGTGTTGCCAGAGGAAATACCACCAAACGCATGATCAGGCCCACAGTGTTTTGTTAGCCAAAAAGGCCCTTATGTGCTTTACTAGTTTGGCAACACAAAAAACATCATTTGTGTAACGCACCGTTCATTCCAAGCGCTCGTCATTATATAGCCAGTGGAACTGTTCTTTTCTGCCAGGCAGTTCCGTATTGGAAAGTATGGGCCAAATTCTTTTGAAAATATTGTGGCGCAAATAATGAGATGCACTACTGCTGCTCATCTTTTCTGCCAACAATGATGCACCACATTCTTAAAGTGTATTTATGTGTCTGCATCATAGATGCACACATACAAATGCCATTTCTCTCCCCCTTGCTGCATGTGCAAAGCATATCCCAAATTCACAAATGAGATGCGCTTTGAAATGCGGAAACATGATCCCCATTTCCCTGCACGTGTTGGGAACGGGCTCAAGGCGACGCGCGAAACACTACAGGTTCATTTCTGACCCTGTCATGCCTTTTTGTTTAAGCGTGACAGGAGCGGTTTGAAGCTCCGCTGTCACACTTGCATTTCTAGCCCCCAAACAGGGCTAGGAAGGATTTTATTTATTTGTTTATATTTTACAATGAACAGCCATTTGATGGCCCGTTAATGTGAAATGCACTCCAGGCAAACGCGTTGAGTGCAGGGAGACTCTGAGACATTAGTGTGGGGAGCCCACCCACACGAATATATGCAGGAGGGCTGGCTAGTGCATCTTGTGTGCCGCACAGCCTGCAAGAAATCTGAATAAAGTGGCGTGCACATTTCTTAAAGTGGCGCAGGTAAAAAAGCACATACTGAACGCTTTGTATTTACACCACTTTATGAGAAACTGCACTGATTATCTGTCACTAATGCACGAATCTTATTGCATGCTATTTTGTCCCATCTTTGCGCTCTCGCCATTTACTATCGTTTGCTTCACATTTATCATTGATCATTTATTACATGTATCATTGAGAAAAAAAGTTCCACAATATTTCTAATACTGTGCTTGACATGTAATATAGCAGGCCTCATGCATTGGAATCAGAGACTAGACACATTGCCACCCATGTTTTTCCTGAAAATCATTGTGTGTCATCAGATGTGGGATTCCACCTGGAGTCGGCTGCAAGTTCAACAATATTGGATACCTGTTACCTTCTGTTTATTGTGAGTTTTTTTGCAATCTGAGAGTATTAGGAAAGAGAGAATACAGTTGTAATGCTCCATGATTCATTGATCACAATACAGCATATATGTTATGTTGTCTTATATATACTGATAAAGGCAGAGGGCCCCAAGGCATCAAAGCACTAAAAGTAAAATATTTAACACGATTTGCAGAAGGCAGGTCACTTAACATGTTCAGTACATGAAAATAATAGAAAGTTGGTAATACAATAGTTTTACAATTGTCTCTTAAAGAGCAATGAGTTTGGCTGCTCTCTGCAAGCGAGAAGGAGGTTATTCAAATGAAGCACTTTGGACAGAAACGATGGCCTGCCTGCTGAATGGGGGCTGTATCTGAGCATGGCATGTATATGAGAGTCTGAGGATCTCAGGGCTCTACTCGTATTGCATTGCCTGACTCCTGATTCCAGGTATAAAGGGGCAGTGCCAGACTAACAACTCTGGGTGAGTGAGGCAATTTTGTAGTCAGTTCCACCTTGTAGTGGGTGAAATGTAGCCTATGTAATAGGGTTGTTATATAGGCAAAAGGAGAGACATTTACTACAGCACAGGTCACGCAATTCTGCAAATCATCTAGTGAGAAATTTGGACTTCAGTGCAGTTTGTTAGTGAGGCATTGCAATAATCAAGTTTAGAATCACTGATGGCTCTAGAAATGTAGCATAATTGGTGTTCCCAGGAAAAGGTCTGAACCGTTTTGAACATGCAGAGTCATCAGTAGGTTATTTGAACTGATATACCCATCCAGCGATAGAAAAAAAAAAACACTTGTTTTAACCGTAGGAAATATGGGAAGACAAAGGTTATTAAAAGTACATTTGGGGTGAGGCTTTTTATAGATTTCTTAGGTCTTCTGGTGTCTAAGAGATAGTACAGTCTTATCCACATTAAATCTGAGCCAGTTGAGGTCCATCCAGTTTTTAATGGCATCCAACAGCACAGAAAGTTGGGAAATAGCCACGAGACTATCCTGGGTAAATATAACTGCGTGCCATTGGCTAAACAATTAAATCCAATGCAGAGGTCAGTTAGGAGATCATGTACGGGTTTAAAATAAATATTAAAAAGTATAAGAGTCAGCAGGAGCGTGAGAGTCTGGGGTATTGACAAATACAATGTAATTTGCTGTTAATCAGGTAATTTGGGGAGATACTGGCACATTTATTAGAAAGTAATGAGTCAAACCCATGTAGAAAAGAATCAGACACCCTGCCCACCAAACCCAGTGTCTATAGGCTAAATTGGTGGTCCAGGATATGGAAAGCAGCTGGTAGGCCCAGCATGGACAGAAACGTGTTCTCTTGATTATCTGTATTCTGTGAAGGACCTCAAGCAAGGCACGTTTGATACCCCTGTGCAGATAAAAGCTAGACTGCCTGTCACCCAAGTAATTCAACAATAGCCTGGAGTTGAAAAGTAACCACCTTCTCAAGGATCTTGACCCAAAAGTGAGCATAATAAAAGGCCTACAGAGTGAGGGCAGGCTTTTTTAGGAGAGGAGTGATACAAAAAAGTTTTACAAGTATTGGTTTGTTTGCAGTATATATAACGCAACTACAGAAGCCTGAGGCAGAAATGGTCATGCACAAAAGCAAAATGTGCAGGGCGCCAGACTTCTGGTGGGGGCAGTGTCTCAACAGCAAGTCAGAGGATCAAAACAGAGCAATTAACAAAGCTATAGAAAAAAGACAAGGATTATCTGAACTCAAAGTCACTTTCGTGGGGGGGATAATTAGTTTCAACTCCTCGCTGGAAACATAGAGCAAGTGGAATTTAGGAGTAGCTGTGTCTAAAACGAGAGAGGCTAGGTTATATTTGTGGACATTAGCAGTATGAATCAAGGCCTAGTATATTATTTGGCAACAAATTGTAGCAATTCTGGTGTCTAAGAAATCACACATTTTCTGTAACCAGACTAAAGTAATATGGACAGTAGGACCGCATGCTATTTTATTTTTCAGTTGAGAAAAGGTGTTAAGAAACGTTTGCTATTAATTCACTAGCGCAAGAGGAATATATTTCTTTTGGCAAAATAATGGCGTCTCCTTAATGTTTCCTGAGAGGTTTAAGTATGATTTTTACTTTCTGGGGTGATTTACCTATTTCAGGCCGACTGGGATTTTCTGAGCTTGATCAGACTGATGCAAAGGTCTGAAGTATAATTACGTTTTTGGGGAGTTTTAGGTAGAATCAATTAAGTGTTCATGGGCGCTATATTACTGATAATTAAAGTCAAAGTTTAATTATATTTTGCGAGAAATAAAGGGGATGATCAGAGAAGGTATCAAAGGTGAAACATTGCTTGAATCATTGCTGCTCTGTTTAAAAACTAGGCCTTTTCCTCCCTTTTAGGAAATTCGAATCTTGGAGTTTTGCATTGCTGCTGTGGTAAAATCTATGCTTTTCAAGCTCTTTTTTAACAAAGTCGAATCTGGTTTTGCTTTGTGGTAACTGTGGTACTGTCAGGTGTGTCACAATAGGCTTTTCCAAATCCCTAGGTCCCCACACCACTGGAAGCACCTTTGTACTGTTGAGTGCACCTGTCTGCTCCTTTTTGTGTGCTCCCTACTGTGAGACCCTCCCACCCCCTGCTGCGCATTCCTGTGCTGTGCAGTGCTGAGATGTGCATCCCTCCTTCTCGATTGCTCCCTCCTCCTCCTACCTCCTCCTTGCACCCTCTATGGTGCCATCTGTCTCCCCCATCTTCTTTAACTACTACTCTATCTCCTATCTTATCCCTTTCACTAAGTCGGGAAGGAAGACGTTCAAGAGGGACATCCTGGTCTCCAACCCAGGCCTCCCGTTGCTGATACCTACATCTGTGCTTCTTCGAGACAGACTCTCACCGACAACCTCTTTGTCATTCCCTCTCCAAACCTGTGGGCCCCTCATATGGTCTCTGTTCTCCCTCCTTTCTCCTACTCTACCATTAATGGTGGCACTTGGTGGGAGGGCCTTCTGGACTTCTTCCACTGCTCCAAGGCCATAATTAATGTCTACCTGAGTGGCACCGTCTTGGTCCAGGGCCCTCAGCCCAATCGTCTCCTTTTTGATAGGCGTCTCGCATGTCTGATCAACTTCCTTCTTTCTCCTCCTACTCCTATAAGCACCTCTCTGGCTCCTCTGCCACCTTCTTCTTCTGCCTGCTCTCTGGCATCCTCCTCCTGCTCTCTGTCTACTATGCCACCTCCTTCTACCACCTCTGCCCACTCTCGGGCCCCTCTACCACTTCCGCAGGGCATACCTCTAGCCTGTACCCCACCACAGAAGTCTTTCAAATATGGCAACCTGCTCCACGTAGGTACTCTCAACCCTCACTGTGCAGTCAATCACTCCTCTGACATCCTTCACCTCCTGAAAAACTTGACCCGGATGTCATCGGCTCACTGCCAGCTCTGTCACGAGTTTTGACACTCTCCTTCCTGATGGCTACAAGATCCTCTCCGAACCCAGAACCAACTTTCCCAGAGGTGGAGTAGCTCTGATCTTACCGAAGTGGGTCCCTGCTTCTGTCATTCCTACGCAGGCCTACTCTTCCTTTGAATGCCTGTCCTGCAGGCTCTCTATATCCCCTTCCCTCTCTCTGACTGTGTCTACCATCTAAAGGCCACCTGAACAGGTCACCCTCTTCCGCTCAGAGTGGGCTGACCTCTCCTCTTCTTTCCTTGCCTCTACCTCTCAATTTCTCCTCCACGGAGACCGCAGCATGCATCTGGATGCTTCTAATCCCTCCTCTGGACTGTGCCACAACCTCTGTGCCCCACTCTCTCTTTCCATTATAAACTCTGGTCCAACACACTCTGCCAGGCATACCTTGGATGTTCTCATCTGTTATGATATGATAGGTTATTTATAACACGCTTAATACCCAGAGGTAACTCCTCAGATATCCCACTCTTGAACCCTCTCACCACTCCTCTCTCTGTGAGTGACCACTTTTTGCTCTCCTCCCACTTGCAGCTCATTGTCCCCCAGGTTAAGCTCACCCCACAACTCCCACATACCTTCTCGGTAATCCACCCAATTAAGCTTGTGTCAGTGGATGCCTTTGCCGCTACTTTCCCTGCTCCTCCTATGTCTGCGGCAGACTCACACTCTGATACAATCCTCTCTAACCAGCACATTTCTATATCCAACACTCTGAACATCTTTGCCCCTGTCATGAGAATCAGTTTGAAGCCTACCTCTAAGTGCAACTCTTGGTAGGACTTCAAACTCGCTGCCTTGAAACGCAAGTGTATAACGCCTGAGAGGAATTGAAGGGCATTGGGCGCAATCTCTGACAAACTGGCCTGCGGCCTGCTCCAAAGGCAATACAGACTCTCTGTCCTGTCCAAGAAGAGAGCCAACATCCAAGCCTGCATCTCTGTAGCATCTAACAACACGGCCAAACTCTTCAAAATCTGCAAGGAGTCGGACAATCCTTCTGCAGCCTCCATCTCTCCTGTCCCCACCCAGATACTCTGTATGGCTCTGGCATCTCCCTTCACCACCAAAACTAAGAACATCCTGTCTTCTCTCTCCTCTTCCTCTCCCTCTCTTGGCCCAACTCTGGCTGCCTCTCCTACTCCTTTCTACTTTTTTGCCCCAACTACACCTGAAGACATTTCCAGACATGTCCGATCTATGAAAGTGTTGTCCAATCAGGTGCTTCCCTGGGTTCATAGTGATAATATCGAATTCAAAAATCTCGAAAACCAAAATCCCGAATACAAAAGGCCGAAAAATAAAATATCGAATTTTTTTTTCAATGTGTTTTTTTTTTAAATGGGGGGGTTCCCCCCAACCCCCCTTTTTCATTTTTTTTTTATTTTACCCCCTTTTTTTACTTACCTGACCCCAAAAACATATATAAATAAATAAATAAAAAATTCGATATTTTTTTTTTCGATATTTTTTTTTTCGGTCTTTTTGTATTCGATGTTTTGTTTTCGAGATTTTGACTGACTACCGCTTCCCTGCTCATCCAGAACCATCACAAAGCACAAAGACACCCTTGCTCCAGTCTTGGCCGATTTCTGCAATCACTCCATTGCCACTGAAACCTTCCCCTCTCCCCTCAAGCACTCCCTTGTGCAACTCCTCCTTAAAAATACATTTCTGGTCCTACCTGTCTGGCAAACTATCACCTGATCTCTACCACTCCTTTCCTGGGTAAACTCCTGGAAAAGCAGGCCATCTCCCAGCTTACTCTCCACACTGAATCTGTTGGTTGTCTTCTTGATCATCAGTCTGGCTTCAGAGCAGCCAGAGGCATGGAAACTGCTCTCCTGAACACCCGTGAAGATCTGCTCACTAATCTCAATTCAAGCCTTCCTTCTGTCCTCATACTCCTTCACCTTTCCTCTGCTTTCAACAAGTCCAATCATGCCATCCTGACCTATCTTCTCGTGGAGAACCTGAGCATCACAGATCAGGCGCTGGAGTGGTTCACCTCCTTCCTCCTGGACCGACCCTCCAAGGTCTAACTTGGGTCCATTCTCTCCACCACCTTTCTCTCCACAGGGATCTAACTCTCATCATGGCTCTTCAATGTCTACTTGGCCCCGTTGACACACCTGATCTTTACCTTCTCCTTTAACTTTCATTGTTATGCTGATGACACAGCTCTCTTTCAGGCTCCCCTCAGCTTCCTCTTCTCCCTCGCTCATTCCTTACTGTCTATCCGTGATTCAGGATTGGTGCCCCACCAACAATCTCTGCCTTAATGCCACTAAGACTGAGATCCTTCTCGTTAGGGGACAGCACCTGCTTTCACTCTCTCACTCTGGCTGCCCTCCTTGGGCCCTCTTCCCTTGTCTTCCTGTGAAGAAAAGAACATTGGGGTCATCTTTGACTCCACACTCTCCTTCTCTCCTGACATCACAGACCTTTCCAAGAAGGCCCACTACCGGCTGCACTTCCTCAGAGGTATTCTTCCTTTTCTCACTTTCCCCCAGAAGCTCACTGTCTCCAGAGTCCTGGTTCTCTCTAGGCTGGACTACTGCAACAGCCTCTTGTGAAATCTGCCTTCCTCTACCCTCCGCCCTCTGCAACTAATCCAGAACAGGACTGTGAGACGTGTCCTTGGCAACAAGCCCAGGTACTACATCTCTCCAGCCTGAAATCTCTCCAATTGCTCCCGGTGATTACAAAGATCAAGTTGAAGTTCCTCTGCATCACCCACAAGGCTTTCTGGAGCCCCCACTAAATCCAAATCTCTCTTCCAAAGCACCTTCCTTCTCGAGCCCTTCGCTCAGCCACCACAAACTCTCTGAGCGTCAGTCGCTTCTCCAGGCAGAGAGAGGGGGATAGACATCTCTCCTCTGCAGGTACCTCTCTCTGGAATGGCCTCCCTGCACCTCTCAAACTTGAGCAGAACCACCTAAAGTTCCTGAAGCAGATCAGTACCTTCCTTTACGCATCTGCTTCCTCTCTCTCTCTCCCCTGCTGACCTACTTGTCCGCTACGCTGACTGGCTGCCTGGCTACCCCCGGAGTCTCACTGCATACTATGTTCCTCCATGACCAGTCGCCCTGCGCTGCCTCCGGGCCTAGCACACACTTAGAGGCTGTAACTGTAACCCAACAGTCCTCAGCCTCCTTGCACTTACCCAGAGCCGTGCTGCCCTTGCTGCACATACTCAGAGCAATGTTGCCCTGATTGCACTTCCCCCATCCCTATCCCTGGCACTTACCCCTCCCCCCTGCACTTTGCGTTTCACACTTGCATGATCTGAATGAGACAGGGCCTAGTAAGATCGTTTGTTTTGTCCTCCCTCTGTCATCCCTCCCCTGACGCGCCTAGAAACACTTGTGTACAGGTGCGTTATAAATGATTTAACTTATCATATCATATCAATGGTACACAGTATTCATATTCCTGTTCTTTTTCACCGGTCTGCAGGACTTAAAGGTAGGATATGAGAGGTAGAAATGTGGGATAGTAGGCCCAGTCCAAAGGTTGAATAGCTGGACAGGATTTCAGAACATTTTTTTTAATAAAATCTGGTCAATGTTTTGATTTTGTGAATTAGTGGCAGCAGTAGACACATGTGTAAAGTTGTACAGCTGAGTTCTCGAATATGTGTCATATGAACCGAAGGATTATCTGCCCATATGTTAAAGTCACATAGAATAAGATTATACATGACTATCAATGTGGTTTCAAAAAGAAGTGAAGAAGAGTCTGCAAGAAATACGATTTCACTAAGATGCGAGGGGTAATAAACCTGCAAAACGTTGATGGTTAAATCTGGTAAGCAAAGGATTTCGGCTCATAGACCTTCAAAGCTAGGTGGTTTCGATGAATAAACTTTATGAATACGAAAGGAGGATTTGAAAATATAGTGAGGGCGTGCCATGCTTTAGTGGGGTGAACATTTTTAGTCATAGAATAAGAGGTAGGAGTCACACATAGATCCGTGGGACTGGAAGCATCATTGAACGGAATCTTTGATATGAATTAAAAATAGATTTCCCCCAGAAATAGCATAGCCTATCTATCTTGCACGTGCACACTTGTCATTGACTTATGTAATTTCAGCAGAGATGTACCCTTTAGCTCGATAGCTTCTAACAGAGCTTCTTACCACACACGTATTTCTTTTCACACATGGTCAATACAATGCACCGTAGGCAAAGCAATCTACTTGCACCTCATCACTCTGTCCACACGGGGGCACTAGATGCAAACACAATGCCCAGGTACATGGTTTTATCAATGCTAAACATGCTGCGTTATGTACTGCCCTGCATAGTAGTCACTCCATGCTATCCCCAACAGGGTGCCTGGCACATAGTGATGCACCAAGCTTATATGTAATTGTACATACTTCCCAGTCAGAGCGTTTGTAGTGTAAATGTCTGACACTCCATTTTGACAAAGGGAATAGCTCTGCCACCTGGGGTCGAACCACTACCCGAGCGTTCTACCTTTTTTTATTTTACAAATACTGCCATTCTAAAATTGACTGCAATTAAAGCACACTGTTTAACTGAAATATGCACTACTGGCTGTAAACGGATTTGATGAAGAGTACAGAATAAAATATATATTTGTATATATATTGCAGGGATGTTAAGGTGAGAAATACATTGTAACAAAAACCTTTGAAATTCAGGGAAAAATCTTTTGTTGCAGGGACATTTAGTTGAAAATGTAACACAACAAATCTCCTGAAATTCAGGAAAAGCCACCTTAATTACAAGCCCCCTGTTGCACAGCCTATGACAACAATGATACCACAATGATGATGTCCTTGATGACATCCCTGATGACATTACTGATGACATCACTGGTAACATCACTAATTACATCACATATGACATCACTGGTGGCATCACTAGTTACATCATATGTGACACCTCTGATTACATCTGTGATGGGATCAATAATAACATCATTTATGGCTTAACTAATAAAAGCTTGATTAACAATTTAGGCCGTGGCCTTGGTGGTGTCCTTTGCCATGGCCAAGCTGTGGCCACTGGCCGAAGCCCATGGTTTGCGGCTGGTTAGTGTTGTACAATACGATTTAAAAAATAGTGGGGGTTCCCCTTAAACTTGTTGAGACCTGGGGCCAATCATAAACCAATAATACAAACAATGATGTCACACAAGAACACAATTAGTTCAAATAATAATTACATTCATTGTAAATTATAATGGTCACAACCACATGCATTACAGAAATATATATGCAAGACAAATTCATTGGACATCAAAAATATGTAACAAACACAGACATGAGCAGTGATAACAATGCTAACAATGCAAAATCAACAAAATATGCAAGGTATTCAACCACTGATTGCTCCTAAAAGTGCACATCTAAAAACAAGAAATGAATTCAACCATTCACAGCTACCCACGATCAATAATAAACCATTCATAGCTCACAGCAGTCGACTAGCTGAGGTCACATTGCGCTTTATAGACAGGTCACTCATTAATGATAATTAAACCTTCCAAGGAGCTAGTTTTGATAAGATGCAAGAACTACATTTCTATCATCTGTCTTTTTCAGGACCCTTTTAACGTCATAGAACGTGTAGTAAAATACTATCTGTATGTAAACACTGTCTGACGCCTTCAGAATGAACCAGTGAGAATTGATTCTCCATGAAGTCTTTAGGCAGTAAAACATCTGCAAAACACTTTTCTTTCAGGAGGTCGGCATAGAGCTTTTCTTTCAAAAAATCCTTAAAGGCTTCCAAGAGTAAATGTGGCTTGGAACACTTCCAACTGAAACGGTCGATTCACTGCTTAAATGTTTTGTCAACTAAATGTGCACTCCGCGTTGGATAAAAAGAGGTTGCATACAAATGAATTCAATGCGATGAGTAGTGTTGTACACTATGCAGTGGGCATTGCCGATGGCCATAGCTAGTGATCCCTTAATGTATTAAAATATACAGTAGGCACAGCCAAAGGCTATGTCTGAACGCCATGGCTGTGGCCGGATAGTGTTGTAAAATATACAGTGGGCACGCCCATGGGCTAAGGCCATGGTTACGGTTCGTTAGTCACTGTGCCCAAAGCGTATTTCAAACCACTTGCAGCCCACTGCACATGGCCTTTGGCCGCAGACACTGGCCATTGCCTTTTGGATGTGCCCACAGGATATCACGTCCACTCGTTCATACCCAATCTTTACTTTAAAACAGTACCGGCCATGGCCAGTGACCTTTTACCCCGACCTCACTGTATCTATTATAATTACAGTTTTTTAATTACTTTTTCCTATAGTCGATGGTATAATTAAAATGAACTACAAATACTTGTGGGTATTTGAAGTATGGACTACAAATACCCGCAGACATTTGTAATTTTATGCCCGCAGTTATTGGGAAAAATAATTTTAAAAAATGCTCTTCAGCAGCCCCACTCATTCACCAAGTGCCCCCCTCATGTGTGCCTTCTCCCCAACTCCCCTCATGCCCTCCTCACCTTCCTGGCCCTCTCTCATTCCCGCCCAACACTCAGTGTTTCTGTGATGTAGTTTGCTTTGAGATCTCAGTTATTTGCGGATATACCCTGGGGTTTACCTGAGAATATGCAGAAAATCTGCAAGCATGGTCCCTAGCCCCCACCCCCCCAACTGTCAAATTTCACTCTGTGTCCTCTTACCTCCCCCCCACACCTCTAGCCTAATGGCATTTGCATGCAAATAGCTTTTCTCTGTGTTTTATTTTTCCAATACTTTGTGGTATAATATAGAATATAACATCAGTTAAATCTTGCATGGAGAAAACAAAATGATGGTTGTTGTTTCATTTATAAACACCCGGATTTTGAATGTACCCTCGTAGATATGTCTATTTATTTTGGAGAAGGGTGCATGTCAAATATTTCGAAATGTACTGGACGGAATAACCTCAAACCACAAAAGGATCATGAGTCAACGCTTTGTGAGCAAGGTGTTTCAAACCTGGTCCAAATTCATCCAGTTGTGGTGTTGGCTGTGAGGTGGAGCAAAAATTGAACTTTTTTGCCACTGGAAAAATCAATGGGCACTAAGCCGAAAGTGTTTTTTTGTTGTTTTCTTAATAACTTTATTTTTTGTAAATAATCTTTACGAAACGTTTGAGGGCGGGGGTGGGGCAACAATGTTGACCAAATCAAACGGACGAGTCAAAAGTTATTTTTTCAAGGTAGCCCTTTCATTCAAGGCACCACATGGTTCAAAACCACTGGCTCCTTGAATGAAAGGGCTGCCTGCTGCATTATGACTCTGTACTCTGAAACAGGAGGAGGGCTGGAGGGCCCAGTCTTGCCTTCTGTTTCGGAGTAAAGAGTCATCATGCATCATGAAGTCTCGTTTGATGACTGTTTACTCGGAAACAAAAGGAGAGACTTGGCCTGCCAACCCTCCTCCTGTTTCGTTGTTCCGAATCATCTGGCAGCCATGTAGCCGAAGCCACGGTTACACTGGCTGTCTGCAGATGTCAGTACTTATGAAGTGCTCACACCTGCAGGCACTTTGTGTAATTGTCAAGCACTGCGGCTACATGGCTGCCTGAGGTGTCGGCATGGCTGGTGATAGTCGGGGAGGGCCGGGCCTGGCCCAGGCTCGGTAGCCCGGTAAGGAGACTATCAGGGATTGGCCACTACACATCCAAGCATCTCTTCACTTCCCAAAAAACAGAATTTGAATACACACCATGAGAACAGTCTTTTCCACCTTGAACCCAATACAACCACTTCATACATTTTGTCCATTGGTTAAATAATTTCACCATTGGGTCTCTCCACAATGCACCGACTTTCCAACACCTGATAAGTATGTAATGCTGTCACCTAACTACCTATTCACTACACACCTTCATTTGGGGATTGAAAACACACAAACACATTTTAGAAATCATATTGCACATATAGAGATGATTACAGCGCAAAATACAGATGCATGGATATAGATGGATGCTAACTGGTGCATTGATATATGGAGATGGCACAGAGATACTGGAAAGGGGGCAAAAGGTTCATTACCCACCAGGCTGGGTGGACTGTTGCTCCCAGTGCCATGCCTGCAAAGTGGAAAAAAAAGAACAATACATAAATTCACTAAATTCCAGCATGCCGAGAATTACCTGAGTTTTCAAAGACTTACTGTCTTCTGTGTAGATCTCGTCCAGAAGTCATCTTGATTTCTGAAATCTTGCCGGCACGTGTGAGTGACGTCCACATGTGGGTTTCCACACTAAGATGAAAATGAGCAAAGGCCACAGGTGCAAGGTCATTGTGCATATGGGCAAAATATGCATTGCATACAGGGCAGGAAGGATAGCTCAGGGGCAACGTGTTTGTCTTGGAAGCAAGACAAAGCAGCGCAACAGAGGTTCAAAACCCGATCCTGTGCTTAGAAACCAATCACTGGTACTCAGCACGTTCTACATGGACAATTATAAGTTAAATGACATATTCTAGCACCCATTGTTTGAATGTTGGCTAACACTGTGGTCTATAAACCTCCTTTAACAACGCATACTGATGTGTCTCGTTATCAGCAGCACATGCTGGAGATACAAGTCATGGTGAATTGCCTATGCTTGAGGCTCGACGATGACCCCACCCCACCAAACCACCCCTGTTATCCACTGCACCAGCCCTGCATCCTAAAACATTGTCCACTATACACTCATAATGTTACCAATAGCCACTGCTCATAGCTTGCAGCCATGACTAGTCTCCAAAATCCATGTGGCATGCCACATGCCCAGATAAGTAAATCAGAGCAGAGATTTGTCTTTACCGAGGGCCAGGCCCACTGTCCAGGCACCAAAGTTAAAACACTATTGTTTGTACTTACATTTTGACACTTTCAAAAAACTAAAAAACCATGATTTCACGTCCTTGCAGATGCTTCCCGCAAAGTTTGCAGCAATCCCGTCCAGCACGTGGGGCTGCTGTCACAAACATAATTGTTTTTCCCATTAAACCTATGCCGATTCTGAAGAACATTACCACATACCTGGTCGCCATACCCACTTTAACCCCATTAAAGGTCCCTCGTGGCCATCGCCAGTGGCCAGATTGTCCGGGTCATAGCTATACGTCAGTCACCAAAGGCATATCACTATTTTTTGTATCTACATACCCCGGGCTCAGTGCACTCTTCAAATGAAAATAAATAAATTCATCATGAAACTTTTCAAAATATAAAACACAGAAACACTTGGGAAACCATGCTTTTGGGTCCCCTCACGTTTTTAATTGACCAATCATCAGGCACGTACAATGTCCCTGAAAGTTACGCAACGTCCTGATTGACCTAGAGGTGTCCACAGACACCGAACCAGAAAATTAGTATGCGAACCGCACATAGATATCACCCATTTTTTCTGACCTATCTCTTGTGCATTGTTTAATACACTATTGGTTGTATTTACAACAAATTTCCAAAAGCACCCTTTCGGAACCAAGCCACCGCTCCTCCTGCATGTTTGGTGGAAATCCATCTAACTGTTTGGGCTGTAGACGTGAGCCACATTTTTTTTCCATTTTGTCTGTGAGAATTTCAAAAGTTTTGGCACCCCCTATAACATTGACCCCCCCTCGATAAAAGCACACCAAACTTCACAGAATCATTCTGAGGTGGACATATACCTTTCCTGCAAAGTTTGGTGAGGATTTGTTGAACTGCGCCAAAGTTATAAACCACCTAAAAACTGCTGTTCCTATGAGTTGAGCAATTTAACCATAACTACACAGCAGCTACTGCAGGCCGTGTAATATATATACACTGAAAAAAACGTTGTTAAAGGTACATTATGTTTAAGTTGCACTAATAAAAACCCATGAAATGTATTGAAAAAAACGTTGTTAAAGTGACATTATGGTTGCATGGTAAAATCGAAAAACCAAAGCCCTAGCAGGACAAGGCCGCAGTGTTGTGTGACGCACGTGCGCAGGAGATCCTGCCCATCGACACGTAATATGTTGCACCTACATACATGCATCCAAACCTTTAAGAGCCAAGGATCGGACCCTCTGCAGCAAAGCCCTTGCAGGACAAGGCTGCAGTGTTGTGTGATGCAAGTGCACAGGAGTCGGTGTCCGCCAATATGTAATACACTGCAGCTATGTACATGCAGACAAGCCTTTAACAACCGAGGATTGGACCCGCTGCAGTAAAGCCCTTGCAGAACAAGGCTGCAGTGCTATGCGATGCAGGTGCGAAGGAAACGCTGCCTGTTGACATGTAATACGTTGCACCTGCTTATATGCATCCAAAGCTTTAAGAACCGGGGATCGGACCCTGTGTGGAAAAGCCCTTGAAGGAGAAGGCTGTGGTGTTGTGCAACACAGGTGCACAGGAGACACTGCCCGTCAAAAAGTAATACGTTGCACCTATGTACATGCATCCAAACCTTTTACGAACCAAGCATAGGAACCCTCTGCGGAAAAGCCCTCACAGGACAGGCCACAGTGTTTTGCGAGGCAGGTGCTCTGGAGATGCTGCCGGTCACACATAATACATTGCACTTATGTACATGCATGGAAACCTTTAAGTTTAAGAATTCAGGATCAGACCTTCTGCGGCTAAGCCCTCACAGAACATGGCCGCAGTGTGGTGTGATGCAGTTGTGCAGGAGACGCTTACCGTCAACACGTAATACGTTGCACCTACATACACGCATCTAAACCTTTAAGAACCAAGAATAGAACCCTCAGTGGCAAAGTCTTGCAGGACAAGGCTGCAGTGTTGTGTGATGCAGATGAGCAGGAGATGCTGACCGTCAACACATAATATGTTGCCCCTATGTACACGCATCCTAACCTTTAAGAACCGAGGATCGGACCCTCTGCAGCAAAGCCCTCTCATGAAAAGGCCATGGTGTTGTGC
This sequence comes from Ambystoma mexicanum, assembly GCF_040938575.1. Taxonomy (NCBI): domain Eukaryota; kingdom Metazoa; phylum Chordata; class Amphibia; order Caudata; family Ambystomatidae; genus Ambystoma; species Ambystoma mexicanum. The sequence continues at coordinate 823,121,991 of NC_090933.1, forward strand.
AACACAGGTGCGCAGGAGACACTGCTTGTCGACACGTAATACGTTGTACCTACGTACACACATCCAAACCTTTAGGAACCGAGGATCGGAGCCTCTGTGACAAAGCCCTCGCAGGACAAGGCCACGGTGTTGTGTAATGCAGGTGCGCAGGAGATGTTGCCCACCAACACGTAATAAACTGCACCTACGTACATGCATCGAAACCGAGGATTGGACCCTCTGCGGCAAAGCCAAGCCAAGGCCGCAGTTTTGTGCGAGGTAGGCATTTTGCGCTGAAAGGGTCGTGGCGCAGAGTACAATCGCGTGGTGCAGCCGTTGACCATCAATGTCCGAAAGGTAAGAAAGGTGCGGGTAAGGGGAGCAGCCACTACTGCCCTCTCCTAAACTTCCCAGCCTTTGTGCATACTTCCACCAAACTGTCTGAAATAACATACTCTGTCCCTGTGCAATCCTAGGCCCCCGTGTGCAGCCTTGTTCTTGAGCCTCGTTTTTGCCATGAATTTTGTGTTTTTAGGCCCCCCAGACCATGTGTGCAGCCTCGTCCCTGAGCACCGTTTTTGCCATGTATTTTGTGTTTTAGGCCCCCCAGCCCCTGTGTGCAGTCTTGTGCCTGAGCCTCGTTTTTGCCATGTATTTTGTGTTTTTAGCCCCCCAGCCCCTGTGTGCAGCCTTGTCCCTGAGCCTCGTTTTTGCCATGTATTTTTTGTTTTTAGGCCCCCCCTTAACCCCCATGTGCAGCCTTGTCCCTGAGCCTCGTTTTTGTCATGTATTTTGTGTTTTAGGCCCCCCCAGCCCCATGTGCAGCCTCGTCTCTGAGCCTCGTTTTTGCCATGTATTTTGTGTTTTAGCCCCCCCAGCCCCATGTGCAGCCTCGTCCCTGAGCATCGTTTTTGCCATGTATTTTGTGTTTTTAGTCCCCCCTTAGTCCCCATGTGCAGCCTCGTCCCTAAGCCTCGTTTTTGCCATGTATTTTGTGTTTTAGCCCCCCAGCCCCATGTGCAGCCTCGTCCCTGAGCCTGGTTTTTGCCATGTATTTCATGTTTTTAAGCCCCCCCAGTCCCTGTGTGCAGCCTTGTCCCTGAGCCTCGTTTTTGCCATGTATTTTGTGTTTTTAAGCCCCCCAGTCCCTGTGTGCAGCCTTGTCCCTGAGCCTCGTTTTTGCCATGTATTTTGTGTTTTTAAGCCCCCCAGTCCCTGTGTGCAGCCTTGTCCCTAAGCCTCGTTTTTGCCATGTATTTTGTGTTTTTAAGCCCCCCAGTCCCTGTGTGCAGCCTTGTCCCTAAGCCTCGGTTTTGCCAGACAAACTAAGAGACAATGGAAAACTATCACTACTCCTCCTCCTTGACCTATCGACTGCATTTGACCTGGTGGACCTATGCAGCCACTTGGATTTAGCAGCCCACTTCTCCAAGGAGGCCATAGTACGGATACAGTCCTTCCTCAGTGACAGACAGGACTATGAGGGTTTTCTCGCCATCTGAAGCAGCGGACCCTATCCCCATTACTTGTGGGGTGCCCCAGCGATCATGTGTCTCTCTGACTCTGCACAATATATTCACCAAGCCCCTTTTTGATGATCTTGATCATCTGGGTGTCACCTACACCAACTATGCAGATGATACCCGGATCATCTTACCACTTACTGGGGATTATGATAAGGATTTGGCCTTGTTTAATGGAATTTAAATCATCTTTCAGGCATGGATGGCTACTCACTGCTTCTGCCTGAATGATGATAAAACAGAGTTCATCATCCTCTGCACTACCTCTCACCTTACCAGACTTATGCCTGATTATTCATCCTTCATCATCGACGGGAACTCTATTAAAGTTGCCAAAGAAGTAAAAACCTTAGGTTTTTACTTAGACTCAACCCTAATATTCACCAAACAGGTAATAACTCTGACCTCATCCACAGCATACATATGGAAATTAATCAGAGTTGGTAAACAATTCCTATCACCCAGCAGCTGCATGATCCTAGGTAGAGCTCTTATTTTATTATTTTTCTAAACTAGACTACTGTAATGCCCTATACATTGGTGCCAACAAATACATTCTCAACAGAAGACAGATACTCCAAAACAATGCCCTTAGACCTGCACTAAGCATTTCAAGAAAAGAACACATCTCTGAAACAAGAAGGAAATACAAGTGGCTATCCTATCCACACATGAGAAAATCCACCTAAAAACAGCATCCCTCATCCATAAATGTCTAAACAACAAGGCACCACACTACCTGATAGAAAGAATGCATAGACAAATCTCAAGTGGACCCACAAGATCAGTCAACTCCAACTGCCTGCAGGTGCCGCACTTCAAACTAGCCACTATTGGAGGCACCATTGTCCCAGTCAAATCAGCTCAACTGTGGAACTCCCTACCACCCTCACTGAGAACAGACCAAACATTTACCAAATTCAGGCGGAATCTTATCAAATGGCTCCTAGAGAATGATGAGTAACTTCCTTAGCCTAGAACTACAATTGTAAATAACCTTCCTGTCTACTATCGACATTAGTTAGCATCCCACATGTATCTATACGCCTGTATTTTTTATTGTATGTATTCTCTTTATTTGATGTTTCATTGTATGTACTCTCTATAACTTATGCTTCTTGGATTTGATGTCATGTCACACCTATGTCCGTCTATTTTGATATGTGCTTCAACCATTGTAACTAAGCTGTATGCCTTCTTACTTCTTGCACCCTGATACCTTTGGGTCTGGCACGCACAATAAATAAATAAACAAACAAACAAACAAACAAACATCAGACTGCCTTCAGAGCAGCCAGAAGCATAGAAACTGCTCTCCTGAACACCTGTTAAGATCTGTTCATTAATCTTTGCTCTGCTTTCGACAAGTCCAATCATACCATCCTGATCAATAATCTCCATGAGAATCTGGGCATCACGGATCAGGCCCTGGCCTGGTTGACCTCCTTCCTCCTGGACATGTGGTGTTCCCCATGGATCTAACCTCTCACTCTGGTTCTGCAATGTCTATGTGGCCGCTTTGGCCCACCATCTCCAACTTTCAGTGTTATGCGGATGACACTCCTTCAGGCTTCCCTCAGCCTCATCTCCTATCTCGATCATTCCTGACTGCCTCTCTGTGATTCAGGATTTGTGTGCCTCCAATGATCTCTGCCTTGATGCCAGTAAGACTGAGAGCCTTCTCATTGGGACCCCTGCTCCCGTTTTCCCTCTCTTACTCTGGCTGCCCTCCTTGGGCCCTCTTCCTTCACCTTCCTGTGAGGCTAAAAACCTTAGTGTCATCTTTGCCTCCACTCTCTCCTTCTCTCCTCACATCACGGACGTTGCCAAGAAGGCCCACTACCAGCTGCACCTCCTCAGAGCTATTCTTGTTTTTCTCACTTTCCCCCAGAACCTCACTGTCTCCAGAGCCCGGCTTCTCTCTTGGCTGGACTACTGCAACAAGCCTCTTTCTCAATCTGCCTTCCTCTAGTCTTCGCCCCCTGCAACTAATCCAGAATAGTACTGCGAGACTTGGTCTTGGCCTCAAACCCAGGGACCAAATCTCTCAAGCCCTGAAATCTCAACACTGGCTCCATTTGATCAAGTTGAAGACCCTGTGCATCAACCACAAGGCTTTCTGGGGTCAGGGCCTGCACTACATCCCACTCTCTCTTCCTAAATACCTTCACTATCAAGACCATTGCTCAGTCACCTCCAACTATCGGAGGGTCATACGCTTCTCCAGGCACAGAGTGGGGGGTAGATTTCTCTCCTCTGCAGGTGCCTCCCTTGGGAATGGCCTCCTTGCCCCTCTCACACGTAAGTTGGACCATTTGAAGTTCTGAAAGCTGCTCAAGACCTTCCTTTTCGCTTCTGCTTTCTCTCTATCTCTCCCCTACTGACCGACCTGACTGCTGCACTGACTGGTTGCCTGGCTACCCTCTGAGTCTCACTGGTACCAGGCTCCCCATGACTAGTAGCCCCTGCTCTGCCACCTGGCCAACTGCACCCTTTGGTGCTGTATCTGTAACCCTACAGTCCCCTGCCTCCCTGCACTCACCCAGAGTTGCACTTCACTGGCTGCACTTACTGTCCAGATTGTCCTGGGCATTTTGCACCCTCTTTACAAAATCCCATCAAACGTTGCAGAAATATTGAATGTTGGATCTAAATTCTTCTTGCAAACTTGTTTGCAAATTTGTCAAACATCACCAAATTTTAAAGACATTCAGACCTTTTGGGATCCCCTCCATAATTTTGCCCTGTGTTGTCCAAAAGGCACCAAATTTTCCCGAATTATTGGACGTTAGGTCTACAATTATATTGCAAGTTTCATTGAATGGCGCCAAAGTTATAAGCCACCTAAAAACTGCTCTTCACCGACCCTGTTATGCAGAAATATGCATGAATGTCTTCGATTATTTGTGAAGTTCGCGAATATCACAGCAACACCCCTGAAGATCTGAGATGTTCACGGAATTTGGATAAGAAAAAGCACCTGATTTTTGGCTTTTTCTGGCCATATCCCATTCCATCGTCATCACCCCTCACCTCACACAGAGATTGTTTCATTAGTTTGAGAAGTGTAATTTGTTTTTTTAATGTTACCACAATGTCTGCGGACTATGGGGGCTGTTCGGGAATCCAACATGGCATCCGTTTCAAAGGTTTTGACACACCTCACATTTTTAACTGATGAAATCAAGAAGTGAGTATGTGGACGTGGACATGGAGTATTGTTCGGCGTCTGTTCATGACCATGTTTTAGACAATTGCAAATAAAACAGTTGTTTTTTGTCAAGTCCAGCACTTCGGACTGTAGCCACAGGCAGAATTCATTTTCCCTTTCAAACTGTCCCGATTTAGAAATAATTTACCACATGCCCACCTTCCATTGCCAGTTCCTTGTGGCCATAGCCTGTAGCCAGATTGTCCGGGTCTGACTGCGACAATGTGGCCATTGGCCATACTTCAGTCACCAAAAGATATATCACTATTTTCTGTACCTACATATGACACTTTTCAAAAAATAAAACTCTGACACATTTGTGAATCCATGCTTTTGGGTCCTTGCCAATGCTCCTTGCATAAGTTTTCTGCAAATCCATCCATGTTTTATTTTTCGAAAAGTGTCAAAATGTACATACACAAAATAGTCACATAACATAGCCCCCACTTGATAAAATACATTCAAACTTTGCACAAACATTCAAGGTTGGGTCTATAATGATATTGCACACATTTGTTACGATTCATCAAATGGCACCAAAGTTATTCTCCATCTAAACATGTTGAGACCTGTTTGCAAACTTTTGTGCAGATTCGCCAAACGGCACCAACATTATAAACCTTTGCTATATTTTGATCTGTTTGATTTTCCATCTTTATGTAACTACACTGCATGTAAATATGTTAACTATTTTTATCAGCCCTCAACGAACCCTTTTTCACTGTACATAGGGTTATCATTGTATGTAATTAAACTGTATGTAATATGTAACATGTAAGATAAGCACCAAGATGCCTCAGGGCTCGGTGCGCTCTACAACTAAATAAACTACACTAAGCTAAACTAAACTAAACTAAACGTTGAGACACCCCTTCTAATTTTGCCCCCTCTTGGCAAAACAACACCAAATGGTGCAGAACCATTCAGGTTGGACCTAGAATATTATCGCATAATTTCATGCAGTTGAATTGAGTGATGCCAAAGTTAAAAGCCATCAAAAAACTGCTTTTCGCCGACCCTATAATGCAGAAATATGCATCACAGGAAGGTCCGATGTTTGCAGTCTTCAGAGAAGAAAAAACACACCATTTTTGGCTTTTTATGGCCATATCCCACCCCATCCTCATCACCCCTCACCTCCCCAGAGATTATTTATTTAGTTTGACAAGCGTAATATTGTATTTTTTTAATATGTTTTTACAGTGATGTTCGTGGAATACAGGCGCAGTCGCTAATCCAACAGGACATCCATTTCAAACGTTTTGACGCACCTCAGCAGACACGTACGATATCCGCAAACACCGAATCAGGAAATGAGTCTGCAGACCCAACTCAGATATCACAATTTTTTTTTTTACTTTTGCCCATTTTTATAAAAAAACTACTGGATGGATTTACACCAAATTTGCAAAAGCATGCTTTTTGGACTAGTCAGCCACTCATCACGCATGTTTGGTGCAAGTCCATCCAGCAGTTTGGGATGTAGGCGTGAGCACATTTTTTTTTCTCCATTAAGTCTATGAGGATTTCAAAGGTTGCCACCCTCATATAACTATGCCCCCTTTTGACAAAACCGCACCAAGCTTTACATTATCATTTGCAGGTGGCCATATACTTTTTTTTGCAAAGTTTGGTGAGGATTCGTCCAATGTCCTCTTCCTATGTGGTCATAGGCTACACAACAGTGGGCACAACGTTAAGGTGGCTTTAGCTGAATTTCAGGGGTTTTGTTGCATTAAGTTCTCACCTTAACGTCCCTGCAACTAAAGTTTTTTGCTTGAATTTTAAGGGTTTTGTTACAATGTATTGCTCACCCTAAAGTCCCTGCAACTAATGTTTTTTCTTTGAATTTCCAGGGCTTTGTCATTCCATAAAGCCCAAAACCACTTTCCCTCCCAAATAAATATTTGTACATAAACATATGTACTTTTATGAACACACACAGTATTAAAAGGACCAATTAAGGATTATTGATCCATTTATATAGTTTGTGTATTTTGTTGTCTACTTTTATATCTGAAAACTTGGCCCTGAAAAGGGATGTTTTGGGGCAGAGGGAAGGAGGAGGTTAGAACTAGGAAGGGGAAAACATTAGGATTCACACATGTAACCTTGACTGGTGTTCTAAAATGGCCCTTCTCCAATCATTTACAGTTGCATTTCCCACCACGATCCAGTTGTGACATCTCAAACATATTACCTAGCAGTCCTGTAGATAGGGTGCAGGAAGGATGGGATGAGGTTGGGTGGTGGTGGATGAAACAGAGAAAGCAACAGAAGTGAAAGGCAGTGGCACAGAGATGAATTTGGCCGGCAGATACGGGCATGCATATTGTGGACAATGGGCTCTCTCACCTTGTGATGGAAATCAGCCTTCCTATAGGGTTCCTCCACATCATCCCAATGGACACGGATGAGGTGCTGAATCAAAGTATATGTTCCCAAACTCTGTGATGGTTTATTTGAAGGCACCCTCCGCAACACCTTCCCACAGAAAACACACTGAAATTCCTCACCCTCATTCTGACTTTGTTGCTACTTCACATGGAAATACTGCCATCTATCAGCAACAGTTTACTGGGCATACTGCTTCTTCCATGGTGGTAAGGCAATACACACACCCACACCACCTCTTCATCACTGCTGGTCCCAGACATATTAAAAATGTGTGAACAGGAAGGAAAAAACAAAACTGTAAAAAAAAATAGCACAAAAAGGACTCTGCCACCCGGTATGTCGATTCAGGGGTAGCAGAAGTGGCATCACAGACCTGATGAGAACACAGAAAGTGATGTCGACCTTTGACCCAAATTGTATCAGTTCCTCTTTAACCCTAGTGACATTAGCGAAAGTAGCTCGCAGGAGTAAAAAAGTACAAAAAAGTACACACACGTAAACATTCTAAAATACCAAATACATACTGGAACAGACAAGAATATTTTAGATACCAACCACATTTTAGCAATGGTTCTGCCTTCATATTCCATGGATGGGGTCATGGTATAATAGGGTTAGACGCAATTGTATCACACAGGCCAAGGCAATATTGGTTCCACCATCGAGTTTGCTACTTGTAGATTTTAATAGTTCTTTAAGTAATAATTATGAAAAACCTTTGGACAATTTTGGGGAGTGCTATGACCGCTTCTTGCTGAAATTGCTTCAGACAAGCTTACATTGATGGAAAGCCTGGTGAAGGTGTACAATTTTAATGAAAATTGTAAAATTGGGAAAGATATACAAATAATGTAATCAAATGAACTACAAAGTGAGGTAACTGTAGGACAACTGCCCCCGATGGGACAAAGAAAATACAACCCGCTAGGCTAAAACAACAGGGTATTACACATTAATTACCAAAGAACTCTCTGTAATGTCTTCCGCACATGATTCAGGTTATAAACGTAAAACTCATCACTCATGACGCACTAGGTATGCCGTGTCCATCCCCCACCCGCATTGGCTGCCACCTATATACATGGCAATGATTACATATTGCCAATACTCCAATTAATTCCACTGTCTTCTCTCTCATCTTCACCACACACGGGTAACGTCCTCGTCCGTCTTGGAATACTGTAAAGTAATTGGTTAACATCAACTGGCATCACCATACCATCAACCCTAACCACGTGACATGCACCTGGTCATCAATGTGAACCCAGTAGGCAATTTCGAGGTTAACTTGGTCCGTGTAAACATGCAGTCCTTTTCTCATTCCAGTCACATTGATGCTCCAATCATGCTCTCCCCACTGTATGGGCGCCATTCTTAGCTCTCCTTTGCCCAACATGTAGATAATGTCGTTCTCTGCTTTCCCTTTTATCAGTTCCACTCCCACAACAGTAAACCTAGCGTCCCACTAATCAATCCAATTCACAAAGGATTTAGGGCCCATCTCTCTGCACATCTGGTAGTTCAAATAGAGTGGCATCCAGGGGTACGCTAGTGTACTAAATCTTGGTACATGAATATGAACTTGGTACTAGGCTGCAGCCCTTGACTTCTTCAGATGCACACATTCCTACCTAATTGGTTCAAAGGCCTAATTGAAGTGGGGGTCTATGTGTGTTCTTCGCCGAGCCCTGTAACGGGATGCAATGGTGAAGCGAGGGTGTTACGCTCACCTGGTCTCAGCGGGAACGTTGGGGCATGGTTGCAGCCCTCCCTGGACTGGCTCCCTTGGTCTGGCTTCTTCCCCTGCTCTTGTGTTGTGGACTGTGCTGGTTGTTGGCACCGCCCCTGCGAAAATATGAGAGGCTGTAAGAATTTTGTGATATGACTGTGGACCCCCTCAAACCCTTCTTCCCAGAATGTGGTGAACATGCACGACCCATATAGTCTCACCTGTTTAATTATGATGGCGAGCTCTCTGCCCTGCTTCTCACTGCAGGGGCACTTTAGATAGACTGAGTTTCTTCACTGGTCCATGCGCGTGGCAGCCCAGACCGGCTGTAGCTGAACCGCTCCAAAGGTAAGTATCCTTTCAATAATGATAATTGTCCTATCCATTTGTAATGTCTTTCCTTGATTATTGTCCGTATCTTTTTGTAAAGTCTTTCCTTTTCCCAATAGGTGATATGAGGCCCAGCACAACCTTAGCGTAATGTCTTTATCACTTTTCTAACCTTGTTTTGTCTTTTTCTCTCGCAGGGATTGTCTGGCGATGTCGGACTGGAATGCTGTTATCCGAAGATCTGCCGGTGAGTGAAGGATGCCTGGATCTGCGATGATGCTGGGCAAAAGTGGACTCCCGAGTAAGTGTTGTGGCTGAGAGCTGGAATCAGGTAAGGATTCGCTTCAGGCAGCGGTTGTTGCTGGAATCAGGTAAGGATGCGCTTCAGGCAGCAGTGAGCGTTACGCTGCTTTAAGCAGACTAACGCAAAGCGCTTGCATGCGGCGGGGCAGGCTTAAATAGCCTGTCCCAGCCACACCCATTTGTTCTGACTCATGGTCCCACCCTGCCACTCCTAGAGAATGCTGCACGTGTGGCCCCATTCACTCCTATGGCCACGCCCGACCTGGAGGCACGTGTAGACCGTGCAGTGGAAAAACAGCATGTGCACCAGAATAAAAGTTTGCAGAGCGCACCTTCTCATGAGCCTGGCGTCAAAGGTGCCAGGACTGGGTCCAACTGGGCCTTTTATGTAGTGGAGCTTGTGGTTCTTGCCCAGTGGCCATGACAGAGGGTTAAGGCTTCGTTGTTTGGTGTTTCTTGCAAATATATGGCCTGCAACGATTCAGTCCTGGTCATAAACATAATGTTATTTTTTGTCATGACTATTGTGCGTATTAGCATGTGCTATCCGACATACTTCTACCATACTTCAACCACATCACTAGTGGTTGGGTTCCCCCTATGTGATTCCCACTCCCTCCAATTCTCTCCATCCACAACACCCCCCCCACTCCCTACACTGTGCCATGTTCATCTCTGTGTTTAATATATTTGTTTCACAATCAAAATCTAAGGGGTGGTGATCTGAATGCACATCCCAACCATCCCCGTTTAGTTCATCCTTCATTAAATAACTAATCCCTTCCTCTCTGTTGATCCACCTCATCCTTAGGGACCCATGCCCTGCACAACTGGCACAAACTACCCTCATCCTGTATGTACTTTTCTGGGGTGCATGTGAGATATATGCAATCCCCATCAGCTGCTAAATCTACCCAGTGCTTGGTATGGTTCTCAGGATCTGGTGGGGGTGATGTCAGTGTCCCTGGGGGTGAAGGTGTCATTCAATTCTTTACATACGTGGGTTAGTTAAGTCCTCAGTTTAAACCTGCCCGTTTTTTGTGCCCGGGAGAGCTATCCTTGCCCCAGTAGTAACCATCATTTTCACACCGCTCGTGTTCATTTTGACACATAATGGGAGCATCATCTGACATGTGCAAAACAACACCAACAGGAACACCAGGATCAGAACCAGTATCTTCACCAGTGCCCAAAGCCAGGTTGACACCCATGAGAACATTTTGTTGAACCAATTTTCAGGTTGCACAACTGCTTCGCTTCCCATTATGGTCTTCGTCTTTTGGAAGGGTCCTATGTTATGTGTTAGGGACCCATTATCCGCATCATTTGGGGTTATGTACTTGCAACATGACAACCCGACATTCTTGCAAATGCCCCCTTCCATCGCTGTTAAGAGATCCTGAAAGTATCTGTTCAGATGTGTCATCAACTGGATCACTCTCAGTTCACTTTTGATTGCATTAATGACTTATTCGGTAACATTCACCAACTGAATCGCCTCCCACTGAACAAGCTGTAATCACTTGGCATTTGCTGCAGCCTGGATTCCTGGAGTCATGAGGGATGCAAAAACAACCTCTGTTTTGGTGTATAGCCAGTATTTAGCAGAGATAGCTTTGAACAGCTTGGAGGATTCTTCAGACAAATAGTTTGATCTCTTCTTCTCAACTTCAATGACCACTTGTTCTTCTTCACTTGGAGGGGTTGGATACATGGTGAAATTGATTGCACCACCTCTCACCCAGATGCTATTGTCAATTGTGCTTCTGGCACCACCAGGATAGCTGAGTGCAGGGTTGTGAATGCACAGGTGCTTTGCCAAAAGGGTGGGAGATGCAGGTATGCTTTTTAACGGAACACCCAGTACATGTCCATCAAGGCCGCTGTTCCTTTAGCAAGATCAGGAATGAACAATGTATTATTGCACTTATCGTTAGTGCCTACTGGAACATGCACTCGAAAACAAAACTGGTATTCATCCCCTGGGTGTAATATTACTGGTGTTTCGTGTACTTCAAACCACATTAGTTTACATATGTGTGCAGAACATATCTCAAAACAGTTCTTGCTAATATTCCATATGACTACTTCTCTGAACCCTGCCAACCACCCTGCCGCACAGCTCACTAGCGCCTTTTCCTATCTGTATGATACAAACAATGATCCATCCGATTTCAACATGGGCTGGGGCTTGCATTGAGGGGCACTGTTGTCCTTTGCACACTTCTCTTCATCTTTGTCCATTACCACAACTTGTACTTGTGTGCCTGGAATATAATGTGAACTTGGCACAGCGCTAAGTGCACTAGATACTGGGCCTCCAGGGGTGATATCTCCTGGGTTACTAACATTTTGGCTGCTCCTGATGCATGGGAGATGAGGGTACAGACAAAACAACTCCCATTGTATCTCTGTTTCATCGTTGGGTTCATATAACTGTACTGTAGTGGCATGTACATATATCTCCCCATCACAATCTCATGAGGGGAGAGGTGATGGTCCTTCTAGGGCTGCATCCTCAAATTGAACAAGACCAAGGGGAGACAATGCACCCAGTTCCTCTTCAGTGTTTCACAATACTTAGACAATTTTGTTTTAAGCAGACCGTTCATCCTTTCTACGGATCTGTTGGCCTGAGGGTGATACATGGAGCACAGCTTGGGCTTAATTCTTAAAAGAGCTGCAATTTATTTAAACAACTCAATGAAGAAGTGGATGCCATTGTCACTTCCAAAGGTATTGCATACTCCACATTGGGGAAACACTTCTCTCACCAAGAACTTGGCAGATGATTTGGCATCAGGATGTGCACACGGACAAGCTTCAATCAAAGGGAGAAATGACACACAGCCACTATCAGGTAACGAAAGGAGTTACACCTCTCTTCTATGTCAGCAAAATATATGTGTAAATCACAAAATGGACCAATTGGTCATGGCAAAGTGCCTTTTAATGTCTTCAAAGTTTGTCCTGTACTATAGTTCTAGCACACCACACAGTTGGATATAAACAAGGATCACAATTCCTAAAAATTAGGAACATACCAGTCCTCTTGAACATCTGCAGCAATATGTTGTTTAGATATATGAGCAGGGTAGGGGAGCTGGTTGAATACCACCTAAGCCAAAGCTTTAGGCATCACAACCTTTCTTGTACTCATCTTTCTCCAAACCAAGTCAGTTGGGGATTGCCCACACCCTCGCTTTTGCCACACTCACTTTTTAATTTGCGGGGCCTGTCCTTATATTTCGGTAATTTCTGTAACAGGAAGGGTCATGTATCGGACTTGTAACTGTAACTGCATATTCACAAACACTGGGTGTTTTGGTACATCTGGTATTTGCAAATAAGTGGTCTACTTCACCATAGTGGCTGCCGCTTAATCACTGAGGGAGATGAAGTCCACACCGCTTGTTTGGGTGACGTAATTCACTATTGTGGCAAACATAGTTTGTGTGAGCGCAACACTAAATCTGTCTAACAAAGCCGCGTGTTGTACGGGGGACCCATCTGCTCTGTGAAATCCCCTTCTCATCCACCCGGGCAGTCCTAAATGAACAGTTGTTATGTATGCTGAGTCAGAATATATGGTTACCCGGCACACATGTGCTGCCTCAAGCACTTCAACGAGGCCAATCAGTTCCGCTGCCTGTTCTGAATAATGTCCTGGCAGCCTTTGCTGCAGAAAAACCTCATATTCTCCATCAACTAGATGCACCACTGCTGCTCCAGTATGTCTCTGATCTGTCTACTGGTCAATAATTGAAGACCCATCAATGAAATACACTTCCCCTTCATCTAGAGCATAATCCCAGGAATATTATATGCCTTTTCAATATCATCCTCAAGACCTTCAAATGTAAAACAGTCATGTACCTCGTCATAGTCAGTAATGGGTTCAGTCGGAAAGGTAGCAGGATGCACTGTCTTACAACAAACAATGTGGATAGGCGGGCTATAGAGGATTACCTTATATGCAGAATCCCTTTGTGTGGTCAAGGTAGATTTAGACATTTACAATATCACAAAAACCATGTGCTCCACGTACAATATTAACGAGCATCCCATGACAATGGACACATATTTCTAGATAGTCACTTGGCAGAGTTAAATTCAGTGAAGAACCGCAGCTGGGTTATTCAATTTAACACAGGATTCAAACTTATCGTATAAAAGACACACGAATGGAGGGAATCGAATCCCCCCTTATTAAGGAAAACGATGAAACCCTGTACCTTAGATTCTTTTGTATTTCCATTTTTGTAAAAATTGTCATTGATACAATTAACATTTAAAAAAAAAGAAGATAGTGAAAGCAGCAGCTGCCAACACCTGTTAGCACGGGAACTTCAATTTTATAACAGAGTCTAACATGCCACTGTAATAAGACAAAGGTTTATGCCCCATCATGCTGTGTTGCATCAGCACAGCAGTCATCATCTGACCATCAGAATGTGAAAAGAGATAAAACCCGTGTGTATAGTCAGGAGTAGCCGATACTAGGGTGGTGTAAATAATATCTTTGAGCTCCTGATACTTAGTAATCATTTCATCAGTCCAAATGATGGTGTTTTTTGCCCATTGAGCTTCTTTGAGGGCCTGAAGCATTGGTTTAGTGTATGATGTGTAATTAGAAATCCATGCTCTACTGTAATGACATAATCCAAGAAATGTATGCATATCCTTAACTGTTACTGGCTGGGATGTGGTGCACACTGCTGCCGCACGTTCTGGAGTTACTCTTTTACCATTTGCTGAAATCAACTGCCCCAAATATAACACCTCCTGTTGACAATATTGTAATTTTGTTCGGTCCACCCTTTGTTAGCCAACAATTGTAACAATGTTACTGAGTCCTCCCTGCATTGGTGTTCCGTGCTGCTACATACCAGCAGATGATTCACATTTTGAATTATGGTACTAGGGACAGCGATGTACCCCAAATCTTCATGTAGCACCCTATTGAATGTATTTGGGGACTCACAGTACCCCTGAAGAAGCCTAGAGCATTGGAATTGGCTCCCGGCAAATATAACACGTGGTGAGATAGTCAGGATGCAAGGGTACTGAGAAAAAGGCATTTTTAGAACACTGCCGTGAAATGGGTGGCCTCAACAGGTATATTACAGAATATCATAGCAGGGTCAGGACCACTGGGAACTCTGCCTGTACAATGTCATTAAGAGGGTGCAGATCTTGGATGATTCTCCAACTAGCACCTTCTGACTTCTTCACTATATAAATAGCTGTGTTACAGGGCGAAATTGAGGGTACTATAATGCCCTGGTGCAACAGGGATATAATAGTGTTATAAATCCATTCCTCTGCTGCCTTCGACAGAGGGTACTGTTTTACTTACTGCAACACAAAGCCGGGTTTCAGGGTGATAGATAGTGGCGTGACACTTTTTAACAGTCCTACATTGTGTACATTATTTATCCACAACTTGTCGGGCACTTGCGACAAATCTGCAGAGGCAAATGATGGGGTGGTCCCTACTAGCGGCATGGGCCAAACTACATGTGTGTATTGTATCATTATCTCACAAAGGACACACACTTCCAATAGAGTTTCTCCCTCATTTTCTCCGCTCTCAAACAGCTCTTCATCAGAGACATTTTTGATTGGTGTCATGGGGTCAATATGCAGAATATGCAGAACTGTACACCATACTCCTTTGTTTGAGTCAACAGCTATCAAAAGAATCAGGTCTTCTGCCATTAGAACTCCTTCTCTATCCAGTTCAATGATGCTACCTGCAAATATCTCCTGAGGCTGGGCAGGCCTGAACAAAAACTCAGAGGGCACTCGCCAATACTTGTTGCCACCTGTGATACTGCACTGAGTAATATGGTGATACAATATAGATACCGTATCGAAAGACTGCACAGTGGATGACACGATGTGAGCAAGTAATGGAACACTACGACTTAGAGATGGAAACGCTTCACACAAACCCAAATAAAGTTAAGGAAAAAGGTTTTCAACAAGACTGGCATGAAACTGGCGAGCTTAGACGCAAACAAAAACAGATGCTTTTGTCTCCACCAAAAGCAAAAAAACTTAACGAAATCCAGAAATATCAAGTAAAATTTCCAGATAAACACCAGAGAGACTTATTTCTGAAATGTTGTTTGAATGCATTTAAAACTAAGGAAGTTCTGCCACTTTGGGACAAGGGCTCGCCAAAAGATAACAAATGTTGTCTATGTAATATCGAACCAGAGTCCATAAAGCACTTGACTTTATATTGTTTTGCAATGCGAGAAGCAAAAATAATTTACTTGGGAAGGGTTTTGCGTGATCATCAAACATTGAGTGCTGACGACTTGTGGGTTCTATGTTTTGAAGACTCAAAAAGAAAACTAACGATCACATTAACATCTTTCTTAGAATTTATTGTTAAGAGAGTTAATGAAAAATCAATTGTCATCTAAGAAATCTCAATGCTTTGTAAAGTGAGTAGAGCCTCAGATTGTTTAATTTCACTTGTGGTTGTTGGTTTAGCTGAAATAATATATATATATATATATATATATATATATATATATCTTTTTTTAACGGTTTGTAACAAACCATATATAAAATAAATAAAAAAAATAATAGAAAGAATCAGGGGCCACTGGTATTCCTCTTGCCATAGACTGAACGCATAATGCATGCAAAGCCAACATTACGCTCATGGCACACATACCACCGGGCATGCAACACACAACACCTCTTTCTGTTAATGAGATGGTCATGTTAAGCTTATTCAAGATATCCCTTCCTAACAGATTTATTGGAGTTGCAGTGGACTATAACAACAGGGCCCACACCTCTCTGTCCCCTATTCTCACAGGTAATTTCTTTGTAAAATGAACCAATTGAACTGCCCCATTTCCATAACCTCACCTGATAAAGTTAATCCTCCCTCACTAATCCCTCTATCTAACATAAACATGTATGGTTTGCTACCTCCCAGCCTACCAAGGGTTCCTCTTCAGAGTCGGCATTGACTGATAGAAGTGGACATGCTAAGGATATCTGTGGGCTTTCCTAATCAGGGTATGTGATCATCCCTGCAAAAACAAATAGGTTCCCACCGACCATAGTGGCCCCCTGATATTGGGTCACTGTGCCCTTCAGGGCAGTGTTATTGCTCGGGATGTGGGGACCCTGTTGCTGCCCTGATGTACAGCATATGGTGCCACTTTGCTAGAATCGGGGCGGCAAGTTGGTGGGGCAGCGGGCGGGGCCATGGGCATTTGCTTACCACAGGGGGCCACCGGGGGCCTCTGTCCATATAATTTAGGGTATGAAAATGGACCACCCTGAGAATAAGGGTACATCTTTTGTTGAGGATAGGCATACGTCTATCAACGCCTGCATTCTCTGGAAAAATGGCCAATGTGCCCACATGTCCAACACTGGCCTGCTCCTCCTCCTCCTCCTCGTGGTCTCATTCCTCCAAAATCCCCTCGCCCTTCTCGGGTACCTGAAAATACCCCTTCCCCCCATTGAAACCCCCCTGGAAACCCACCTTGATATTGAGGTTGTTACCCACTCCTTAAACAATTTTCATCTCCCCACACGGGAGCTGGGTGGACGTCCGCCTGAATAACCCTTAGGTCCTCTGATCATTCCGTCGGCACTGGTGCCGCAGCACCCTCAAATGCAACCTTTGCTAATTTCTTTTGAACCAGTATTGCTTCCTCCGCTTGGGCTCGCTGCACCATTTCCTTCTCCTATTCTTTCAATCGTTTACAGTGTTGGATAATAATAGACTGAATTTCCGCCCAACATTTTGCCTTGATCCCCACGATCTTGTTGAGTGCCTTCTGCACCTCTTTTGGAAGACCTCTTTTAACCACGAAATATAAAAATGGAATCACTTGATCCTATGAGTCCCCTGTCTCCGCTCATATGTGTAATATGTACTGGGCAGGATTTTCATCATCGCACATTGTT
Source organism: Ambystoma mexicanum (assembly GCF_040938575.1). Classification (NCBI taxonomy): domain Eukaryota; kingdom Metazoa; phylum Chordata; class Amphibia; order Caudata; family Ambystomatidae; genus Ambystoma; species Ambystoma mexicanum. Next base: position 823,139,413 of record NC_090933.1, read on the forward strand.
CATTCCCAACTAGAAATCAGGTGTTTCGGGATACATACATCATAACGCTGCCAATACTTGTCGCCTAATGTCATTGAAATGTGCTCCATGGCTATCATCACGCAACTTCACACCCGGATACTCTGATTTGACCCATATGTCATCTGCCTGATCTCCAAGTATCGACACAAACTTTTCAAATCCCATACAGCCAAATTAGTCCCACTGTATGCCTTTCAAATCCCTATATCCACTTACTCGCCCCGGGCTCCGAGGGACATGAGTGTCTTTATAAGGATATTTTTGTCCATGTGTGCCCAAGGGATATACTGTGCTCTCCCAAGGCCCTTATGTAACAATGGGAATTGTGCACCAAATGTCTTCCTAACTTTCATCTTTCACATCACCAATCTCTTAGCTACTGCCACCCGCTCAAATCTGTTCTGTAACCTGGGTCCCCATACTGGGTTCTACTCATTGGTATATCACGGTTGGCTGCTCTGCCCCTTCCACTTCATCCACTGTATCCCATTCCTCTTCTCTCTCATTTGCATTGCTGTATTCTTCCTCCGACCTTGCAATTGCATAATCCACATCACCCTCTCGCCTTCTTCTATCATCATGTTCCTTTTCAATATGCATATCTCTGATAGCTGTGCTATCTATTCGAAACAAGATGTCTACCACTCTCCATTCATCCACCCGTACAGGTGCCGGCTGACCACAACAATGTTCTAATTTTAGTCACACTAAAACACCCTCCACCTTCCTTAATGCATCTACCTGTTCTTTCTGTGGTTTTGCATCATCTTCCTCCGGCCCTTTACCCTTTCCAATTACGAACACTGTGGGGTTGGGAAGATTCGGAGCCGGCGTGCGTGGTGGGGGTGCTGTGGTGGGCAGAGGGGCATACATAGAATTTGTGTATCCTGATGCAGCACATGTAGGGTACCACCCTAATGGAGGGAACCTGTCTGTTTCCATAGGGGGCACTCGGGATGGAGGCCCCAGTAGTAATTGTACTGCACGGTGTGACCACCTCACATACTGTTTTGGAAGTGTCAGTGGAGCTATATCGTCCAAATCTTCAATTTTCCACTTCAACACTTGTTTTCTGTTTTTTAGTTTACTTCCCTTATGTTTAGCTGTTAAAAACATATACATGTGACTTAATGTCTCTCTATTATTTGTGCCCTGATCTGGCCATGGCTTAAACATCCCTCCCTTTGTTCCCACACACATGGTATTTAGGAATTGTATCTCGATACAATGAAAGGACTTTGCACATGTAATCCTATGGGGTTGTTGGCTCCATGATAGCTACCCCTCCCCGTCAATATTTTTACAATATTATCAATACCCTCGGATAACACATTAACGTTTCTAAATGCAAGGTCTTGATTATGAATCGGTTTAAGCCTCGGTCTGGGAGAACCTATTTTTGTTGGTATACGGATGGCCAAAGAATGGAGGTGGTGTCTGAATTTGAATACTTCGGGATAGTGTTTAAAGACAAGACATCAGTGGGTTCGGTTAACCAGGCTCTGCAATTAAAAGCTATCTCAAGGGCATCCCAACTCAGAGTATTTGATAAAAAGAATGGCTGGTTTTCACTAGCCCAAGTGATTAAAATATAAACAAATATTGGTCTCCCCGCTGAGCTACGGGGCAGTGGTAGGGGAGCAGAACATACTGTGGTTGAATGTAGAAGGAACTATCTGAAAGCGTGCTCTCTCACTCCCTCTGAGTATCCCTCTAACCACGTTGCAGCATATTCTGGGTTTGGTTTCTCTCGAGGCTATGATCTCTTGGAGTAGAATGCAGTTGCTAAGATGTATTCTAGTCCCCCCTCTGGGCACTTTATTTGTACACCTAAACACTTCTGTAACATGAGGCGAGAGTGAAATTTTAACTCAATGGTTCTGTTAAAATTCATGAACTTAATGATCCATTATTGGGTGACTTGGAATATAATCTGCTTAAGGTAAAAAAGAAAATCTACAAATGAGATTGGATTGTTAATAGATTGTGTTTAGAAACATATCAAACCTTTGATCATTTTGTGTATGATATAAAACCCTATAATTCCGTACAGAAATGCTTGACTGGACATCCTGCAATGAAATGTAGGGACTTCTGGCTACGTTTGATGCTAAATCTCTTTCTTACAAACAATGTTTTGGGGGCGCATAACAGATTATCTAATGTTGACCACTCTTGCCGCTATTGTATGACGTCAAAGGAAACTTTAAAACATGGAATTATTGACTGCATTGCACTTTCTACCCATCGCAAATCAAAGTTTGCATTATATTTTAGAAATAGGTCTGTTTTTACTTTGGATCATTTGTGTTGGACCTTGCTCTCAGAACCTAGCGAGCAACTTGTGATTACAGCGATGAATTTCATAAAAGGTCTGTTTTAACTTGCTTTTTAGAGTTTGTTTAAGTGTGTAATCTTTGTCTGAAATAGTTTTTAATTCGGCCACTGCTAACCATACCACAAAGAAAGCACTAAAATACAATAAATTCTACTTTTTTGTTTCAAGACCCCGACTATATAGGGTGAGGAGATCCCAGACTACTGAGGGCCTCTACCACAGCTGCTTTTTCATTCTCAAGCCCCCCTATATACCAGAGGCAAAGATCCCAGATTCACTGAATATACAGAGCCTCTATCCATATCCTCTTTTCTTTCATTATACAGCATTGTCTTCTCCCCTATTACCTAAGGGGAGGATCCCGTTACTCCACAAACCATAATATAAAAACCTTATTAAAAATATACACAACACTATATAGTTTTCTTCTTCTCCAATCCCTCCTTACCACACATACACATACACACCTATTCTCCTTTGCACTTCCTAACACTCATACTCCCCCCGTACCTTACTTATTTTTCTGCAAAAGAGGGTGCACCCAAAGTCCTCCATCATGGGGTCCCATCAGATGGCCTGCACAATCCGGGGACAGCACCCTGCTCCAAAGAACAGATAGGAATTCTGATAATACGGCTCCTGTAAACCTGTGCACAAGGGGGACTGGTCACTGCGGCGGGTGTGGCCCCTCTGGATGTGCGGCCAGGAATCCTCAGTCTTCAAGGGGGTCACCGAGAACACATCAGGGTCACCCAAAATGTAGGGCAACTCCCCACGATCAGACCAAGGAATACAAACCGCTAGGGAAAAAGGCTAGGTGCACCCTTTTTGCGAGAAAAACAAGAGCTTTATTTTTTATAAAAAAGATAAAACGCCAGGGTAATACAAATTCTGCCAAAGAGTTCGCTCTGATGTCTCATGCAGAAGATTCGGGTTATAAAGGTAAAAATCAGCACTCATGACTGTAAGAAAAACATGGTATCAAAGTAAAACAGACACAGAGGATAGCTCTGTGGCAATGCGCAGGTCTTGGAAGCAAGACCACGCTGAGCAAATGCAGGTTTGAATCCCGACCCGCACTTGAAAGAAAAAAAAACAAGCACGTTATAAATAACCTGCAATGAAACTAGTGCCTAGATACACAAATGCAAAAACAAAAGTGATCACAGTTCAAGGGTGTTTAGTAAACAGTAAAGTGTGTGAGATAAATGCCTAATCTAAACTTAAATCTAAGATGGGAGCAAGCTACAACCATTAAATAATAATAATACTGTCCAAGTGGAGTCTAGTAAAATATAAAGGGCCTATACTAAGAAACCTATTGCCAATCCTTACTGCTATGTTACCAAAATAGTGTGGGATAATGTTCATAAGAAAAGAAAGACGTGTTCACAAAAAATGACATGTCAGGATGTTATAGCCGGGGTCTCCATTCACCACGTTTTCTAGCACGGGACAAGGTAGACTCCTGAGCATAGCACTCTCCTGGGCTTTTCCATTTTTCGATGTCCAAGTTTCTTTCATGCAGTCTCTTGCTTTAGAGGGCCTGATATGCCATAAACAACAAAATAAAAGTTCCTTCTACTTATCTGCACAATTCACTTCCAACCCCCAGTCAGGCTTTCTCTTAAGCCCCCAGTCAGGCTTCACCTTAATTCTACTATCACTATGAATTTTCAGGCATCCCTCAGCTTGGTTCACACTTGCCCCAATATCACAATTTGCTTTGGTAAGCTTTTTTCTTCTTCTGTGACATTCATAACTCCTTAAACAATAGCACAAGGTTCAGATTAGGTGCCCCCTTGTCCGGGCTCAGACCAACCAGAGTGTTTGCCGATTCGAACAGAGACTTCCGAAGGGTGATCTTGTCTTGCTGGGTCACTCTGTTAGACGACAGATTATTACCAGCACATGATGTTTCCCTCTGCCGGGCGCAAATGCCAATTTCTAACAACAAAAACGTCATCAATGTGTCAAGGAATTTCGATTGTACAAAGGATTTGACTTGATCTTTGTACGACCACCTTAACACCGTATAGCACAGCCTTTCCTATGGCCTCTTTACAATGTTCAGCACAGTTGCAACCTGTTGACTACTCCGGTTAACTATCAGGTTCATCCGACTCACATACTATCCTGAAGTCATTGGTGGTTCCTTTGCAGCTGGAATCAAGGACAGTCCCATGATGGCAACCACATCTCCCCGCACTGGCTGTCAGTGTGGCAGGGAGCAATAAATCACTGACATCCGCCACACCGTTCGCCAGCTGAAATTCCCAATCTTATGTTTCTTTCATCGAAGGCTTCACCGATCTGGGTTGAAAAGAGCAAGGGCAACTCCTTCTTGACGTCCTTTCAGGTCTAAACCCCTTTCTCCTCCATTTGAACTGCTGCCCTGGAACGGCTGCTTCTTCGTGCATTCGGCCTTACTCAGAGAGTGCTTGTGTGCTCCGCCTTTTCTCCCAATTGGGAAGGGAAAGGGTAGTCAGGTGTGTGTAGTTGTCAGTAATTGCCTGACTATGCCTGACCCTTGTGTTGGGACATGTTAGGTAAACGGCTCGGGTATTGGTCCATTGTTGTTCACGCTGTCAGAAAGTGTTCATGTTGGAAAAGGGGTTGGGGGTAGGTTTTCTGTGTATCCTTCCGGGCAGAATGGGGAAAAGGATCCTCCCTCACTAGTCCACCCCCAGGAACTGGATCCAATAGCAATGGCCGTGTCCTGGCCACGTGAATGACAGATCCCTAGGGACTAGTCAGTGACACACCTTCCGGTTTCTCAGATGATGCACTCAGTATACAGTGTTAATCCCTGACCTGCATTGGCTGCCATCTATATACATGCTAATGTTAACATATAGCCAATCCTCCAATTGGTTCTGCAATCTTCTCTCTCATCTTCACCATACGTGGGTTGTGCCCTTGTCCATCGTTAAATACTGTAAAGCGATTGGTTAAAATAAACGGGCACTATCCTACCTTCGATCCCAATCACGTGACATGCAACTGGTTGTCAGTGCGAACTCAGTGGGCAATTTCAAGGTCGACCTGGTCTTTGTGAACAAAGCAGCCCTTCACTCATCTCGGACACATCAGCGCTCCCATCATGTCCTCCCCACTGTATGGGCATCATTCTTAGCTCTGCTTTGCACAAAACGTAGATAATGTCATTCTCTGCTTTCCCCTTTATCAGTTCCCTTCCCCAAGAGTAAGCCTAGCGTTCCACTAATCAATCCTGCACATCTGGAAGTTCAAATAGAATTGCCATTATCCTGGGGTGTGCTAGTTTCCTAAATGTTTTGGCATCTCAAGACCTCGCCTTTCCTCCCAGGAGTACGACCTTGGTATTAGGCTGCATCTCTGAAATTATCTGAAGGAGCGCTTTGTGGACAGAACGTGTTGACGTTCCAACGTGCGGGCACTGTGTTTGTTTCCCTGCAGCACTGCGAGCTCTGCTCTTGCTGCTCCCCCTGCTTCCTGGAGGAGGCGGGGACTCCTGCGCACACGTGACGCATCACGTGACTGGTACCGGATACAAATTGCCGGCCCAACCGCCCGAGCGGCGTGTTCTGAAATTATCTGAAGGAGCGCTTTGTGGACAGAACGTGTTGACGTTCCAACGTGCGGGCACTGTGTTTGTTTCCCTGCAGCACTGCGAGCTCTGCTCTTGCTGCTCCCCCTGCTTCCTGGAGGAGGCGGGGACTCCTGCGCACACGTGACGCATCACGTGACTGGTACCGGATACAAATTGCCGGCCCAACCACCCTTGCGGCGTTAAGCCCTGGAGGCAGTAAGGGCTGGAGCCGCTGTTGTGCTGTTTGGCTGTGACCTGTGAGTAACCTGAACTTGGATCCCGTTGCACAGTACATAACACTTTATCAGCTCTAAGGGTCTGGGGTGGAGAGTCGGACTCTGGCAGCTCCACAAGCTGTCGGGCGTTCCCTACCCTGAGACTGAGCGCTCCTCTTGGCTCCTCTGATAATTGTGGCTTTATGCTAAAATTATTATTTTTTTAATTACGTATGGAATAAGATCATCTCATCCCTAGCTCACAATACAGCTGTGTTTATAATTTTGCTTTGGGGTGGGGGGTTGCATAGATCCATTTCTTTCTGTATTTTTATCCAAAAGTGTTTTTTGGGAAAACTGGTTTCTTTTTTTTATATAATTTTTTTTTGGGGGGGCTGAGGTTGCCTTGGTTTTTATTGTAACAATTATTAGATTGCTGTGCTCACATTTTATTGACTGTGGTGTATAAAATAGGCATCGTTGCAACTTCAGTCTACTTTTAGCCTAATCCTCTTCTGTTAGATTCTTAAGTCCTCTGTTTTTTATTACTGGGTTCTAGTTCTCTCTGAATGAGACGCAAGGGACTGCGAAGTCAGACAGCTATGGAGGCCTCACTGGCCTCGATTCCGTCTGCTACTGGTAATTTACCCTCTGTTTCATCAGTTACTACTCTGTTAGAAGTTCCCTCCACAACTATAATGGGGAATTTGCAGCATGCTCCAGCAGCTGCCCCTTATAACCCTTTACTCTTAAAAACCCTAGCCCAGGCTCAAATTCATGTCAGCGATAGGTCTGAGGTACTCAATGCTATGGGTAGTCTACCCCGCAATGCAGTCTACAATAGCTGCATCTTTAATGGAACTCATGATATCTCGATAGACACACAGGAAGAACGCCTATCAGCTACCTTAACCTCTAATCTTGCGAAAGGGGCTTCCCCTCAAAAGGATAGGGGCCATTTGGATTACTCCAATAACAATAGGGTCAATTCTGTTCTCTCAACATCTGCCAACTCCCACCCCACGATGCCTATCTTATCTGTTAGGGCAGCTGACTCGGTAGCTAATGCCTCTGCATTACCAATGACAACGGTTAATGGGAACATTGCTCTTCCTTCCACTGAACCTCCATTCGAGGTTAACTCGGCAACTAGGGCCATTAATCATACTTCGACTATCCATGTTAATCTGTCTACTAATGTGGCTGGTACTCCATACACGCCTAAAGGGAAATCGATTCCTCCCTTGTTTAAAACTCCATTTAATAAATCCCAGAATCCCACCCTCAAAACAAAATCCAATCTGGGTACCCAAGGGAAACCAATTCAAGGGAAAAACATTTCATACTTTTTTGGAAAGAGGCCCACATCTAGCACCCTTGTTAAATCTTTACACTCACTTCCTACAGTGTCTTCATCAGATCATACTAACCTAGTTGATGTAGTTAAGAAATTGGAGATTGAAGATCCTTCAGCTCAGGATATTGACGACATCAGCATTATAGAATGTGCAGACAAGGCAATTGCTGATAGCCACCTGGGCCCCAACTATAATAATACAAATAATGTCACCCAGCAAATCTGTGATGATTCCTTTGCAGGCTCTCCTTCTGATCTCATCAATTTTATCGATGAATACACAGAGAAACATAATTGGCTGAAAGAAAGGGGTCTACTCCCAGACTCAAAAAGGGATCAGGGTAGTGAATCGATTTTACACCACACTCTCAAGGAGGCAGATGAAAGAATTAAACTTTCCCAACCCACTATTTCGGCTCTGAATATGGTTCTGGGTTCCTTTGTGAGTCTGTATGACAATATATGGTCTGAGGTCAGATCTCACTCTCTCCTCTTATCTGAAATTTATTCTAGGTTAGAGGGCCTTGACAGATTTGAAGAGCTAGTTAAAATTATAAAGGAAGAACATCCACTTCTGCCTACACACGGTCATGACCCTACTCCTCTTAATCAACTACCCTCTGAAGCCCACACCGTACATAAAGGATTTACCATGATCACGCCAAGTATGCAAGAGGTAGTTCTAGTTAAGGGCCAGAGTCCTACAGTCCCTAAAGGTCCAGCTTTGAATTCATGTAGCCTACCCGCTAAGATGCCAATAACTACCTCCGAGGGTCTGCGAAAGCTCACTGGATCGAAGCCAGTACTAACTACCCCTCACACTAAACTCACGATGGTATCAATGGAGGAGAAAGTCCAAGAGGAAGCGGCTGGTCTGCTTGCTAACCCTATTGTACAAGGCCTTCCCCTTATGGGAGGGTCTTTAGAATTGGCAGATCTCCCCAAGGGTCCCCAGACCGCCTCTTCTATGGAGTTCATATCTATTTCATCTTCAGAGAATTCATCTATCTCCATTGAACCCATCAAAGAAATCATACAGCAAAAAGTTGCGCCGTGTATAGGAAGGAAAAGGAAAATCGCTCAGCAAATGAAGAAAACAAAAAATCAGAAAAACGTGAAACATTTAAATTCTTATACGAACCAATTTTTTAAAAATCTCTTCTTGGCGAATACTGTGGCTTCCTCATCTACTAGACTCGTACCGAAGGGGACTGGGAATCATGCTGATCCAGTGGCTTCTCGGACCCCTAACCCTATTACGGTGGTTACTGCAGCCACCGCTGACCTACCTCCCACTACAGCAGTTCCATCTCCCTTACCGGATGATGTGGTTGATGGTCTCTCGACTAACAACATTCCTTCACTAGTAAAGGGACCCAATATTGATGGGGTTGTGGACTCTGTGGCTTTTGGTACCCTGACAATTACTTCAACTTTACCAAAGCCTACCTCCGTTAATGCCTCGACTGTGTTTACTACTAATGCTATTGTCAAAGCAAAGGACTCCTCCTCTGATGCAGTATCCCTGACTGTTTTATCTAACTGTATAACAGGGTCAGTTCAGAGTCACTTAGAGACTTCTCGGCCAATGCCTACAGCAAATTTGGTTAACATTGATATGGTCAAACACCTTTTCCGGGAGATACTGGCTCCTAAAAGTGTATGTGGGGCAGTGCCTAAATCTAACTTATGCCTGCCCCTAGATGGGGCTTTTTCTATCTCGCCTCTACCTCTGGAGCCAACGCTCACTGTTGTCACTGAGGGTCTCCCAGTGAGTACTGAGCTTATAACAAGGGAAGGGGATTTGGGAGCCCTAGCAGAGAGGGGTTTTTCTGCCCCTCTCCCTTCTAATTCAGTTTTTCCTAGTCTGCCTATTGCCGCCCCGACTATGGACCGTGAAGGTGCCCCCTCTGGGCTCGATTCTGTTGGCTACAATACTTCTCTTAATTTCTGTGAAAGATTTCCTGTAGGTCCAAATGTTATTCAAAATAGGACTATACTAAGAGGGGCTAGGGGTCCCGACTTGGCGGTTGATTCTTTAGCTCAGTTTACTAAAAAGATCTCTGACTCCCTTCCTAATATGTCAGAACCAAAAGCTCCTCAGGATATTATACAATTTACCAGCCTCTGGGGCCAAGATACGCCAATCTGCTTAAACCGTGGTAATATTTTAAAGATCTTCCATCAACTTCCCTCGCTCTCACTTATCTCTAGCTATGACTTGGATAGCATTATCTTCCCCATTCATGACCGGGTAGATGTAAGTAATATCATTCTTAAATCAAGAGTGGTTTTGGATTTAATCATGGGACAAAAGGAAGGGCTAAAGCAACTTGGCTTTGAAGCAAATTTACTGAAATCCACTCAGCTTTCCAGTAACAATGGAGGGGATGCAAAATATAGGGATAATCTCACTATGGTATATTATCCGGATAGAGCCCCACAGCCCCACGGGAGGCAATTTATGCCCAAATCAAATGGACGCTTTCGCAATTGGACACAGGTCACTGCAGGTCTGTGGAAATGAGTACCTCCTGACTAATCCAGAACTACCTCCAGATGCTCTTTCTGTGAATAGCATTGGGTTTCTCTCCTGGAATTCTAGAGGTAACTCTCACCTCTTTACGAACTTAGACACTGTTACTTTGATCAGGGCTTCACACTGTTTCTTTCTTCAAGAAACCTGGATGCTCTCAACTCCCATTTTAGATGGGTTTAATATTTTTTCTCAAAATGCTAGACCCAGCCGGGGAGGTAGGCCATCGGGGGGTCTTCTCATTGGATTAAGAACTTCTTTGGGTTTTAGGACTAAGATGTTTTTGGATACGCCTTTTGGTATCCAGGCCCTGGAGGTGTTCTCCGTTGATCATACGGTTATTCTACTTCTGGTAAATGTATATTGGCACAAGGGAATCTCTCCTCTTGAGCCGTTTTTGCAAAAGTTAACGGACATGCTTCTTTCCTGGAGATCTGTGCATCCCAGGGGTAAACTGATCCTGGCAGGTGATCTTAATTCGGATTGTTCTATTTCTTCCGAATCCAAATATGACGACTTGGGACTAGCGTTGGAGGACGACTCCCGCCTAGGTATGAAATTCGCACGTGGTCGTTGTTGGAACTTCGCCATGGATTCAGTGGGTCTTATTTGTCTTAATGGTTATTACGACGCTACCAATTTATCTCGACCCACATGGCATAGATCTTCATCAATATCTACCTTAGACTACGTGTTTGTAGATCACTCTCTCATTCCTTTCTCGTCTAACGTCGAGGTCTCTTTCAACTCATGGAGTGACCATGGTATTCTCTGGGTCTCATTTCTCTGTCTCTTTCCAACTAAGTCTCTGCCCGCAGGGGGACCTACCCATCTCCAAACTGTGGGACAAGGGACAGGGGTTTGTTGGTCTCCTCTCAATATCAGCCTACTGAATCATAAACTGATCTCTTCTTTTAACCATACCTCTTTCTGTTGGAAATTGGCAGTTTTCAATACAGTCCATTTCGATAGCTTTCTCACGGCTCTACAGCGCAGTATTCACGGTCAATTTAGGAAAGGTGTTTTTAAAATATCTCACCTTCATAGATTTGACCAAGAATTGGCTAATGTAAAGAGTCTCACTAAGAAACTCATTAGAGAAGTACAATCCCTAGATATGGAATGGGCCGATAAAATCATAAAAATCAAAACCATCCGCCAAAAATATAAAAACTATTGTAAGTCCAGAAAAGCTTCTATGCTACAAAATGATGCAGATCATATGCTTGCGGTGCTTATAAAAGGAGACCTGAGGGCATTTTGGGTTACAGTATCTAGCTTAGATAATGCGGCGGTCACCGACCAGCTAAATCCCATCCCTGAGGTTCAATGGGTTGAGCACTACACTAAACTCTTTGACATTGGGGGTGAGAGATCAGTTTCCTGTCTACTGGGGAACGACCAGACTTATGGAAGCCTCCGACTGACTCCGAGACAATACTAGGACTCATCTCCAAAGCCAAGAAATCTAGGGCTCCTGGGCCTAACGGCCTTACTAACAACACATTCAAAGCTGAGCCAGCTCTCTGGGCTAACCTCCTCTCTCTGCTCTTTGAAGATGTCGTCAATTCCAGGAAGGTACCCACTAGTTGGCAAACAGCTCACATTGTTCCAATCTTCAAAAGAGGCCTGCGTAACGAGGTCAAAAATTATAGACCTATCTCGCTTATTGATGCGGATTGTAAGCTTTTTGCCTCTCTGTTGCTCTCGCACCTTAATGTTTGGATCAGGGAAAATAATATTCTCCCCAAACAACAAACAGGCTTTAGGGCAGGCCACTCAACTAATCTCAATGGTCTTATTCTCAGCGCCCTACAGACCTCTTCCTGGGGTAAATTTGATGGTCCTCTCTATGTTGCATCTATCGACCTGTCAAACGCTTTTGACCTGGTTATCAGGTCAAGACTATGGGAAAAACTAACCAAATGGGGCATTCCGGCAGGGCTTCTATCTCTTATCATGGCCATGTATGAAAATTCAGGGGTTCACATCAGGCTCGACTTGGCAGGAACCCTCTCTAGAAGGATTAGGACATGTATTGGGGTGAGACAAGGTTGCTCGTTAGCTCCCTGTCTCTTTATCCTTTATATGGCTGATGTTGATGACTTCCTGAGAAATGCAGGCATGGTGAGTGCTAAACTAGGGGATCTGAGGCTCTCATGGTTGGCTTATGCCGACGACTTTCTTCTTTTTGATAAAACTAAAGTGGGCCTGCAGAGGCTCATATGCAAATTTGAAGAATACGGTAGTCTTAATGGCCTTAAGATTAACCCGAGCAAAACCCGTACTATGGTCTTTTCAAAGGGGAAAATGGGGAATAACAAAGTATGGAAAATAGGTGGCGAAAATATAATTAGAGCAAATAAAATCGTCTATCTTGGTTATTTGATTTTGGCTAGACCCTCGGCGATCGAACTTAGACGATTCCTCAGAAACAAACTGCTCCCTCTCATCTCCCAATCCCTCAAACTAGACAATAAATATGGTATGTTCTCCCTTAAGCCTGTAGTAGACTTTTTTAAGGGTAAGGTTACTCCAAAACTTTTGTATGGAATGGAATTCCACTTCACGGCACTTTTGACTTTCTGGGACTCTCTCGAGGGTATCTATTGGAGGAAAATCTTAAAACTGCCAAATTCCATTCCAATAGTAGCTATCAGGTATGAATTAGGGTTAGTCTCATTTCGAGCCAGGATTCTCTGGAGGATTCTCTCACTTTTCTCAGCCTTGCTTTCTCCAAAACCTGACACTCTCTATGCTGATGTGGGCCACATGATTTCTTCTCAGGGACATTTAGTCAAGAATTTATATCTCAATGCTTTTAGTGATCTCTGTGACAAGACCCTGTTGGATGTTTCCTCCGATAGGGACACCCTACTAAAGAATCCGAATATGGTCAAGGAGCGTCTCTTTTGTCACGACTGGAGTAATACTATTGAAAAATTACATTCGTACCCCTCTTTGAGAGATTTACAATTTGATCATAAGAAAAGAGGCCTGTTGTCTTTTATTTTGAACCAATTCCCCAACAGATATTATCGCTCCCTTCTCATTAAACTCAGATAGAATCTCCTCCCCACTCGGGAAGTCTTACATAAAAGGAAGGAGTTCTCTGATTTAGATCTTAGCTGCCGCTTCTGCAAAACTTTGGGGGTGATTGAAACTGCTCGGCATCTCTTTTTAGACTGCACTGCTTTGACAGCTCTAAGGGACAAATATCTAGGTCGTTTTAATGCAATGGGGCAAATGGGGGTGGAAGATTTGATCTGGTCTCAGTGTCTCACTATTACAAACATTAAGGATGGACTTGCTGTGGCTGGATTTATCAAAGCTTTAGATTTATACGCCCCGCTGTTATGATTATGCTAATGATTATGCCTGTTATGACTATGCTTGACTCTATGAAATTTCTCTTATTCTCTGTAGGTTTATTTTCTTTTTTAGAATTTTGTAAACTTTAAATTTTACTGTCGGTATATCCTTTATTGCTGCAGGGTACTCTGCACTGTACTTTTTAAAATTTAAATCTAAATTTGTCCCTCATTCTCTGGAAATTTTAACTGGAAATTGGATCTATGTTTTAACGCTTGTTTGTATAATTTGAAATTTAAATGTAATGAATGTTTTTCTACCTTTTAAAGATACATTTTTTTTTGTAAAGGTTTCTTGTAAACCATATACAATAAAGTAAAAAAAAAAAAAAAAAAAAAAAATTAGGCTGCATCTCTCCACTTCTTCGTCTGCACACATTCCTACCTAATTGGTTCAAAGGCCTAACTGATTTAAGGGCCTATGCGTGTTCTTTGCTGTGCCTTGAGAGGATTTAAACATTGAAGTCAAGAGGGATATGCTCTTGTATGAATACTCTATCTCAATGACAATTGCTTTAGTGAATATTTTAATAGTGAAACACAAAAAAACAGGGGAAGATATTTTTCTTGATTTGTCCACCGTAATGAAGTAGAGAAGGGAATTATTTATCGCATAGGTAGAAAATATTATCTTGGGGGTTAGATGGGGAGGCCTTGATAGGTATATAGAACATGATATTATATTGTATTGTGTTGAATGAATTCATGTCTGTGATGTTTGTTTTAGAGTGTTGTGCCTGATGTAATGTATTGCCATTTGTAATGAACTAAGAGTTGTGCAGTATGTGATAAAACATGTGCTAACATTTTTAATAAACTATGAAAACAAAAACACAAACATAGGCAGAGGCCCTGCCATAGATAGGCCATTTCTGCATTGCATGGCCAGTTACTTCCATATTATGCCAATTATAACTACATGCCGGATATTGTTATTATATGAAAAGTAGATCACCTACATTGCTAGTTGCTGCAAAAATACAATATCCAAAGATACAATAGTTGCAAGGCACTTTCAGTACACAGGAGCATTCCTGCTTTAATGATAATAATTTGTTATTTATACAGCACGTTTGCCAAAACACTGTATATAGTTCATATGTACATACAATGATCATCTCAACTGAAGTTGCTACTCATGTATCAATGTTGGAATAATTAAAGGCTGAGTTGGCCTTGCGACCTGCAGATCACACACAGATCACAAAAGCATGTGCTTAACTTGCTGAGCTAACTTACAGCTGTGCTGAAGCATGTCAAAACTGGCTGGACAATGTAGGCCAGACACGTAATAACACTTGTCATGTTTGCTGTAGCCTTGATGATGCACAGTAAAAAATGCCATGCCACAGTAAGACATACCTAGACTGGCAGCACCAAAATGGTAATCTAAACATTTAATAACACTTATCATGCTTACTTTATCATAGCTGCCACAAACAAATACAATGCCACAGTAAGGACTGACTGCATCCAAATGTCAGTCTAGCCAAGTAATAACACTTATCATTATTGCTTTATCAGAGATGCACAGTACAACATGTCAATCCTCAGTAAGAAATGGCTAATTTAGCTGCAGCAAAATGCTATTCTAGACACTTAATAACACTTATGATGCTATTGTCATTATAGATGCCCAGAAAATTATGCCATGACTCAATAAGAAATGGCAAGACTGGCTGCATCGAAATGTCAGTCTAGACAGGTAAAATCACTTATCAGGCTTACTCTATTAGAGATGCCCTGTAAAAATGTCAAGCCACAATAAGAAATGACTAGACTGACTACACCCAAATGCTAGTCTAGAAAGGTAATAAATGCTTATCATGCTTTCTTTACTATAGATGCCCTGTAAAAATGTCATGCTACAGTAAGAAATGGCTATATTGGCTGAACTCAAATGGCAGTCCTGACAGGGTTTTATCATAGATGCCCTGTAAAAATGGCATGCCACATTAAGAAATTACTAGACTCACTGTACCAAAAAGTGAGTCTAGACACTATTAATATATATCATGTGGCTTTATCATGGATGCCCATTACGTGATAGCGTTCACCGCACCAGCTCCACCGTCCTGCATGTCACCTATCCCTCTATCCCTCTTTCTCCATCCCCAATATCAGCCCCTTGGCCCAGCATTACCCACACGCCCCTCTTCCTCATCCCAGTACTTATGTATGAGGTAAGGTGCTTCATAGACAAGTACTGTGACGAGGAAGAGTAGGACTAGGCGTAATGAAGATTAAAGGTAAGTAATCAAGGTATTGAACGCAAGCACACCATTTACATGCTCATTTATACTGCCCCATCCACCTTTCACTCAAACTCCCAGCCACCTATACATCATGCTCTCACTCACACTACATACACACCCCCTTTCATGCAGGCATGAAAACACATTTACAACAAAAAAACACTTTCTGACGTGCAAATCCATTGCTGCTCTAGGAACACCTGTGCAGGCAGCCCTATCTCCCATGCTCCCCACACACAAGGAAGCAGCGTGGGTTCCTGTCATGCGCAGAGCAGGGGAGACAGAGACATCCATATCCTGAGGGGGTGAGGTGAAAGAAATTAAAACCGTATAGGAAATAATTTCTTTTTGATGTCACACTGACTTCAATAATAAATTAATGTAAAGAGGGCTCTCTTATGAGAACCCTCTTTATTTTTGGTTTCTCTCTACCTCTGCAGACCCCAGCGGTTGCAGAGGCAGAGTCAGAGGTTGCACAGGAGTTCCTAAGGGTTGAAATTGTTACCCCTGTTCACTCCCAATTGACGTCCCTGTCTGCCACTTAAAATGGAAAAATTGTTAAAACAATATATAACAAGCTAAAATAAAAAAAAGCACAAACTACAAATGACTAGACGAAGGAGAAAGGTAGAGGAACACGAGTGGTAATAAAGGAATGGAAACGTGTGCATAGTGCCCTTTCAAAGCTCCTGGAGACTCACAAGCAAGTTCACCCACCAAGAGACAAAAAGCAATGAATGGTGTCTTTGGATGAGTTGAATAGCTGCGGCTAAAAAAGCAACCAATCAGAGTGTGACTTTCATACACGCGGCTGCCCCCAGGTGCAATGACATAGTTGCACCTAAACCATCCACCAATCCAAGTCTGCACCCTGCTCAGGCTCCTAGACATGCTTGCAACTGCATCATTGAGTAGGCCCAATCAGGCTGTGCGGTCCATTCATGTGGATACATGCATTCGCAACTTCTGCACCGACCAATCGGATTGCGCACATTATATAGCTGTGTCAACGAGAGGGTCCATTCAGGAGGCGCAGTTTGCTAACGCAGCTAAATTCATTTTCACCTTCCACGCGACCAATCAGATTGTTTGCACTAAATAGCTGCTTAAACGAGAGGGCCCAATCAGGTGGCGCAGTCCGATAATGCAGCTACACACATTCATGCCTTCTGCGCCCACCAATTGGATCAGGCAGCGTGCTCCGATTATGCCACTCTGTGAATTTGCACCTACCACGCCGGTTTGCGCACGCTATATTGTCTCGTCAACAAGCGGGCCCAATCAGGTGGTACGGTTAGTTTACACGGCTATGCCCATTTGCACCTTCCACCCTGACCAATCAAATTCCACGCTCTTTATAGATGTGTCAGCGAGAGGGCCCAATCAGGTGCCGTGGTCTGTGGCTACACGCCTTTGCGCCTTCCGTGCTGACCAATCGGACTGCATGCACTATATAGCTGCGTCAACGAGAGGGCACAACCAGGTGGCGCAGTCCAATAATGCAGCTACATGAATTTGCGCCTTCCGCGCCAACCAATCGGATCAGGCAGCATGCTCCGATTATGCAGCTATGCGCATTTGCACCTAACACACCAACCAATCGGATTGCTCATGCTATATTGCCACGTATACAAGAGGGCCCAAACAGGTGGCACGGTTAGTTTATGCGTCTATGCGCATTTGCACCTTCTGCCCTGACCAATCGATTTCCGCACTCTGTATAGCCTTATCAACGAGCGGGCTCACTCAGGCAGCATGGTTCATTAACCCAGCTATGCATATTCACACCTAAACCATCCACCAATCAAATTTCGGGCTCCACTTACGGTCCTACACATGACCCGTAACCGCATCAACAAGAGGGTCCAATCAGGCGGCGTGGTTCATTAACGTGGCTACACACATTTGCACGTAAACCTTCCACCAATCAGATTTCAGGCTCCACTTACGCGCCTACTCATGACTCATAGCCAAGTCTAAAGCCTCAACCAATTATGTGTCGAATTCCGTAGTCGCGGCTATGATTATAATCCGTGCATGCTGAATTGACCATTCAGAACGCGTGCTATGGTAACGCGTGACACATGACTCAAAGCCGTGCGTATAAATCACGCCGGCTGATTGGTTGCTGGGCATAGCTATGAATATTCACCATGCCCACTTTTCCTCATTGTGTTTTCTTTTGACTACTGAGCAGCTTCGAGGGAGGAGATTATAGGGACAGGAGGTAGGGTGCATTGAGGAAAACAAAGTTGCCATTTCTTGGATAGAAATTTGAGAAAACAAAATTTCTTGGGAAAAGGACCATTGGGAGGAAAAAGTGCCTGTTTAGTAAGGGGGGGATTGCTATGTTGTACAGTTTTTATTTTATTTTTGGCGTTTACAATTTTAACGTCAAAAGCGGCCTGTGTTGTGGAGCAATCTGAGTTAGTTGGTAAGAGGGCAATCTGGGATACCTTGGGTTTTTCCGAGACTTCAAGATTTCAAAGAGCTTCCCAGTGTGGTTAGAGGAGGACCCAATTTGGGCATTAGAGAAGTTATTTTTAATTTCTAGAATTAAAGATTTGTATGATTTATCCACGGCCTTCCCAGCCTTCCTGATGTCATTGAACTGGTGTTTAAGCCAGTAGGCTTCTGAAGCTTGTTTATGTTTCCTCAAGAGCTTTCATTCTGGGATGAACCAAGTTTGGTGTGTTGAGTTGTCCCTGACCTGTTTGGTTTTCATAGGGGCTGACAGGTTCAGCATTTTGGTGAGTGTTTCTGAGAAATCGTCTGGCTTTATTTCGGACATAATGTTACTTAGGCAAGGCTGCAGGTCCTGGTGGGAGATGTTGTTGAGGTTTCGACTGGTAACAGTTTTTATGTGGTTTGGAATCTTGCACGACAGGTGGAAGCACTGGGTGTTAAAGAAGATAACAAAATGATCAGACATATACACAGACTGGTTGATATGCTGTTATGTAGAAGTTTTCTTGTCACGATCCAGTCCAGTGTATTGTTTTTTGCTGTAGTGGGTTCGTTTTTCCGGACTTTGTGATCTATGGAAATAAGAGAAGATTCTAGTTCAATGGTTTATTTGTCCAAAGTGTTCCCTCTCCATCTGATTGGATCTCCAAAGAAGAGAGTGGCCGTGTTGGGGCATGGTTTTCTCAGTGAAGTACCAACATAAAGCAAGGCACATGGACTTGAGTAAGATAACTGTAAACAAGACTTCCTTTGTACCAGTGGCAGGTGCTTGATCTGTATGAAGGCCCACACTTATATTACAAAAGAGTGGTAGTTCAAAAGACGTGGTAATCCAAAAACTGCAACCCCCTGGCTAACCGTATATTCATAGCCTAAAAGAGGATGCATGAGGACGTGACATGTACCCATGGGCTATTCCCATTGCATGTAAATAGTAGCCTGTGGTATAGAAACGCAGGCCCAGTCATAAGTAACAGATTTACGAGGGGGAAATCCCCTACATTGGTAGGAATGGGGACATAAAGATAGTACACAAGAAGGCTTCCGACCAGAGCAACACATTCACTTATTACTATTCACTATTTTAAACATATCTATTTTAATTATTGGCTGCATCTGATGGTGCAACACGCAAATCATTCATTTGCACCAATTATATATTGAGTCAATCAAAGAACTTTATTATTTTTTCAGAAAATGTCATTCTTTCTTTCATTAGTCTTTCGTTTTATGTTAGGCAAAATCAGATGGCTTCTCAAAACAATTGATCAATGCATCCATATTAAACCACCAACACCAACCACAAAGTGAGACAATGACAAAAACAAACTCAAGTGGCAAACAAATAAACCGATATTCAAAATTACAGACCAGTGGATCAAGTCCTTTAAATGAATTGCTAAATAATCCTAGATATGGTTAAAATAGTGAACAGTACTAAGTGAGCTTGTCATTCTGGAAGGAACCCTTCTTGTGTCCTGTCTGGCCATCAGTAACTTCAGCACTGATGGGATTTGTATAGCCTCTCCGGTGACTGCCATGGCTGTCCGTCTATCATGAGATCAATGGTGAGCTTGCTGTACAGTGTACTCTCATGTTACTCCACCATCTTGTTCTACCTTTTCTTCTCTTTTGCTGCCTGCTGCTACATTTAGCAGTAGAGACATATGCACAGTGAACTAGGAACCTGCTGCCTCAATGTTGCTGTGTGTAGTGGGTGCCTTCTGAGACTTGTATGAGGTGTCAGTATCTCCTTGGACCTGCTTTAGGAGGCAACGTTTTCAGTCACATTGCTGGATGTAACAGCTCCAGCATTACCTGAGACGTTTGACGCAAACGATGAGGGAAGAGATAAGTTCTATCCTGTCAGAAAGCCACCTCGTCCCCTGAAGATACATGAAGGCATGGGAGCCTCACCTAAGGATGAACCCGGTAGTCAGGGACAAACCCTTGCAGGGGGGAAAACAAAACAAAGATGACAATTTGAAGTGTAGCAGGAAGTTGTCACCAGCTCCAAAAAACAGGTATGAGATATGAAGATCAGGAGCAGGAGGATGGTAATTCGCCAGTACAGCAGGTAAGAGTTCTTATTCTAGGCCAGGTTGAAGTGAGGCCGATAGAGAAGTATCAATACAGAACAACAGGAGGGCCAGGGATACCAAGGAGAGAAGGAGAGAAGCAAGGTACTAGGAGGAAGGCTAAGGAGAACAGAGCGTGGTGGCAACTGGGAGAAAAGTTGTGACCCACTGTATTACCGGGTGAAGGGTAGCCCGAATGCCATGCAATGTCGCTGTGTCTGGGAGCAGCGTCCGGAAGAGGAGATGGACGAGGTCCGACGCCACCGTGTCCATATAAAAACCTGCTTGCGTATTCTGGGATTACCACTCTTTACTGTATTTCCACATAGAGTCTGTTTTTCCAGTGTTTCCTACACCTAAAGTGTGCGCTTCTTTCCTCTAGCTGGGATGTTCACATGCAGCAAATGTGTTTGTTTGAATTCTACAACTGTTATATAATATTTTTGTTGTTTGCTCTTTTTCGTGGTTATGAAACAACCCTTTATTATATGAGATCATAGCCCACTTCAGTCGTAAAAAAGACACTGTGAGCGAGACTTTCAGAAGTTGTTTCTGGTGCTTCCTCTGCACATGTTTTCCATGAGCAACATTTTGTGAAACTGCCCTGTATCTTTAACGTTGTTCTTAAATGCCTTTAGCTCACAAATTCTGTGGCAGCTTGCTCTTGCAGAAAGGAGAGAAGGAAGTGCTAATTTCAGGAGACACTTCCTGTGAAGGCAGTGCTCCCACCAGATTATCACTTTCTGAGTTTAGCAATTGACCTGCTGGGTTTATAATGAGTTGGGTTCTTAGAGACGTATGCTATCCTATCTATGCCTGTGCGCATATGTTTATTGCAGATACAAAATCAGTAGCTCTGTGAAAGGAAGCTTACATTCAGAAAGTGAAAGGTGACGTTTGTTTAATAAAGGGATTCTGAGTGTGATTAATTGTTTGGTGTATGTACTTAACAACTCATTAAAAATAGCATATGTGATTTGCACCCCTCGAACGTCTCCTTGGTGTAAAATGGCGCGGTTTGAGATTATATTTCTTTTTGCCCAAGTTGTACTATTACTGGTGCAATAGAATGTCCACGGCATTATAGTATTGTTTAAAAATCATCACCTCCTTACCACGTACGTTAAGATCAGTAGCATAGAAATAATTCATAACTATCGATTGCAATTGATAAATTATAGTGTACGATTTCCCAATGCAAAACATTTTTTTAAATTGTATTTTATTTTCCATTTTTCTTCACCAATCCAAGGAAGATCTGACAGGGCTATGCAATGAAGACTCAAAAGAAGGGGCATAACTGCTCTGCAGATGCATACTGCTGCTTGCTACAGGGCGGTTAATATTATTCTGGAGCTGAGCAGAACACATATCAAAAGGCGGAGGCAGTTTCAGCACTGCTTTCTTGGCTCCCCCATGAAGGCATCTTCTGGAAATATGCAGATATGCAGCAAAAGATCTCGCAATGTGTGCGGTGGCCACCTTTGTGCACATGGGTCTTTGTAGGATGAGGTGTGGTAAAGGCCTACTCTGCTTGTGCAGGTTGAGCACACACGCATATGTGGAGTGTTCATTGTGAGTGATAATATTCCAGTGAGAACTCCACTTAAGCGGCAACACTAGAAGAGTAAGTATTTGTTGCAAATCTGATACAGTGTTTGGCGTGGTGATTATGTCTCTCTTTGATTTACTCATGACCTCAAGTGCATTCAAAAGTGTCAAGCATAAGCATTGTAACAGTGAAGACAGGCTTTAGGAGACCTCTGCATCTCCTGTAAATGGTCCTAGGTGTAGCAACTATAAGCGTAGAACATTGGAGGGGGGCAATATGTATTTAGCAGAGCAGACTGCAAAGGGTTGATCAAAGGTGTCCTATTATTAGTCTGGCTGCTTCATTGCCTTGTCCCTGCCCTAGTCAACGTATCATCCACAATGCTCACCCACTGGAAAGTTGACAGCATTGCATGCACCTCCTCCTTCTAAGCTCACACCTCACAGTGTAGAATGGCAATTGGAAATACTGCAGATCTCTCCTTAAATAGTGACATCAAAAACTGATTTACAATGGCCAAAACAATATAACATGCCCCAAGGTTTCTATCTCCTCAGTTCTACATGGATTGAGCATGTCTACCTCTTGTAAATCTAGCCCTCTCCCCACTAAAAACATCAGTGGGAGAACGCCTAATCCTATGTGAACTAGTACATTTCTTTGACTCTGATATGTTATCATAGAGAGATATTCTACTTGGGCCGAACAGGGATATTTATTTTATTTATTTATAATGTATTATTTCATTTATAGAAGCGTGCAAAGCCCTCGGCATCTAGGCGCTGGTTACAGACATAATGAGACAGAAAGCAGAGATAGCAGGTAAATACATGTCTAGGGGTTAGTTAAACAGGTGTGTCTTTAGATTTTTTCTGAATAGGTGGTAGGAGGTCTCAGATCGTAGGTAAAGTGGCAAATTGTTCCAGATGTTGGCCACCACTACCGTGAGGCTGGAACTCCTGGATCGTTTTTGTCTAAATCTTGGTGTAAGTAGGCAGAGACCATGGGAGGATCTGAGTGTATTTTTTGACCCTCTAGGCTAGTTCAGAAAGGGCCTTGTTAGTCAGGCAGCAATGGGCAAATAAAAGGGTTTTGAATGTGAGTCTTTCCCGGATGGGCAGCCAGTGGTTTACGAGATATGATCAGAGTTACTCAGATCTAGTGCTGCTCGGAGAGCTTTGTTTTGGATAACTTGGAGCCTGTTCACGTTCAGGTTCTTTTCAGATGTGCCACAAAGTAAGGTGCTACAGTAATCCAGCTTGGACCCCAAAAGAGCACGGGCCACAGTGAGTTGGTTGGCAGTGGACAGAAAACATCTACTCGCCCGTATAAGTTTTGTTGCGAAAGCCGTCATTAATTTGGTGGGTCATTCTAAGCAAGGAACCCAGGTAAATGCCCTGTGTTTTTACTGAGATAGAGACAGGAATTATGTGGCCATCTATGATGAAGAGGTGGTATACAAGGTCGAGGCTTATTCAGTCAAAGGCTGTGCTAGTCCATTCAGGTCTGGATTATTTCATGAATATAGTTCACAGTAATTCCATCCTGAGAATAGGCACCTTTTAAGGGAATGAGAATGTGTGTGTCTTCTGTGTAGTTCATCAAGGAGATGCCAGGTGAGTCGAGTTGGTCGAATAGCAGTTTTGTATAAATGTTATGCAGGGTGGGGAGGCACAGGAACCTTGAGGGACATCACATGTGTTAGGCACTGGGGGGGCTGCCGCCTCCCCAGCGAAGGCTCTAACTGTTCTGTTGTCACAGATGGAGAAGACCCAATTAGCGTCTTTCAGAGAGGAGCAGGCTATTGAGTTCAGATGGTGGCATAACATTTTGTGATCCACAAGATCAAATGCCACTGAGAGATCAAGTAATAACAGGAGAGGGAGCATTCTTGTGTCATTGGTATCATCCAATTTATTCTTTAGGTAAAGGAAGACAGTTTCTGGTTCATGTCTGGGGCGGATGCCAGGTTGGCGGGGGCTCAGGACGAGGCGTTCATCCAGAAATGCATGGATTTTAGTGTAAGCCAATCTGCCAAGGATTTCCAGGAGGAACGGTATAGTGGTGATGGGTTGGTGGTTTGTGTGGATGGTTGGGTCAAGTGATGGGTTCTTTAGCATGGGGGTAGTCCAGCATTCTTTGAAGGAGTAAGCTACACTGTTTGCAGTGAAGGTGGCATTGACGATGGCAGTAATGAGCGGGCTGAGAGGTTCTATACATTGTTTGATCAGGGTGGAAGGGCATATAGCCCCTTTGCGAAGGGAAGGATTTGAGGCTCTTCACAAAAGTCAGGTTCAGAGATGAGATTGAAATGAAAGCGATGTGTAAAGGTAGGGGTTTTGTAAGGGGGACTTTGTGGTGGGTTATTGGCAATGCTATCTGATTTGGCTTTGAGTGTGCATCGTAGTTGAGAAATGTTACCAGTGAGGGCACCTTGGATGCTGCTGCACCAGGTGCTGTCTTTGGTGACAGTTGATGGAGGTGAGAGTAGAGATTCTAATCTGCATATGATGATGAACAGTTCTCATGAATTTGAGGATGCTTCCATTATCTTGATAGAATAGGAGGCTGCTTTGGTAATAAGAATGTCTTGTTTGTCTTTCATGTCCCGGTCTTAGAAGAGGGCCTTCTTATCTGCATTGGGAGCCTTCTGCCAGGCTGCTTCTGCAGCTCGTTTTTCATGTGGAGGCGGGTGGTGAACCAGGTATTGTTGTGGTTGGTGTTCTTAGTTTTACGTGGTTTTAGGGTGTTAGGGACTCAACTGCATTATCTAGTAGGGAATTGTAGTTTTCCACTAGGGAGTTGATGTTGTGGTTACTTGGAAGCTGGGTGATGAGCAACGGGAGTAGTTGTCACTAATTAAATTATGGGTGCTACATACTTGTATAGGAGGAAAGAGAGAGGGGTTTTTGGTATGTTTCTGTGGCATAGGGATGGTGAAGTTTATGCAGTGGTGGTCAGTCCAAGGACATGGTACATTGGAGACTATGGATGTGTTGCAGTTGTGGTCTAGTAACCAATCTAGTATGTAACCTTGGGATTGTGTGTGGTTGAGAATCTGTTGTGTACAGCCAAGTGCAGAGGTGGCTTTGACCAGGGGCTCATAAACGCCTAGGTTGAAATCTCCCAGGACAATGAGCTGAGTTGTGGGCTTCAGGTTAGCAGTGATGATATGGATACGATTGTCTTCAATGGTAGCGGGGGGCTGGCGGGGAGGCACGGTACAGCAGGAGCAGCAATGTGGATCAGTTGGGTGAGCAGCTGAGTTTGGTGGCTATGGATTCACAGTGTGGGATGGGTGAGGCAGTGATCATTTGAAGTGGGATTGAGTCCTTGTATATGAAATTGGCGCTGCCTCCTTTACTAACTGTCCTATCTTCTCTAAGTATGATGTAGCCAGAGGAATTCAAATGGATAAGGCTGGACCCACAGATGGGTTTAGCCATGTTTCGGTGAGGTTAGCCGTGATGGGCAAGTATACAGATATGACATTGTTGTTGCTTTTTGTACTGGCCACTCGTTAATAAATTATTATACATAAAACTTGGTTTGTAAACATAATTTCCCATGTTTAAGTGTGGTCATTGGCAATATAAACCAATTCAAGCACCATATAATTCTTAATATGTTTCAGATATATAATAGCCATAATTTGGGCAAATTCACATAAGGATCTAAGGATGTCACTCATTGTGAATGGGGACATCTTATGCTTAAACCTTGATCCATTCAATGTTACTTCTTTAAATTGATTAGCATTCTATATTCTTAGGGCAGAATCCAACTTTTTCCATAGGTCTATACAGAGCCTAAATGTGCTCTACCCAGGAAACTAGTAAGGCAATACATGGGAGTTCATGTGATCATATACTCCCAGAGAATTATTCTGAGATGATCAGTATGCTCCACAGCCTCTTCAATTTTGATCCACACATCGAATGGATTATTTATTTCAATTCCACTATGCCATCTCATAGGATCTGTGATGCTGCCTGATTTGAATTCTATCTAAAGGAAGCCCTTTTATGACTTTTAAGAGTTCACATTTACTGGTCTAATGAGAAACTCTTATTTCTACTTGGACTATTACCAGCTTTTTCGAAGAACACTGAACCGAAAGCATTCATTATAACACAAAATGACTCCATAGGAGACTGACTAGTTTGTGCTTCATCAAGGCAGGGAAGTACAGTCCCAAAATTATAATGTAAGACCCTCTTATGCAGACACTCCTGGTTCCCTAAAGTCCATCATATATTACTCCTAGAGGTATTCAGCTTTGATTGTTTAGTTAAAATTAAATGATTATCATTTTCCACTTTATCTCTCCCAGATTGATAACTGGAGAGGATTATGGTCACTTAACCCACTATCGCCAACAGAGACAATTATGATCAATTTCCAAATTACAATAGTCATTGAACTTTAGTCTATTATGCTGCTGAATCTACTTCACCTAAACATATACCTTACTGGAATATTGTTACAAAAATGTGCATTCAATTACATACACAATGTTCAATCAAAAAGGGCCTTAATGCTAATCCTGAACAGTTAGTTATTGGTTGTACCTGCAAGGTTTACCCTAACTAGTGTAGGCACCTATTTATCCTTCTGCTAATACTTTCATTCACCCTCCATGTTGTTGGTCTTAAACACCCTTACCACTTGCTCTACATTCCATAATCTATCATCTTCATTTAAATTGAGTATATAACTACATTCATGACTCAAGTGCTCAGTTAACTCCTTTGGGAACCCTCTGGTGAAGCCTAATGCATACCCTATGTGAGGAATCAGAGGGTTTCCTCACCCCTTTCCCTGGCAATGCCTCCACCCAGGTGGCCAGGGAAAGGCTGAAGCTACCGGATCCTGACACTTCGGTTAGATATGTGAGGGAGGACAACCTGCGGGAGGTAACTTGGGGAGAGGAGGTGGGGTACCCTTAGGTCAGACACGGTATCCCCCTTTCCCCTTTCATAATGAATTTGCTATTCCCCAACCCTTTATAGGTTATTGACATTCCCTTTCCCATTTTCCCAGTGAGTCACATGCTAACATCCACCAGTTAAGCACTGGAACGAGGAAGATACAATGAAGATCAATTCTTCTTTTTCCATTGACTCACACAATCACATAAACCTGTTAGGTATTGGGACGAGGAGGAAGCAATCAAGAGTAATGCAGAACTCCCAAACAGGTAGGGAGCAGTCTAGCCTTTTTTGGACTAATGACTCTGGCGGGAGGTTTAGAACCGAAAGGAACGGGGAAATGGTGTCAGGTGTGGAAGCAGGTCCACAGACTGCTGGAGGAGCGCAGGCACTTACTGGAAGGCGGTGTGGCAGAAGAATCACTCGAGACCCCACTAAAGATGAAGAGCGTATGCAGCAAGAAGCAAAGATTAGGGAAATTCGAAGCCGGTGGAAGGCTGCAGAGAGGGAGCAGTCGTGACCAGGTGAAACTTCGGACAAAGTACAAGCCTGTGGTAGATGCATCGGTGGCAGGAGTGAAGCCACAGAGAGCCCCTGTAGAGGAAAATTGAGGTGCTTCACGAGAGAGAGGGATTGTGGTGGCTGGAAGCCTCGCTTTATCCATAGGCAACAACTGGTGAGTCAGCCTAGATAGGTGGACACTGGGCACGGCAGGTCGGCTTTACAGACTGGTTCAGACATTTGTTTTGAATACCGATATGAATGAAAGCAAGTACTTTTGTAATGCTGACCTGAATGAGAGTAAGTACTTTTGACTCCCAATCCAAATTAAAGCATTTCTTTTTCAAGCTGAATGCAAACTGTTATTTGTTGAATGCCGAATCACATGGAAGATGTGAAAGAGCAGTTGTGAAAACATTTAAAGCCCCCATCAGTAATGAAAAGGGGATTTTCTGAAAAACAGCATTTTTTTAAAATCTATGAAGGAACTTTTTGACTTGACAGAACAAGCATTGGCAAAGTCATATGAATGTATGAAAATAGCAACAAATGAAAGGTGGAAAAACATGTATGATAAAGTATCATGCGAATATGCAGGAGAGAAATCCTTTCATCTGGCAGGGGAGTGAACCACGCTTCACTTTAGAGCTGACTCAATGGAATTGTGTATACAAGGAACTGATGAAAAGTGTTGTGTGACCTGTAATGGGTGGACCATGGGGTCTGGCAACTGCACCTAGCCCGAGCACACATGTCTATTGAAAAGCCACTCAGATAACAAATGAGAAAACTGTTATTGAATATAAAGGAAGTTTTGTGTTAATTCAAGTCAAGGAACTTTACTTTGTGAATGTTAGGAAAATTAAACACATCCGAGGAGCTGAGGCGTATCCTTGAGAACTATGTATTGAAGAAGCTGAGAGACTTGAAAAACAGGGAGAAGGGAACCCCTTTATATGGTGAACTGGCTTGAAGCTTGAGGAAGGGAATCCCTTTGCATCACAAACTGTCTAGAAGTTTGGGGAAGGGAACCCTTTGTAAGCCAAGAGCTGGGAGAAGCTCTCAACAGTTATTGAACACTTATTATTTAGAGACTTAAAACCGTACCATTTTTTCCTAGTATTAAGCGAGGGTCAGCTTAGGTTCAGACATAGACAGAACTCTTGATTTGGACATCCTGATACAGACTTTACTTCATTTTTTTAAGGTAGGGAAATCCTCCTTAAAATAGGGCGAGTTAGGCCTTTTCCTGCACCTCATTATTATTTAATAAGAGTTTATAGCCACAACTACACATTTCTTGTCTGTGTCTACTTCATGATGCCTTCACACCTCTCACCTCCTGTGATGGTGTGTCCCTTTGTAGACAGTCAGGCTTAATTCCTGGCTCTCCCTCTCTAATGTGTCCTTCTATTGTTCTATTGTATCTCCCTCATGCAGGCTCTGTATGTTATCTTGTTGTCTTTGCTTAACCAGAGTAGTCGGCTGAGGTCTGAAGGCTCTCTACCCTTCATGGGTTCGACCTGGGAGTGTCATGTCATTAGGGATGTAACGGTATAACAGTATACCATTAAAGATACCGTGAACCACTTAATTGAACAATAATAACCGTCACATTGTTTATACCGTTTTACCGTTCATACCGTTAAGTGTGATTTTCAATCTGATTTGGAAAGGCTGCAGTAAGCAAGTGCTCCGCAGTCTTGGTCTTGCACTGTAGGATGTGCCGTCTGCCAAGTAGTTTCAGTTAGAGCAGTTTTTAATGCCATTACATAAACCACACGTGCCTGACACAAAATCAATATGTTAGCAATAGGAAGAATAGATACAGTGCCAAGAAGGAAAATGGTTTACTTTGGGGTGGCGGCTTTTGGGTTTATATATTTATAATGGATAATGTTCTCTAAACATATGGCAATGGGGGATTTCCCTGGTTCGATCATTGAATTTACATATAATAAGTCACACTGCGAAATTCACTCATCTGTCGGTATTCCCTGCTGCTGTACCAAAACTAAAGGCTGTAACGTGTTGTGTGCATGTGCACGTGCGTGTGCACGTGCGCGTGTGAGTGTGCGTGTGTGTGTGTGTATACAAGCTTATACTACCATCATCCTCCATTGATCTGTGGCATGCAGGTTATCAAGATGGCAACATGTTCATTTTCACCGGTAGCCAGTGGGGGAGCAAAACGCCTAAATGACCACAAGAAAAGCTATTCAGTTTGCTTTGCCAGTTGCAGCAGCCCCCCCTCTCCACACGTGTGTTTGTGTTTGGTGGAAGCAAGCCATTTCAGTGGAAAGTATGTTGAAATGCCCAATACTGGCCCTGGGTGCCTGGTTTTGTTTGTGATGATAAATCTGTCAATTTATGACCTTTTAGAAAATATTTGTTAAGATTAGTTAACTCCACCTGCTATACCGCGATAACCATGATATACCGTCATTTGGCAAGAAGGTTATTGTACCGTCAGAAAACTAATACCGTGACACCCCTACGTGTCATGGGGTGTCATTAAGCTAATATAACACCCTCTTCAGTAATTGTGTCATATGCTTCACACCACTGTTAAACCTTTCAGAAAGCCTGTTGGCATTTGGATGAAATAGGGTTGTGGTGCATTATTCATTGCCTTGATTAGTCAACAACACGTTCATCTTGCTAAAGAGATGTTATGCGCCATTCTCAGTCAAAATGATATTAGGATTAAACTCCACCAACAATAATTCCACCAAAATACATGTGGTCTTCACTGTCAGATCACCAATGAATCACACTTCC
Organism: Ambystoma mexicanum; assembly: GCF_040938575.1. Taxonomy (NCBI): domain Eukaryota; kingdom Metazoa; phylum Chordata; class Amphibia; order Caudata; family Ambystomatidae; genus Ambystoma; species Ambystoma mexicanum. The sequence goes on from NC_090933.1 coordinate 823,169,386, forward strand.
GGGCCATTGTGATAAAAAGCTAATTACTACTTTACAAACTATGATTTCAGTAGGTAGTATCTAACATGGGCAATCATTTCTAATGCTATCTTGCTCTATCATTCCTCTCTTATGTCAATTGGTGTGTAACATCCATGCACAATCTTCCATCAAACAAATAAGTACCACAAATATGGGTTGCCATGTAATATTTCTTACTTTTAGATGACTACCTGGGTTTCCAAGAAAAAGCATAAACATTCTGAAGCATCTTAATGGTGTTAGTTGCCCTTCATTTTCAGCACATTTTTCTCAAGTGCCATTGCATCCAATGTACTGTCTTCCACAGAGTAAAAAAAGACACTTATAGGATGAACAAGCAGGGTCGAACTGGGGCATAACATTGTCTTGTGCACCTACAAAAAAGTAGTCCACCGCTGCAAATGGGAATTCATTCCTTTTGTGACGCTGTTTGAATAATACCCAAGGAGGAGGTTTTTGATAAAATGGGATGCAAATTGTACATTTTAAAGACTATTTATTCAGCAACAGTGGTCAAAACCATTAGCCGCATAGTGAAGTAACTCAACAAACTGGCCGACATTGGGCAAAAAAGTGACCCACTTTGACCCAAAAAACTGCCCAACACAAGCCGAGCATTTTTCCGTTTGGCCATGGGCCGATTCTCCTATAAGCCAGTACGATCCTACCCAGGTTGTCTCAGGCACCAATGAAAAAGTTCTCACAGTTGCAAATGGGAATTCATTCCTTGTGTGATGCTGTTTGAATAATACCCAAGGGGGTGTTTTTTGATAAAATGTGATGCAAATCGTACATTTTAAAGAATATTTATTCAGCAACAGTGGTCAAAACTATTAGCCGCATAGTGAAGTAACTCATCAAACTGGCCCACATTGGCCCAAAAAGTGGCCCACTTTGACCCAAAAAACTGGCCCACGGAAGCATTTTCCATTTTTTGTTCGGCCATGGGCCTATTGCCCTGTAAGCCAGCATGGCCATCTGACAGGATTAGGGAAAGGGGATTTGTAATATTGAGCAGCAGGCATGAATTAGTTACAGTGACTGTAATCAGGGATTTGGCTATGTTGGCATCAAGCACGGTGGGCACACTGATGAGCAGATATTGGATTTTTTGTAAAGATCAACCTGCAGGAGATTAGTAACAAGAGCAGGCAGGGGATTAACAAAATTGACTTCATGCAATAATATTAGTAAATACTACGAGTCTGCATTAGCCATACAGATCTCATGATGCATTAGCATCGGTATCTTTATGACAAATCAGGCAGCACAGACATTGCATTGTTCAGGTATCAGACATGCCCCAAAACCCACTTCCTCATAAGCAGCCCAACCCTTCTAGACACATGCCCAGACCCTATTCCCCGTAGCCCACATCCACTTCTCCTACACTAGCCAAACATACACTCCTATGTGCATATTCTAACACTCCACTGATTCACCATCTCTGCCACAAACAGACCCTCTCTCTCCATCCACTCAAATTCCACAGGCATTGCATAAACCCAATAGTTCCACACACAAGATTTTCCCATTTGAGACAACAATCCATGACATATGCACGTAAATAGCACCAGCCTACATGCATAGCCTAGCAGGCATATGCAAACATTTCCACAGTGATACCCATCTGACCACAGGCTCATTAGAGGAGGCTCAATTGAGGGGAGAAGAAGGGATAGCGGGAATAGAGGAAATCAGGCTAGGATGGGGAAGGAAGAAAACTAAAGACGAGCTGTACTGCATAAATTGCCAACTTTAGAACTACAAGATGAGGGTTATAATTTGTCTTCCCTTTTGACCAAAATGTTGTGATCTTGGGCAAATCATTTGATCTTCATATGCATTTTTTTGAGTATCAACCAAAAATGGGTTGATGACATATAAATAACATCTACACTGATAAAGAAGTGCTTCATAAAACTAGAAGTACTGCCAGGGAGAGACAGGGTGAGGTGTAGTGGGAAAACTGAAGATTTTGGAACAAGATGGTATGGATTCTAAGACTGGCTTACATACCTGACCAAAACTGTGTGAGCTGCTGGGGAAACTAACTTTAACTATCCTTACCCCAGTTACTTTATATGCAAAACATGATAATAAATTATTGAATAATAATTGTTAAAACAAACATAAACTGGCCCATCATTGGACCAAGAGTGTGCAATGACATGTCCACAATACCTATGATTTTGGTGAAATGATACAACCATTGCTAATTTGAGTTCCAACACTTGTTTGTAATTGTGTGACCTTGCAAAAACTTTTCTCCTCTTCTCACGTTATTATGTGATACATGTGGGAACGCTTTGCAGTAAGCTGAACAACAGTATGAAGTGAGGGAGTCACTACTGGCAAGAATACAGGTATGTCTTTTCTCTAAGAAAAGTAACACAACAGGAAATTAGAAGACAACTAAGGCAAGCCTGTTATTCATAGCAGTTCTCAGTTTTAGAGCTATCCCTTCTGGGAATCTCCAACTGTCCCACAATGGTTATTATTTTTCCTTCCTTGTCCCACCATTCTCCCGCCCAGTCTATGGCAGACCTAGGGCCTTGTAGTACATACCATTAAGGACTTATCTATATATTTGGAAAAAAAGGAACAAAAGAGTTAAGGTTAAACCAGCAAAATATTAAGTGTATACACATTAGAAATAATAACGTAATTTAAATATTCAAAATACATTTATGAAAATGATTATATTAAAATCCAATATCATGGTATCCTTAACTCACCCTGTTTTTATTTAGTAATATTTAGGTTGGGTTGCAAAATGTTTTACAGTGAAGGTGATGTAATTTGCTTTATGAATATTTGTTTGGAATACTTGCAAATAGGAAATTGTTTTAATAGATGTATGTTTTTAATGTGTGGTACATTACATTTGTGCTGCTTTTTATAGTATTTAAATGATGCATTATTTAGTAGATATTAGTATACATATGTTTGCATTTTAGTTTATTTAACGTATAACTATTGTAATTGAAATGTTTATACGTTTGTAACTTTGTTAAATTGTGTATATATTTGTTATTTGATGAAGTAAATGTAAAAAAATATTGTAATGATATGTTGTAGTTATTTAGTGTGTGTTTTATCAGTATGTATACTATATGTTGTAATCTTTAAAATGTCCTTCATTATGTATTTGTAAATGTAAAATGTGTTTGTAATGTACATTACAATATTTATGACATGTTTATGTATATTTTGTTATTTGAAATGTATTTTAAGTTAAATAGAGTAATTTTTGTTGATTTTTTTAATCCAACTCTTGTAGATGGATTATGGATATATATTAGTATATATGTTTTTCATTAAAAAATGTTATTTGAAAAAGATGTTGCAATTTGGTGTAAGATGTTTTTGTAACCATGTACATTTTATTTATTTTTTAATAGTTTTACATATCACTATGTTTTTATAATATGTTATACTAGCTGATATACCCTGCATTGCCCAGGCTTTCATTCCCTCATAGGTGCAGGCAACTGTGAAACATTTGGTGCAGATTGCTGAAATGGTGTGGAATTGCATAAGGAACAATGCTTCTCCAAGGCACTAACCAACAAACACATTTTGACTTTTGCTGTAAACCAGGTAAAGGGGTCTGGTGTCCAGCTGTCATGTAGCCAGTAATGTCCAGCGGGTCCGAACAGGTGAAACATTACAATAAGAATCCCTTGTACAGACTTTTCATGAAAGGTAAATGCACATGTGATGTCATCAGTGATGTCATCAATGACATTTGTTATGTCATCTTTGATGTCCTGGGTGTTAGTCTTAGCAGTGCACAGTGGTGGTGTGAGTTATGGTTGCTTATCTTACCATAACTGGGAATTTCAGGGGGTTTTCGGTTTTACTTGGAACCATAACATCCCTTTAACAGAGTTTTTTCACTGAATTTCATAGGTTTTTAGTAGTGCAATTTAACTATAACGTCCCTTTAACAACGTTTTTCATTGAATTTCATAGGTTTTTATTAGTGCAACTTAACCATAATGTCCCCTTAACAAAGTTTTTTCATTGAATTTCATAGGTTTTTATGAGTCCAACTTAACCATAATGTCCCTTTAACAAAGTTTTTTCAGTGAATTTCATTGGTTATTATTAGTGCAACTTAACTATAACGTCCCCTTAACAAAGTTTTTTCATTGAATTTCATAGGTTTTTATTAGTGCAACTTAACCATAACATCCCCTTTACAAAGTTTTTTCATTGTATTTCATAGGTTTTTATTAGTGCAACTTAACCATAATGTCTACGAACATCTGACTTCATTGCAGACCTTCCGGAGAGTGCCACATGACCATATGCTGGCGCGCGGCATGATGATGTGTCCGAGAACCTGTATGCACTTCACAATAAGATCTGTGCTTCACAGACAGTTCGAGACTGTATCTTCTACTGATCTAGGAACTTTCATCTTCAAAAGTTTCCTTGCACAGCTCCAACACCTATTCCTACTCATCCATTAACAATCTAGTACACAGTACATACTTTTAGCAAAACTGCTATTTATCTTAAAATAGAATCAGCTAATGCCATCCCTCCTCCCCAAGAGACACCACCATTGCTGTAATCAAGGAGGCTGAGAAAAACTGCCCCTACCTTAGAAATAACTCACGCGCAACATTTTCCCCTGTCCACCTGCCCCTCCATATTAGTGTTTGGTGCCTCTTCCCTCAATTCCCTCCCCACCTTTCGTTCTAAGCTCTCCTGCCAAAAGAAATGCATCCAAAAACAAAATAAATGTTCTTTTAGGAACCACCTTTCACAGTTAAAAAATAGAACTAAAAAAAAAAACGTATAGACTCCATCTACTTTATATTTCTCAGTAAAGTACATAGACTCAATAAGATTTTCCAACATTTCCATTTGCATTTTGTGTTATGCTAATGAATATATTGTGGCGTTCATCCTCTGTTCCAGGGACTGGAATGGTGGATACCGGCCCAGCAGCCCAAGTTATCAGCCCAAGCGAAGCGAGAGTGGATAACGAGGTCTCTGGACCATTATCCCCCCATTCCAGCCCCTGAAATGGGGGATGAAGGTCATTAGCAGCCTAGGTTCCCAAAGCGGGAACCCGGGGTACTAAAAAAGAGGATTTTTATTCCTACAACGGGACGCCTGTGGCATCCCGGTGTCAAAAGGAAAATCATTTTCCAAGATGGCCACCATGGAAAGGGAAGGCGGGGGTTCCATACAGGGCCCCTCTCCACTTTCCATGGCAGCCTGCAGAAGGCAAAAAGAGAACCCTATGACCATATTACCACAAGCACATTTTTCTTCCCTTTCAAATCTATCCTAATTTCAAATAACTTTACCACAAAGCCAGTCCCAGGTGGACATGGCCACTTTAATCCTATGTTTTGTCCCTTGTGGCCATGGCGAGTATCCAGATTGTCCGGATCTTGCCTTATTCATGACCCAGACAATCTGGTGACAGCCCATGGCCACAGGCTACCCGTCAGTCACTAAAGGTATACTGCTATTTTTCGTAGCCACATTATGACACTTGTCAAAAAATAAAACACTGGCACATTTCCAAAACCATGCTTGTAGGTCCTTGTCGATGCTCCTTACGCAAGTTTGCTGGAAATCCACCCATGTTTTATTTTTTAAAAAGTGTTAAATGCATGCACATACAATCGTCATGTAACCTAGCCCCCACTTGACAAAATCCATTCAGACTTTACGAAAACATTTATATCTAGATCTATAATCTTTTTGCAAACCTTTGTGTAGATTTGTCAAATGGGACCACATTTATAAGCCTTTACAATATTTTGGGACCCCCCTCTAATTTTGCTCCCTCTTGACAGAATCCCACCAAAGTTCGCAAAAACATGTATATCTAGATATATTATCAGTTTGCCAAATTAAGTGTTGATTCGTCAAATGGCACCTCATTTATAAGCCTTTACATCATTTTGGGACTCCCCCTCTAATGTTGCCCCATCTTGACAAAATCCCACCAAATTTCACAAAAACATTTATATCTATATGTATTATCAGTTTGCCAAATTAAGTGTATATTCATCATATGGCACCTCATTTATAAGCCTTTATATTATTTTGGGACCCCCCTCTAACTTTGCCCCTTCTTGACAGAATCCCACAAAACTTTGCAAACCCATTCCGGATCAGGTCAGGAATATAATTGCAAAATTACATGCAGTTCCATTAAGTGGCACCAACGTTATAAGCCATCCAAGAACTGCTTTTCTCCAAACCAGTAATGCAGAGGTGTCTGCGAACTTTCACATGACTGTTCGCGAATATCTGAACTGTTTGCGGACCTTCATGGCAAAAAACACCAGTTTTTTTGCTACTTGCAGCCATATCCCTTCCCATCCTCATCACCCTTCATCTCCCCAGAGATTATTTGATAAGTTTGACAAGTGCAATGTTGTGTTTTTTAATATGTTTTTACCGCGATGTTCATGGACACAGGCAGATGTCCGCGAATCCAAGACGGTGGGTGTTTCCAAAAATCTGACGCACTTCACGCTCTTCACCATCCAATCAGCGGACACGTTGCATGTCCGCGGACATGACGCAAGCCGATTAACCAATCGGTGCCCTGTCCGCGGAGCGAACAGGAAAGTGTGTCCGCAGAGCAGACATAGATATCACTAATTTTTTGTGACCTACTTTTAAAAAAAACTACTGGACGGATTTTCACCAAATTTACAAAAGCATGCTTTTGGGACCTAGCTGCTGCTCCTGACGCAAATTTAGTGAAAATCCGTCCTAGCGGTTTGGGCTGTGGGCGTGAGCAAAGTTTTTTCCCCATTCAGTCTATGGGAAAAAAGACATTTTGGGCCCCCCCCTATAACTTTGCCCCCCCAGACCAAACCTCACCAAACTTTGCAAAAAATTCAGAGTGGGCCATATACTTATTTTTGCAAAGTTTGGTGAGGATTCGTCCAGGGGGAGCGAAGTTATAAGCCGCCCAAAAAGTGCTCTTCCTATGGGATTAGCAACTTAACCATAACTACACAGCCACTAATGTGGCTGTGTAATAGATTGTATAGATTTTACATTTCTGGGTGAGTTAAGGTTACTATCATTTTTGATTTTAATATAATTATTGTTATAAATGTATATAACATATTTGATTTATGTTGTTACCTTAATGTTATTTTTTCAAATGTTTATAGACTTTACATTTTTGTTGGTTTAACCTTAACTCTTTCGTACATTTTAAAATAAAAATAGTTTTCATTTTGTTGACCATTATGTAATTGTTTAGTAATTGATTTAAATTACATTTGGCACATTACGGTACATAATAATTTGTAAAAATATATAAATGCTGGTTGTAACTGTATAAAGTTAATTTATTTAGTTATCTAAAATTGTATCTATAGGACAGTCTCCACATCGCCCCTTGTAGCTGTCCCTTACTTCCAATGTTAATAAGAACCTTTTAAAAATAGTCCAAATAAAAAGCCAAAATAATAACCTTAAACATTTCTATTGTATTGCCAATTATACCAGACTTTCGAAAAATACCAATGAAAGGTTATTTTTGCATACAACTTCTAACATGAATACTTTTATGTACTTGTTCAAAGTTTTCTGGGTATCATTACAAAAATTGTCAGAAATTGAGGAAGTATGTAAAAGTATAAATACATGCTATTATTACAAATATTGGGAATATATCATTTGTTATATTTACTTATTGCATGCATATCAGTTTTTCATTTGCTGTTGTTATTTTTGAGAAATTATGTAGGCAACTTTTAAATTTCATGGTAACCTTTCTTTTATGGTAATTTGCTCATCATTACATTCAAACCACAATGCATCTTGCCATGCATGCATTCTCTGATGACTGCTGCGTGTGGTGTTCCCAGGATGACATGTCATACTTTCAATTTTATAATTGGTTCCACAAATAGAAACTTGAGACTGTGCATATTTTGTTATTAATGTATTCATTTTTAAACCATGAGCTCTATATTTTAGTAAAATGAAAATGAGGTAGTTGCAACAATGTGTAATTTCTATTTTTTTCTCCAATGTTTTAGAAACAGGTTCACCATGTACTTATGTTAATTGTAGCAAATCACCAAATGCAATAACATGTTTACCACCAAATATTGTGTTATCATTACATTTTGGAATTTGTTGCATATGCAAAAGTATACATGCAAGCTTTATATTCGATATCATGCTTATCAATCAATCATTAAAAAGTTTGTGTTTTTAAAGATGTTATCTTCTTCTTGTGCTGAGTTAGCATGAAGCGTTTCATATTGTAATTTTGTATCATGTTTTACTGGTAACACAAACAGTTTATGCAGTCTTATACCACAAATATCGCAAGCCCCAGACCAGTAGGAGCTGTTATAAAATAGGCTAACAGATTATCAAACGTGGCAAGCAAAACATGTGTTTATAACTTTAATTTAAAAACTTTCCCCAGTAAAGTTTATGCACTCACAAAGACTAATTTCATGTAAATTGTCATGGTCAATGTAAGCAACAAAATCATGGAACAAGTTATTTTGTTATACATTTAATGGAGCAACAAGTTCTTTAATAAAATCAACTTGTTGGTTATCTTATTGCATTGCAGCAAGAATATCTTGCCTTGCTAACTGTGCTCCCTTTCTTTGTAATGGTTGGTCAACAGGATTGATTGAATTTGAATTTGGATGAATTGTTGGTTGTTAGGTATCTGTAGCTAATTCTGGTTGTAGCTTTTTCTCTTGCTTGATTTCTTCATCAAGCATGTTTAACATGATTTTTTAAAAGATGGACATTTAATGTATTCTTTGTGATGTGAAATTGCTGCTTCTAAACAATTCCAATTTTCAATGAATTCTGATTTGTTACGGCGCGGTAGAATCAGGTGCAGTAATGATACTGCTTCTTTTTTCTCTAAAGAAGCACATTTTAGTCTATGGTGATTACCTAAACTTGGTTTTATATGCTTACTTAAACAACCATCTGTTAGGTTCCACTGTCCGTGGACCGTGTTTTCCTCTTGCAATTTGCTTCCCGTGGAGTTCGGTATGCAAGCCTTCCCAAGATGGCTTCTACAGGCGGCATTTGTCACTCTAGTGTTTCAAGGTTGCCATCTTTTTCTTCCCATACTTCCAGGTATGTCTGGGATATAGGTCCTGCTCGTATTACCAGAATTGCATTTCAATGTTAGGAAATACGGATCCTAGTTCAGCGCTCTGTTTCCTTTTGTTCTCCTGTTGGCTATTCTAGTCCTTATTCTCCCACCTTTGTTGCTTCCTTCCTACGCCTCCTCCTGCAATCCTTTCAGTGTCTAAATTGCTCTGTGCTATCTTGCCTCCAGACTCTCGTTGGCTCTGTTGAACTCCTTTTAGATTTGCCTGAATTCCACTCACAGCCATTCTTCTATGCTCCTCAGCTGCATTATCCATCTATGCAATGAAACGCCGGTTTTTCCCTCGCTTGCTGAAGTATTTTTTCCCTGCCACTGGCTGTCGCTCCCTGGGTTATTTTGTTTAGTGTTTGAATCAGCAGAGGTTCTGGGTCTGGAGAGGTTTGCCAGTATTTTCAAGACTCCAGGACAAAGAAATCATCTGGGAGTATATCTGTATCGACTTCCAGTAGGCGCCGTAAGACCCAGGTGAGCAAAACTGTTAATGATTCCGACAGCGATTCTGACACCATCACTGTTTTTACTTTTATAATGCCCCTTATCTATGTTCTCTTTTACACCTTCTTGATAATTGTAATATTGTACGACTTCATAAAGACATATTCAGATCTATCAGGGTAGTTGTTATCAAGCATAGTTATTTTGACTATATCCTCACTGTATAGGATATGAAGAGCTAACATTTCTATTTGATCAAAAGGTTTTAAAACTTTATGTCTTATTTCTGTATAGCCAAGACTGATCCACTTAATATTTAAATGTTTTCCATAAAGGTGTGTTCCTGTTAATCTATCTGCTGCTTCGTATGTCCGACATTCAGAGTGTGAAAGAGTTTTAAGTCCTAAGCCAATTAAACAGGTAGAAAGTGCCTTTTATAAATCAAGGGTCTGTTGAATGCATATGACGTGTTGTATATTCTGAAGCAGATATTTATACTGGTGTCTCATCTAATCATCTCTCTGTAGGGAACAATTGAGCATTTATCCCAGACACTTAATAATGTGCCCTTTGTTTGTCTCATTTCAAATAATTCTATTGGATCACCAACAACCTCTTTTGAATGTAAAGGGTGGATAGCATATTCTTCATATAGATTTTCTGTATTTTCTAGTGCAACCTTTACAAACTGTAGCTGATTTCCACTAATATCTTCAAGGTTTTAATGTTCTTCACCATTTACATGTTCATAATCTGTATTTTTTGCTTTTAACCATGTTCAACAATGGGATACCTTGTTTAAATCAACTCTTTTCAACCTTTTGTTGTCACTCCATAAAATAAAACGAATAGTGTGTTTTCAACGGCTTAACTTACACCTAAAGTGTTGAAATAATCATGTATGTGTTTAATGCTTTTGTTAATTCATTAACTGGTCTTTTTTCTGACTATGTTTGTAAGCATACAATCATTTGAAAAAGACATACTAATTGAGTAATTATATGCTCATTAAGTTTACATTTTCTAAAGTTTTTGGAATAGGTTGGGGTTTCATGTTATTTACAATTGAATTCATAGGTATGTATTTGTCATCTAAATATTTACAACAATATAAACACAGGGTTACATTTTCTTCTCTGGGATTTTTTCTTCTAGAAATTCATAATAAATCCAAGCCAAATTGTATTGTCCTCATTGGTGGTTTGTTCATCTACATTTATAAATTTGATAGACTCGTTATAGTATATGCGTCTAGAACATTCACATACATTTGCTTATTTCAAAGTTGTATGTTTGCATTTGTTTATCAGTTTTTAAAGGATAAGGAGAGCATAGAAACATTTTTATAGCAATGATAGGGCTATTCAGGTTGTGTGCAATCTTTGATTTTGAAACCTAGAATGCTTTCTTTCTCAAAATTCCACTTTGCCTATTTGGTATCTTACATTTCTGGCAATTGACATAGGAGGGGCTGTTTTATCTCACACAGATCATTGTTAGCAGGGAAGGGCCATCACAGTGGGCAGGTGCACCAGGACTGTTAAACGGGACATTGATTTATTGTTTTCCACATGTATTGGCCCCCACCTGGAAGTTACTCGAATTTAAAACATAGGCATTCTATACCTACTATTTTTGTGAATGTACACCTTTCATGCCTGTCATAGAGTTATCTTCACCAATAGTTTATCAACCCTTTCCATCCTAGAGGTATAGATAGATCATACTTAAATTAACATATTCTTCTTGAAGTACATTGCTTGATCACGCAGTGTGTGTGTGTGTGTGTGTGTGTGTGTGTGTGTGTGTGTGTGTGTGTGTGTGTGTGTGTATGTTCTCTTAAATATGTGTTTGCAGCTCCAGAAGTGTGTATAGCCATCCACTGAATATTTGCCTCTTCTTCTTTGAAAGGTTGAATAACCCTATCTAGGAGATTGTTAATCAGGTGCTGGTCCAATTGGGGGACTGAAACAGCTCTCTTGGATGTAGAGGAAATCTTATTCCAGTTAATAGAAGCTGAGGGCAGAAATGTGCAGATGTGTTTTCATCTATGGGTCAAATGATGCTGAATGGGGTTATTATTGAATTAAAGATCGACTGTATGGCTAAGAAATGGCTCCATTACTTTCTTTATAATAGGATAACTTCTGTCAAACTCAATAGTTTAGAATCATATTCAGTTAACATTAATTTTGGGGCCCCAAATCATGTATGTCTTTCAGCTAGATTATTCAATGTTCATGTAAGGCCACTTTACAGCCTGCTACTGCAGGCAGGGGTAATACTATATTGAGACTGGCAGGTAAACCTGCTGTCAATATGTATCAGATTCAGGGTCTTTTTGGCACTGTTGAGGGTTTGATATGAACAAACTGGTTACACCTCAAATACATGGAAATTCAATTTCTCCTGCTCTTTTCTGTACTGGTTATGTGAAAGCCAAGGCAAAACCCTTGGAATCTACACTTTATATGTAACTAAAAGCTAATTCCAGTATGAGTTCATATTTTATTATCTGATGCTGCCCAAGCAAATTCACCCATTTTTGTCTCAAGCTAATTGTGTATCCATTGCTCATACAATAATTTGCGTGACCTTTACTGTAATGTTCTTTTCTTTAATGAAAACAAGTGTATTTTTGAAACTATTAGGTTCTCCTTAACATTTTTTCCAAAAATAGTGACTATCACCCTTAGTTATTCTCACATCTCAGCATTTCTTAGAAGACTTAACTGGCTACCATTAAAAGCCAAAGTCAAATGTAAGGCTTTATAATTAGTGTACTTTGGGCTTCATTACGAGTTTGGTGGTATTCCGCTGATACATCTGCTGAAATACCGGCAAACGTCATTGTTGTTACTGCCACTTGGTCCGGAGGAGTTACCATGTGATTACAAGTGGTGTTAATTTCCCATATTTGGAGTACATAGGACTCCATCAGGATTTTCAGAGTAGTAAAGTGGAGGATTTACCTGTAGCAGCAAGCTGGGGGTGGATATTTCACTTTACCGAAAAATCAGCAGATTTACTGCACAGTTTTCAACCACAGTAAATCCCCTAAAACCGCCAAACATGTAATAGACCCAAAGAACTTCATGGTTTGGTGTCAATCCATCTTAAAGAAAACATCAAATGGCACAGACTTGGTAGAAATCATGGGTCTGCAAATAAACACTCAGTTCCTCATTTTCTTTTTTCAAAGGTTCTTCCGCTGCTGAATTTAAGTTCCAGCAGCTGCCGTTTGGAATAATTTGCCTGTTGAGATTCGCATTGTGGTATATTTTAGTCACTATAAGATTCCTACATTAGTTGGAGCCACTGACCTAATGCCCCCCGAATTATACAGTCCCACCTCACAAATCTGTGGAAGAAACAGGCAATGTACCCACAGCTCTTTTTTTGTTAAATAGAGAAATTAAGGTTAAATCAAGACAAAGATGGTCTCCAGCTTTATGCAGGAAAAGTCACCACAATGTTCAACAATCTCAGACAGTTGATATACAAAATAAAAATGTTGCTGCCTGTATTAAAATGAACCTGCCTGTCAATATAAAGTTCTGAATAACACTACACATTATAGTTGCACTTATAGAAGTTGTCGGTTGATATAGCAAAATTCTTGACTTCACAAAAAAAACATCTCCAGATTACATATGAAGTCAATTTGCAAATGAATGAAAGAACACCCTGATAACAAAACACATTTACAGAATCATACAACTGTTGCAGGGCAGCCTACATCTCATATATATATGTGGTGCTGTGGGCTGCTAACATGTGTGGTAAGTTTCCACTATACGTGCTTAGACTTCTGCAGATTTTTGAGCTAAGAAGCTAAGAAATTAATGTTTTCAATTTCAAATGACACAGTTTCAGTTTCCCCACCCAATCAAATATATTTAGTCAATATAAGATTCATACATCCGGCAGAAACACCGGTCCAATGCCCCCAGGGCCTACAAATTATTCAGCACCACACAACAATTCAGGGAAAGAAACATGAAGTGATCTCAAAGCTCACATGTATTTAAATAAAAGATCTGTGGTGCTGTGGCTTACTTACATGTGTGTACAGTTTCCACTATACTTGCTTAGACTTCTGAAGTTTTTGGGCTAGGGAACTAATGTTTTCTATTTAAACACACACACAGTTTCTTTTCCTCCACCCAACCTAAAATAATATTTTATATTGCATTGAACAGATGTAAGCATCCATACCCATTCACTTTCGAATTGAGCGATCGTTTCAGAATACGGAGTTGCCTGGGATTTGCGTTCACACTATTTGTATGAGAATAGAAATGATTCTTCTTAACCTGCTCTCAAATTCAAACTTATATTAAATAACTATGACCATCACCGTACATATATTATTAAATTGATCCTCATCAAGACATGGTACAGGCACTTTAAACCATGGTCTAATGTTGACTGTATCAGTTATAGTGTTTAGGGTACTTTTTATATATACCTTACTTATAGTACTATAAGCACTAGGAAAAAGTTTCCTATTTTACAGCATGCGCGTGACTGGGAGAATACACTTTTGTAAATATAATCTCCCTCAATCTTTGATACAATTAAATAAGGCTGGAACTCACCATAGCTAATCACAATATCCTTTTTAAACAATATCTCTTTCCATGAATACTGTTTTGTCAATCCCTCACTCAATGTGCAGGATACGTTTTCTATACACAATGCAGCCTCACTAAGCTTTGAATACAACAGGAAGTACTGTTTGATTTCACACAACATATTCAAATTCTTCTATTTGGAAAGGGTGCCCCCTATTGATAATCACCACCCCAATTCCCTTGCCCTCCATGTCATAATCAGGGCAATCATTCCAGCAGACTTAATCTAGTTCTATTTGGTGAGTTGTCATGCACACAATGAATTAACATTTCAATGCATGGAGCCATCATAAACCCTCATGTGTTCCCAGTGATTGTCAGTCAGAGGGCCTCTCTTGGTCCTTTCCATAAAGTCTGGTTAATTGTGTTCCAGTTTCCCATGACCAAGGCCCAAATCCTCAAATTCGACCCATGTTCAGCCTCCATCTAATGGGAACATGTATTCCTCCTCTCTGCCGCTCTTCCCAGTGCCAGAATCCCCTGTTCTCTGTTGAAGCTACTTTTAAAGTCTGTCAGAATTCTCAGGCTATATCATAATTAGGTCACACTATGTGATTGGCCTAGTTCTTTCATTGGCTTATCCAACAGTCAGGCAGTCTTATTGAATACTTAGCCCCATCTTCATTAGATGATTTTAATGTTCATATTTGTGGTCAGAAAAGTTGGTGGGGGCAAAACCACTGCTCATGCTTTTGACAAATATTTTTTTTAACTTTCTTTATTGATTGATTCACGTCTCAAGTCATTCAACAAGCAAGAAACAAACAATTATAGTGGGGTACAGCTATAGAAACACATGATATGCAGGTTGTTAGTATGCTCCCTAATTCACATGTGGCTTGTGCAGCAAATTATCTTCCCCGAGCACACTTTAGCATGATAAGATATTCTGCAGCATAGGGTAGGTACATCACATGCACAAGCTCCCAGAGTCTGACCCCGAGTGCTGGGATAGTAGGTAGGACACCAGGGGTCCCCAAATGTTCTTAGGCCTTTTCTGTTGAACACATAGTAAGCCTTATTATTTATCATTGTCACTAAGCCAGACCAAGCCCTTAAGCCATGCCTGTACTCCCAGAGGGCACGAGCCAGTCCATCTCATCAAAATGCATCTTCTAGTAACTATCATGCATGTTGTAAGCAACTTCCAGTTTTGTTTTGGGATCGCAGGGAGCCAACCAAACATAAAACAAATTAATTTGCAGAGTACTTCGCACCCTTGCATGCTGAAGACTACCTCCACCACCCCCGTCCAGAATTTCCGTAGCTTAGGGCATCACCCCATGTGAATAAAGTCAGCTGTTTCAGTGATACATCTTGGGCACCTACCCACTATGTCACAGTTAAACAGATGGGGCCATGCTGGGGCTAGGTACTCCCTATGTAGGGTTTTGAATTGAATCAATTGTGTTTTTAATGTACCACTGTGCGTGCGTTCGCATAGCATTGCCCATTGTTTCTCAGTGAAAGGGGCCCCAGCATCCTCTTCCCATCGTCATCTACACTTCAGGGTCTCCCAGGGGGAATTGCGTTGGATTAGCCCATACAATGTGGAAACCACACGTCTCATAGCAGGGGAGCACAGTAGGAGTGCAAGTGGTATTTCAGGGAATGATGGGGACCACTCCCTAAATGCGGCTTGGATTCTAAAGTACTGCAGTCTGCGTTGGAACCCTAGCCCCATCTTTGCCAAGAACTGCTCCTGGGTTACAAATGTTCTCCCAGGGTATAAATCATCCATACGTTCAATTCCCGCCCTTCGCCACAACCGGGAAACGGCTCCATTGCATGTTGGTGGTAGGCACTCAATATTCCATAACTGAAGGCTCTAGTTGAAGGGGATATCAACCCGCAGGCATTTCAGGGTCCTGCTCCATGCATGCACTGTGCACGCCACTGGGTTGAATTTACATATATCTGACACACTCCTTAACACTAGAGTCCCTTGCAGTGTAAATCGTCAGACTGAACATCTCTCTATCCGCACATGAGGATAACATGGGGCATCAGGCATCCAATAGGACACAATGTATAGTTGTGCTGTAAGGGAGTATAACTCCATGTTTGGTGCGCCAATGCCTCCTCTTTACCAGGGGAGGACTAGTGTTTCCCAACTGACTCGTTGGGTCCGCGGGTACCATGCCACCTTCACAAACTGGGCCTTCAACTCGGCAAAGTAGCTGACTCCGGGCCACACTGGGATATTCTGGAAGATATTAAGCAGTTTGGGGACCAACATCATTTTGGCGATAGCAATCTGGCCCAGAAGTGGGAGGGGGAGTCAACACCATCGCTCTACTTTGGATCTCAGAGCATTCAAATATCTTAAGCGATTATCCTCCAAAAGCATCCGGGCATCCCGGCTCACCAGCACCCCCTGTACGTGACAGACTTTTGCTCCCATCTATACCCTTTAGTGTTGAGAGGCTTAACAGTGGATTTGTTTAGTGGATGGTTTTTCCAGCGGTTGCAGATTTGACGCAGGGTCTTTGAAGTATAGTATCTCATCTCCTCAAATAGTGAAACCATTTCCCTAGCACCGCCCAGTGCCAAGCCCCTTGATGGATGGAATTTTCGTAGTCGGGCCACTAGCCGCTCAATTGCCATCACGAAGAGTAATGGAGATAGTGGACAGCCTTGCCTGGTTACGCGGGCCAAGCTAAACGCCCTGGATCTCTTGCTGTCGAGCCCTATTTGTGCATTCGCACCATCATACAGCAGGCGTACCGCCTTCAGGTAGTACTCTGGAATGCCCATCTGGAGCAACACCTCGAATAGGTAGCTCCACTCGATGAAGAGAAATGCTTTCTCAATGTTGAGTAGAGCCTCCATTGCCTGCACCTTAGGGTCTATCTGAGCCAGGATTGTAGAGAGCCTGTGCAAGTTCAGTGAGGTCAACCTCCCCGGGATGAAGCCTGAGTGGTCCACATGAAAAATAGATGAGATATACAGAAGCAATCGGTCTGCCAGTAACTTGACAAAAGTTTTATTATGTAGGTTAAGCAGGGAGATGGGGCGATACGAGGAACAGTCCAGAGGGTCTTTCCCAGGCTTCAGGATCAGAGTGATCTCTGCCTCGTGCATAGTGGGTGGGAGCCAACCCACCTTCATCCCTTCTTCTCATACCAAAAGCAAGTGCTGAACTACTTCAGGGCCCATTTCCCTGTAGAATTTGTCCATTATTCCGTCCATGCCTGGCGCTTTGGCAGAAGGCAGAGCCCGTACTGCAAGCAGGATATCGTTGTGTGTCATAGGCTCAGCCAGTGCCACAATTGCCTCTTACTGTATTACAGGCAGGGATGCTTTGCCCACTTAATCTTCTAGTTCCTCTGCTGATATCGACCACCTAGATGTATATAGTCTCTCATAAAATTGATGGACGGTGTCCAGTATGACATCTGGCTTTACAACCACTTCTCTGTTTGCTGTCCTCACAGTGATCATGTCCGTTGTCTCCCTTTCCCATCGGAGCATAGCAGCTGATAGTCTTCCTGGCCTACCCTCTTCACCGTATCTAAACCGAGCACAGGTTCTCCTGAAGGTATGACTTAACCAAGTTGAGCACTTCACTTCTGTCTACTATGTCTGATAGAGCTGTGGCCTTAAATCTTCAGAAGGGTCAGAGAACGCCTTTGGATCCTGAGTCTAGTGATCAAAGGACAGGTGAGTGGTCAGATAGCATTCTAGGAAGAATGATGCACTCAATAGTTCTATGAACAAGAGTCGGGCGCGCTAGCATATAATCAAGATGCGAGGAGGTGTTGTGGACTGTCGAGGGAAACAAGTACTCTCTACCCTCAAAGTAACCTCCATACATCGCCAAACCCAGCTCCACCATGCATCTCTGCACCATTTCTACTGCTCGAGACCACGGACAAGAAGGCCCACCTGATCTATCCTTCTCCGG
Source organism: Ambystoma mexicanum (assembly GCF_040938575.1). NCBI lineage: Eukaryota > Metazoa > Chordata > Amphibia > Caudata > Ambystomatidae > Ambystoma > Ambystoma mexicanum. Next base: position 823,187,546 of record NC_090933.1, read on the forward strand.
GTCCAGGGTGATATTGAGGTCTCTGCCCACACAATGTTGGTGTGTAGGTACTTGTGGCATCTACGAAGTAGTGACTTGAAGAACGTGGGGTCATCCACATTGGGGCAATATATGTTGATGGACATCACCAGTGTGGATCCCCAGCATCCTATGACGATCACAAACCTTCCCCTTGGATCAATCACTGATTCTGTGGTGCGAAATCTGAGTGACTTGTGTATGAGTATCATGACCCATGACAAATATGTGGACTAGGAGATGTAGTAATTGCACTCCCCCCAGATCCTGGCAACTCCCTCATTCCCACTTCTAACTAGTGAGTTTCCTGCAAGAAGGCCACCTTGGCACCATGTCTCTCACAGTATTGGATCACCATCTGGGCCTTCCACGGGTTGTTAAGTCTGTACACTTTTCCAATTTATCACCTTACAGCTCGCCATACCCCCACAAACGAGTTCTGTCACTGTGCACGTTTGTGCCTCACCCCAGTCTTAACCTAGATGCAAGAGATGTGAATCACCCAACTTTTCCCCTTCCCCCCTCCTCTCAACTCCCCAGTCACCCGATTAACACCAGATCTACCCTCCCCCACCCACACTGCCCAATCCCAACTAGCAGTGAAATGATCTGCCCTCCTGCCCAACAAACAACTCACAATGGGACACAGCCGGGGACGCTGGACACCGTTGCCCAACTACCCACTCAACGCCTCTGGCCACAGGGGGAGGCTCTTGCATTATCTTTCCTACTCAGAAACTGGACTGATTTGTTACATGGGCCAGCAAATCTATGACCCACCAGGAAAACCATTGTGAACTAAACATTGGCTCTTAGGGCTGTCAGTAGTCACCAGCAGCCAGGGCCTTTTTTCCCAAATACTCAGTGGTGTTTGAACTCAAGTGCTAGACTTCACACGGGCGTGTCGCCCTGGTTCGAGTGTCCTCTCACTCCCTGGGCAGCCTCTATAAGAAGTCCTGTACTGCTCCCAGATCGGTGAAGAAGTGTGCGTGGCCTCCGTGTTGCACACCAAGTTTGTACGGGTATAGCATAGCATAATGTAGTCCGTGGTCGCGGAGGGCCTGCTTTTCCAGCAGGAAAGAAAGTCAAGCCTTCTGGACTGAAGGGGTGAAATCCAGGTACAAAGACACCGTGGAATTCTCATAGTTGAAGTCTCTGAGCTCACTGGCTGTACAAAGGATTGTGTCACGATCTCTGTAGTTTAAGAGCCATGCAATGATCGGGTGGGGGCTCTGGCTCTGCCTAAGGGCCATCTGCAATACACTGTGTGCCCTTTCAATCAGGAATTGTGATGACAATCGTGGTGCCTGCAACACATCTTGTATAAACTTTTCCATGAAGACCTCCATGTTTTGCTGTGGGATGGATTCCGGGACCCCCAGCACTCGGATATTGTTCTGTCACTTCTGCATCTCCAGATCATCATTCTTTTCTTTAATAGCTGCAACTTCTCTCTGAAGCGAGTGGATCGCCTGTGTCACCTCACCACTGATGTCTTCAATGGTTCCCACACTGTGTTCAGATTCAGACATCCGTACACTCTCCTTCTTGGTCCATACTTGAATTCGGTCGACCTTGTATGCCATTCCGTCCAGGTTTGTGTTCATGGACATGAAGCCAGAGCGCATTTCTGCTAGTAGTATGCTAAGTTCCGATGCCGGGGGGTCCCAGCAAACTTCAAGGGGTTCTCATCTTGGACAGGTAGGCATGCAGGATTGCTGCCTATTACCCTGAGCCATATATAGAGCTTCCTTTGCCATTTCACAGCTAGCACCTAGGGGGCCCAGCACTCGGTTTAACCAGGCTGTGTGTATTTGATAGCTATGTCCTCTGGGGCCCTTAGCGGCTGGGGTCTTCTGGAAACGCCCCTCACAGCCACGTTGTTCTCGAGGGAGTGTATTTCTTTGCCCCTGTTGATGTCTCCAGATACAAGGGGGTCCAGAGGGTCAGGAGCCACTGTAGTAGGAGCCACACTGTTACAGTGGGGCCCCAAGTGTGGGTGTTGCTCCTGGCAGCTAAAACTTGCACCAGTGTGAGGGACTAAAGGGCTACCCCCATGAGGTGAGTTCCGGAGACAGGTCTCGAGCGGAGGCCCCACATGTTGGCTGCCTCTTGGGGTGGTGAGTATTGAGGGGCAAGGGTGACTCACCGGATGAAGTGCCAAGCTGGACCCAGGTTGTGTCAGCAGGGAGATCAACAGAAGACACCGTTCTTGCACAGGGATTCACCAGTTCAGAGGCCTCATGAGTACATACAGTCGCGGTCCTAGCCGCTAAGATGTTATCAAGTTCTGTGCAACTAGAGCACCAGGATCCCCGGCAGCAGCTGAAAATTGCTACTACAGGGTTGCTTCTGTGCAGGAAGACAGCACAGCCATAGGTGGCTAGCGTGGTATATATTGAGGCCTTCGTTGCGGCTGATATGGCCCGTGGGGTACCTTGATGTGGTGGGCCGGCCGAGGCCAGGTGCGCGTGATCACAGGAGGACTGGGAGCTCACATAATGTTGGGGATATATGCTGTCAGTATCATCAAAGCACAGGGGCCCCAGCGCTGTCTGCTCCGAGTTGGCATCCTGCCTCCATACCGGCTCCTACGCTCTCGCCATTCCAGGCGATCAATGCCCCAGTGGGGCAGCGCTGATCAGATAATCCCGGCGGTGTGATATTTCTGTATGCAGCTGGATGCCCTCTCGCTCGCTCCTCCGCTCAGGGCCCGGCGGGGCTCACGCCACTGGGATCCCTGCCTCCTGCACCTCCGGGTTGCCACAGGCTGGTCCGGGCTACAGTGGTGTTGGCACACGGTGCGGGATGGCTATGATCCCCCAGCCACACCGCGTCCACTCCTCCCTTTTCTCTAGCTGGTCCTCCTAAGCGGTGTGTACTGTAAGGATATTTGGCGTGTTACAGCACAGAGTACAGCACTACTGCACAGGTAGCAATTTTTTTTTTGATGCAGCACCACCACATGGGTGTGGTGCATTGCTATTTGTGTTGCCAGATTAACATGGACATATAAGTAAAGACAGGCTATTCAGTCAAAAACGATTTTAACATATAAGATGCAAATCTATTTTTACAGTTAAAAGCACACGTGCACATTCAAAAATGCACACTATTTTTCACCTGAAATGCCTATGGTGCAAGAGACACATTTGAAAATTGATAACTAACCTTATTAATAACTAACCTGACTAATAAAACTGCATTTAACATAACCCACTAATAAAAATGTGTCTCCACTGCAGAATTAGGCCTACTCTGAAAGTGAACTTTTAAACGCACATTCATTTTTTTTCTTTTTCTCTGCTGCTCTGTCCACATAACTACAGGAAGCAAAGGGCTCGAAGGAACAGGAAATCAGTTGGTTACAAATGGTTACTGCAGAAATGAGCCATTGTGCAGTGAGGGAGGAGATGGCATGATTGGTTCTGACTGGAGCAGCGTCATAGCAAGTATCATGCTAGAGGCAGTGATTAGAGTTTTGCTGGGGGAGCTTGAGGAGAGGGGGAGGACAATCGAGGTTTGGCAGAGCTGGGAGAAGGACCTGTTTCCTGGCTGAAGCATTCCTGTTGCAAAAGCTGAGAATTCCAGGCAATAACCCCGGTTTGAGAACGAAAGACGCTTGTTTTCACTGGGGTTAATCTTCAAGGGAGCCAAATTCAGAAAGAGAACAGCTGGAGAAAACTCATGCTGAACAGATAAGGTAATTACAGAAGTGTGGGGGCTGAGTGTGTACGAGAATATTCAGTCAGTGTAGGAAAGGAGATTCCTGTGCTTTACTTACATGTTTAATGTTGCAAATTGAGTTCTTGTCTCCGCCACTCTCTTTTCAGTGTATCACAGACAATGCTGTTACTGTGCTATTTTATTTATTTCTGTAAAGAGTGAGATCGTGTTTAAATGCAACTTTTATAATACACAAAAACATTTGAAAGCAGACGGGTGGTGTTTTATATTTACCAATACAGTGCTGATGATGTGGGGAGATGTTTAGACAGTGCAATTGTCATTTTCAAGGTAGCTAAACATCAAATTTGGCTGCAGCCGTGTGCACAATGTAATTCAGTATGAGCAATTATAACTAACTGTGTGTGTTGTAGTTTCTCGGAGGTCTATGAGTCGGCAAAAAGGGAGGCCTGGGACATAGTTCACTACCGTATATAAGATAGTGAAAATACCACATGATAGCTCGCTGCCGTAGATAAGACAGAGAGAAATTGCCCATGGTGGCACACTAAAAATGAAAATGTGGTGTTCCTGAAATGCAAGCCTGAGGTCTCTCTAGTGATTACACGAAAAATCTAAACAAAAATAAGGGGTTCTGGATATTGGGGCCACAAATAAAACAAGGGAATTATGCTCACCAAAATACCACCAACAACGCATACCAACCACGCATACCAAATACGCATGTCTGTGTGCTGAAATAATGCATGTCCACTGTATTATTGTTGTACATGGCCCAATCTGAATACAAGGAGTGATTGTTGCTAAGTTATTTTTCGGCGGTAAGAAAATACCGTCAGGCCCCAAATCTCCACAAAATACCCTATATATTTATGGTGCCTTGCAGGCCGGGAAAGTGATCATAGAGTACCTACTGGGCGTGGCAAGCGTGTCTCACACTGCCATTTGCACATTAAAGGGAACCCCTTTTATAATAGCAGTGTGCCACTAAAAACGAATTTCAGAATGTCACAAAGGGAAACCACATTCTCAAACCTAGTGCAATATTTAGAGGCAAAGTTGTTTGCACATGGGACTTGGTTGTCGAACAGCACGTTAGAATGGTGTGAATGCATTCAGGGTGAGGTGCAGAAAGAAAAACTAGACAATATTTTTGCAGAAGGCAGCATAATTCAGGTCTGCCTTACAAGATTATTGAATGCAGCTGATAAAAGTGCCGAGAAAGACTGTTTAATATGGCTATGCGGCAAAATATGGTTTATTTTGAATAAGTCCCTGCGAATGCAGGAGAATGATACTCAGCTAATTACCAGGTTAAAGACTGAATTAGATGGGGCAAGTAAAAATCAGGAAATGTTAAGAGCAGAATTGGATGTATGCCAAAAAGACATGCAATTAAAAAGCAGAGACTTTGATGCTCAGTTACCCAAAAGCAAGAAACAATTTGAGGATAGTGAGCAAGAATTGGTACACTTAAAAGCCTTAGTGGACCACATTAGACAGGATAAAGATGAGGTTGTTTCAGAAATGCAGATTTTACAAAAAGAACATTGTGAAAAAGAATGTGATCTCCAGAGTGCAGAACAAGAAATGATTAAAATGATTCAAGAAAGAGACAAGAGAAATAAAGAGTTCAATGAATGCCAAATGCAAATGTGCGACATGCAGGAGGTGATTAATAAGATGAGTGATGAAAACAACTATTTGCAAAATGAAGCAAACAGACTCCTTAAAAAGTGTAAGGACTTAGAACAGCAAATGTGCATTCCCAGGTCCCAGGGGAGGTGGCAGGGTACCACATTCAATGGAGTGGAGGTGAATTCTAGCTCTGCCCAAAGAGCTAGTGCTCCAGTGACTGGGCCGGTGACTGAACTTGGTTGCAGCGCCCTTGGGGGATTTGATACTCCCATTGGGGGCAGCCACCAATCTCATACACCTGAAAACAGGATTGAATCACAAAATAGTGCAATTCCATGCATTGCAACAAGTAGCCCCATAAAAATAATGAAATCCATTAAAGCCCTGATCAAACCATTTAAAAAGGGAGGTGAATGCTGCATTGAGGATCACTTAGAAGCGATGCATGACATTTTTAAAGCACTCCAGATACCTAAGGAACAGTGCAGACAATATTTTCATTTAACTTTAGATGCCCCGTCGGCCAGCATCATAAGGGGATTAAATGAACAGCAGAATATGACCTGGATGGAGTTTGAAAAAGAAATTAGGCGTCATTTTTCTCCTTTTCAGTCATTGCAGGAGGCAAAGAAAGTAGCTTACACAATTACTGCTGGACCTAATACATCCCCTCGCCAATTTTTACAAGACTTAAAAAGAGCATTTTCTCGCTTTGATGTATCTTTTGACTCAAATTCCAATGAGTTTAAAACTGCATACTTCTATGGGCTACAGAAAGACATCATATCCCAATTGGTCCGTGAATTTGACCGTGACAAGTCCCTTGAATGGATTGTACATCAAAGCACAAAACTATATGAGGTACTCTATTGTCAGGGTAGAGAAAGTGATACAATGAAAGATACTAGACCTAAATCTAAAGAACCCTCAGCCACAGTAATGGAAATCAGGTCAGCCAAAATGTCCCTTGAGTCTGCTCAAAGCCAAGGTAAAAATAATGTGACACCTGAACAAAGGGGTAATCAACAAAGATCGCCATTTCCTGTACCAATGTTCCAATCACATGATCCTAGTAATAGAGAGAGCTACATCAGCCCTAGGTATTTAGGGGACAGACCACGGGTAGGATATCGGCCTGATATGGCAGGTATGAACAATAACCAGAGACAAAATCAAGATCAAAGAAATGATGGTCCCTACCAGTCATTGGGGACACAGAGCAGATTTGATCCCAACACCATGATATATGGTAATCAGGATAGGCCCCGATATGTGGATCGATTTACTGATAATGGAAATCAACCAAGGGGCCAGTACCCACAATCTGAGAGACAGGACATGAGGCAAAACGTGAACTACAATCCACGTCAGTACAATGATTCCCCACCAGGGGACTATAATCAAAGGATGGGTGCAACCCGCTCCCCTCCACAAATGAATCAAGAGTTCAGAAACCATCCCAAGTGACATCAAACAACCAATATCGACCTAGGCCACAGAAAGAGGATCCTAGAGAGATGGAAAGGTTCCAGTGCCTTGAGGCCCAAGTGAAAATGTTAGCTAAGCAAATAGGAAAGCTCTATACAGCGCAAAAACAACCTTCCAAAGAGGGGGCTGATGGCCATAGCAATGACCGGGCGGCTTCCGAAAAGTGACTAAGTACTCATGATAACTGCAGTGCCAAAATGACAGATTGCTCTGATATAATTTTGCATAACGACTCTGAGATGCCTAATGGATTAAATGTGAAAGTGCCAGTAAATGAACTTGTGACAGAAAGTGCAAATACTTCTAAAAAAGAGGTACGGTTTAACCTAGAGCTAAATAAAACAGTAAAGATTTGTACAAATGAAAAAGAAACATTAGGAATTCCAAAAGAACAAAGGGACAGATTTAAGAAAAATGACTCATGCATGGGGAATACCAGTGAACAGGGAGTAAGTGGGGATGCTAGAGCTCCTTCCCTGGGCAAGCAAAACAATGACCAAACACAGACAGAAAAAGGAAATACTCAAAAGGAGGGTACAAGTCAATCACCTGAAGAATTCTTTGAGCCACATATTTTTGAAGAGGCTGAAAGGGCTGGTATCACACTAAATGATCACAAATGCACAGAATTAAAAAATGACAAATTGCTGAATGATGCTGTTACACATGTTCAGTTGGAAGGTTGTAATAAGGTCTCTGATGTTACCCAGATGGATGGGCGAACAGTGGCCACACTCCAAAAAACCTCTGATCATGGAGAAATGAATAAAGTCTCTCGCGCAGAAATGGGTAAAAAGGAGGGAAAAATGTCTTTCCATTTACCAATGTGTTTAGCCAAAAGTGAAAAAGACCTGAGAAAGGTGAGCCCTGAAATCAGTAAGAATTCACATTTCTTATGTGTATTAGAGGAAGTTGAGGACAGATATTATGCACCCATCACTGTAGAAGAAAAATGCCACACCTTTGCTATGATTGACACTGGCGCACAGGCCACAATTATGTCCAAGGAGCTGGTAAAGAGTATCAATGAAGGGAGACCCCCACAGAGTCAGATCACAGTGAAGGAAAATCAAGGCCCAGTGCATAACTTTAATGGGGAGGAGGTGCCCATCATAGGTGTAACTGAGGTTGACATAAAAATAGGAAAGCACAGAATGAAACAAGAGGTATTGATCACATCTATTTGTGAAAATTCCATTTCTGATGGGGACAGATTGCCTGAAAAGATTGTCTCCTCTAATAGATGGGGTGAATGGAGTGCTGTGGTCCTTAACCAAAAAACCATTGAGGCCTAAGAAACTAAAATCACAAAACAGCAATATAAATGAATGTCACACCGTTGCCAAAACAAATGATGCTGTGGAGGTATATCTCCAGAATAGCTGCATACCTAGTGTCACTGTTATATTAATGTGTCAAGACAAAATGCAGAGCGACAATGAAAAACTACCTGTACAAATATACTTGGACCCAAGGAAAAATTGGCAGACTGCCATAGATGAGCACACATTACGTTTTTATTTAAAAGAGAAAACATGCAAACAGAATATTGCTCCTAAAACAGATTCAGAAAAACACATTACCACTCTGGCAGAAATACACATGGAAGATGAGCAGCCATGGGTTCATGTTGGTATAAATGACTATTTTAAAACAATAAAAGCCACTTTAGCGCTTGGACATGAAAGGAGTTTCATTAATGAGAAATTGTTGCAAAAAATAATGGAGAGGGAAGAAATCCCGAGATTTAGGATTAAAAACCGATATGTTTCTGGGTTGGACAATCCAGACTTTGAAAACCGAATTGCACGCAGATGCATGCTTAAAATTAGCATTGGGCAGAAAACAATTTACTGTAATGTATGGATAGTGAGTGGAGCACAAAATTAAATTTACATGGGCAATGACATCATGCACAGAATGTGTATGGTGTTAGATTTCCTTAATCAAAAAATATGGTCACGCCTAGGTGGTCCGGCACCTGAATTTGAAGACAAAAGAAGGGCTTATCATTGTGCACAACTGGTTCCTTATGCAATTGAATTACAAATGAGGAAAGATACTATTATTCCTGCATTTACAAAACAGTTTGCAATAACACTGAAATGCAAAAATGGACAGCAGATGAAAGACTCTGGTGCATTTGTATGCCTGAATGAATCCATAAAACAGCAAGGCCTGGATTATGAATACATTCCATTGGTAGATATTGGTGAAGGGCCAGTAAGAATTATGGTAAATAATAAGGGTTGTCAAGATATTAATTTAGAGGAAAACTCCCCATAAGGAATGGCCATACAAAAATCATATTAAACGGCAGATTTAAATAACATGGTGATTGGAAATATTCCTGAAAAGTATGTAGATGCCAAGGGTGAGTTGCCAGAACACCTGGACTCTCAGCCCAAAGGAATATTTAAAATTCATTCTGTGTATCCTTATGATTCAAATGAGACAGTGTGCTGCCATCAAGAGGATTGCATAATATTTAATCTAAATGAAAAGGAAACAGAAAATCAGCCCATTGAAGTGGAAGCTGATATACCAAAATATTTAAAAGTGGCAGCTTTACAAAAAGACACAGCCACACAGTTAGAGGAAAGCGCCGAGATTCCCTTACCAGAAGATTTTCCAGAATTTTCCAAAATGGTAGAAGAGCAGACCACCTTAGCGGATGCGTGTGAAAGCAATGAGGATAGGGACAATCTGAGGGAGATATTTATGGAGTTTAAGGATGTATTTGCAAAAGATGCTTATGATTGTGGTTTAACTGATTTACATGTGGCCACACTACCAGAAGGGTGTAGCAGAAATCCAGTGTTTGTACGCCAGTATAGACTACCGCTGGCATGTTTAGAATCATTGGCAGAGATTATTAAAAATTTGGAATCGCGGGGAATCATCAGGCCCATTCATAGCACATCCAATACACCTATTTTAGGTGTGTTAAAGCCAAATGGTCAATGGCGGCTATGTGCAGACTTGAGAGAGTTAAATAAAAGAGTACCAGTATCTAGATGGCCACTGCCATTTATTGATCAGGGCCTAGCTCAGGTACATGGTTCAAATGTATTTACCACATTAGATCTCACCTCTGGATATTGGTGCGTGCCATTGGCAGAGGAGATACAACATTTATTTCCTTTACATTTGACAGGACTCAATATGCCTGGCTTAGAGCTCCGTTCGGGTACATCAATAGTGGGAGTGAATTTGGCATATTTTTGAGAAAGGCCATGCCGGATGCAGCGGAAAGAGGAACAATAGTTTATGTGGACGATGTCCTGATAAAAAATGAAAGCCTGAAAAGCCATTTTGATGAAATAAGACATGTACTTGGCCAATTGCAGAAAGCAGGCGCCAAAGTATCTTTGCAAAAAGCACAATGGTGCAAGAAAAAAGTGAACTTTCTAGGGCATGAAGTGACTGAACATGGGCTAAATCCACAAAAGAAGAAAATAGAGGCCATACAAAGATTAAAAGATCCTAAAAATGTGAAAGGAGTAAAAAGTGTATTAGGGATGACAGGCTATAACAGAAAGTTCATTGAAAATTATGCAGAAATCACTCAACCATTGACTAAACTGCTTAAACTGAATGCTCCCTGGAAATGGGAAAAAGAGCAGTCTGATACAGTGGCTAAATTAAAGGAATGTCTTGTAAAGGCACCATGTTTAGCATACCCCATAAAGGACAGGGATTTCTTTATAGAAATAGGTTTTTCTGAACATTGTATGTCAGCAGTGTTATCACAAAAACACGATTTGAATCACAAAACCATTGCCTATGCAAGTAAGGCATTTTCCCAAGTTGAAATGAAATTTAATGAATGTGAAAAGGCCCTATTAACCACTGTGTGGGCGCTACAACATTTCTGCCCCATTGTTCAGGGAGAAAAGGTGATTATTGAAACAAATCATCAACCTTTGCAATTTTTAGAGAGTAAAAGAATTAGATCAGGTAATCTAGCGCAATCCAGAATCGCTTCATGGACGCTGGCATTACAAGGTTTTCCCGTAGAAGTGAGATATGGACAAAATAAAAAGAACCCAATTGCTCAAGGGTTAGCTGACTTACACGACTGTGCAGCTGAACAAATACCAAATGAAATGGAAGTGGAAACTAGTTTGCAGGAATTTGAACAATCACCACACAAAGCTTTTGATGAAAAAACATGCAAGGATTTGCCAACTGTATATGTGGATGGTTGTGCTTTTCACATTGAAAATGACAGTAATAAACAGTTAGTGGCAGGAATAGGAAATGTCTGGTTGAAATGTGAAGGCGTCCCCAGTATAGGGATGAGGATTGGAGATAGGAGCAGTCAGGTGGTGGAATTGGCAGCCATTTATAAAGCAATTGCTACTGCAGTTGATAAAATGTTCAGTGAAATTGTCCCGGTGACTGATTCTGACTATGCACGGAATAGCTTTGTGGAGTATTTGCCTGGTTGGAAAGCAAGAGGCATGGTTACATACAACAAAAAGCCACTTAAACATGGAAAAATGATACAAGCCATAGACAAATTGGTGTCAGAGAATAATTTAACAATATACTGGAGAAAAATTTGTGGGCATTTAAAAACACCAGGAGAGGATAAGGAGGGAAATGATAAGGCAGACCACCTGGCTAAGATTGGGGCTGTGATGGGAGAATTGCTACCTATTGATTATTTAATGGGTGAAATACAAATTGATGCAGTCACACGTTCTAAAGCACCAAAGGAGGTAGATCAACCGGTGGTGCAGTGGAGTCATGACACGCCAGACCAAGATTTGATTGAGGCACAAAAGAATGATCGAATTTTGGGAATCTATTATAATCATTTGATAGATCCCGAACAAAATTCTTTAACAGAAAATGATTGTATGGGAAAAGAAGAGTTGAGGGTGCTATTAAAGAACAAAACACGAATTAGATTACAGGATGGACTCATGATTAGAGAGTCCATAACAGGACAAATACAGTGGGTGGTACCCCTTTCATTCAGAGGGTTAATGCTACACCATGCACATGATGCCATAACTGCAGGCCATAGAGGTTCACAAAAAACATTAGAAATACTAAAAGATTATGCTTACTGGCCACATATGTCCCAAGATGTGGAATTATATACTAGAGGATGTCTAGTATGCGCCCAATTTAAACCTGCTTCACCAATGCATAGAGCACCATTGATGAAAAGAGGCCTAACTCTCCCATGGTCAGATTTGCAAATAGACTATGTAGGTCCTTTAAAAAGGTCGAGCAGGGGAAACCGTTATATTTTGAGTGTGGTATGTTTGATGTCGAAGTGGATTGAATGCATTCCTGCACCAGATTGTAGTGCGCAAACAGCAGCCACATTGCTGGTGAACCATGTGTTCTCAAGGTTTGGGTTGCCACAAAGAATTGAGTCAGACAGAGGAAGTCATTTCACAAGTACTCTAAAGAGTAAGGTATGGCAAATACTAGGTGTGAAAAGGAAACTACATATTGCATATCGGGCAGCGTCTTCAGGTACATTTGAAAGAAGCAATAGGTCTGTTGTGGATATTTTAAAGAAATTTGTGGCAGAAGCAGGTTCCAGCTGGGATTTACGTTTACCGTTGGTTTTGATGGCAATCAGATCAACTCCTGCCAAAGCAACAGGTGTTAGCCCCCATGAGGTCTTGACAGGTAGGACAATGGTGTTACCACAACACCTACTATACAGAACACAGGAGCAGACACTTGTGAGTGCATCCACAGTTCATGGATATATTGATGAACTGAGGAGGCATTTGCAACATGCATTTGCTTTTGTGCAGAGAAATCTGGAAAGAGCTGCTGACAGTGCAAAGTCTTATTATGACAAAAAGACAACAGTAAAGGAATACAGTGTAGGGGATCAGGTGTACAAGTTTCATTTTGGAAAAAGTAAACAGAAAAATTCAAAATTTCTAGCAGCCTGGCAGGGGCCATTTCGAATTATAGATAAGGTCTCTCCTGTAGTTTATAAAATTTTGAAAAATGAAGGTGAACGGCAATAGAGCAGTTTGTCCATGTAAATAAAATCAAACCATGCCATCCCAGACATGAGATCAGGCAGCTTGAGCATGTAGAAACAGATAAAGTCCCTTGAACACAAAAAGAGAAAATAAATGGGTACAACCAGGAGGCAGTGACAAAGAAGTTAAAAAGTTGATTGTTATAATGGCACATAAACACTGTAATATATGTAAAAATATATAATATAAAATAAATAAATAAATAAATAAATATATATAATGGAAGCTCATGGTTGGTGTGCAGAGAGAAAATGTATTAAATATTGAATGCTGTTTTATATGTGCTTGTTTTCTTTTTAACTTGTGTTTAATTTCAGAAAAAAAAAAAAAAAAACGAAATATTTTTACCAAGCATGTTTTATTTTTGGCAAAAGGGTGAAGTTAGTATTGTGCTATGTACTTAATTTGTTTATTTTCTATTTGATTTAGAAAATTAACATTATTTGGTCGGAGGTTCCGGGATCAGAGCCCACGGGAGACGATGGAGTCCTGGAGCCCACGTGGACGGATTCCGGGAAAGCCCCAAAGAGGGGTGAAGACCAAGGCTGCAAAGCGATCAGCATTGAAGATGATACCGATGATATGGTTAATGATGATGATATTTGGAGGGATCTTCAAGAATTCAGAAGCACAGGTTGTCATTGAACCTGGACCAGCATCTGGTATCGCGGTGGAAGAGGCACCAGGATTCATCATGAGTGATAGAAGGATGATTTTCCAAAATATATACATACCATTGAATCCTGAGATTTTGATTGAAAAACACTTGAACAATACCGGAATTAAGATTGAACAGACTAAAGAGTAGCTGGAAATAAGAAACGAGGACACTAAGCAGTCAATAAGAGATATATTAATGCAATTGGAAAAAACATTCGTGAATTCAGCAGACATTAAGAAGAGGAGAGGAAAGAGAGGTGCGGTGATGCTCGCGATATCATTGGTAATGTCTATAGTTGGAGCCATAATAGGTACCACAATATCAACAGCCAATTCTATTTCGGTAGGAACACTGAGTACTAAAGCGCAACAACTGAGTATTGACCTAGAAATAATACAAAAAACATTAGATGGAATTAGAGGGGGACTGGATGAACAAGTAAGATTCATAAATGAAACTGCAATCATTCTAAATGAACAAGCGGATGTAATGCAACGGGCGACTAAAATAATACTTAAGCATGACAGAACTTTAAATGAAATATTGAACATAATGAGTCCTGTTGATAGACTATTAACGAATTATATGAGAGAAGTTCAAACTGCAGTTTCACAATTGATTCAAGGACATATCCCCTTGTATTTTGTTTCGCAGGATATTATTCGTCAAATGATAGAAAGATTGACCAGGAGGGAAATTGATATAATACAGTTAAAAATTGCATTCGAAATGGGTAATGCAATGCTGTTATTTGTGGACTTGGAAAGACTAGAGATCGGATTTTTGCTATGCATCCCATATGTAGCCCCTGAACTTATTTATCAAACGAAGTGGGTACACAAAGTGGGATTTTGGCAAGAGGACAAATTTATTAAGATTAAGACTCCAGAAGTGGTGGCATTTCAGTCATGGGAACCTGAAGTTTATTTAATACCAAACCTGGAAACATGTGTAAAATTTAAAGAACAAAATTATATGTGTCCAGGTAAACCATTTGTTCCTGATGCCACAGATGCTATTTGTGGTTTGAAATCTGACCCGAGTATATCAGAGGGATGTGAAGTGATTATTAGCAATATGGGGAGTGAAGAAATGGCACAGGCTAAGATGGTCAGAGGTAAATGGTTGGTCAGCACCTGTTTAAAGAACATGACGGTAGTACATTTAAACCATGGAACATACGTGGTTAAACAGGTGAAATATAATGTTTTTTATTTACAGGTTCCAAAGGATACAATTGTGTCAATTGGGGGGTTAACATTGTTTCATGTAACAAATGATGTTTGGGAAAGCCAAGTGGAAAATATCGATTTTTTTCAAAGGGATACTTTTCCAATAGATCCGGATGTGGAATATTTATTGAATCACAAAGAAAGACATGTTATAAAAATGAATTTGAGAAAAAACAATATTACAATTAGTAATCTGGGGATAATAGAAGTGGAAAGATTTAATTGGGGAACCTGGGGGGAACGCTCATTAGTGGGTTTGGCTGTCCTGGTGCTAATCATGGGTGGATGGTTGATTGTGCTATCAGTAAAAATGAAAATGTTACTGATTTTACTAGCTACGTCAGGAAGAGAAAGATATCCCAATACACATGCATTTTAAAAGAAAAAAAAGAACAAGTTGTTTTTAGGAATTGGCTTGGATCGTAGCCAAGTTCTAAAAACAAAAGGAGGGTATGTAAGGATATTTGGCGTGTTACAGCACAGAGTACAGCACTACTGCACAGGTAGCAATTTTTTTTTTGATGCAGCACCACCACATGGGTGTGGTGCATTGCTATATGTGTTGCCAGATTAACATGGACATATAAGTAAAGACAGGCTAATCAGTCAAAAACGATTTTAACATATAAGATGCAAATCTATTTTTACAGTTAAAAGCACACGTGCACATTCAAAAATGCACACTATTTTTCACCTGAAATGCCTATGGTGCAAGAGACACATTTGAAAATTGATAACTAACCTTATTAATAACTAACCTGACTAATAAAACTGCATTTAACATAACCCACTAATAAAAATGTGTCTCCACTGCAGAATTAGGCCTACTCTGAAAGTGAACTTTTAAACGCACATTCATTTTTTTCTTTTTCTCTGCTGCTCTGTCCACATAACTACAGGAAGCAAAGGGCTCGAAGGAACAGGAAATCAGTTGGTTACAAATGGTTACTGTAGAAATGAGCCATTGTGCAGTGAGGGAGGAGATGGCATGATTGATTCTGATTGGAGCAGCGTCATAGCAAGTATCATGCTAGAGGCAGTGATTAGAGTTTTGCTGGTGGAGCTTGAGGAGAGGGGGAGGACAATTGAGGTTTGGCAGAGCTGGGAGAAGGACCTGTTTCCTGGCTGAAGCATTCCTGCTGCAAAAGCTGAGAATTCCAGGCAATAACCCCGGTTTGAGAACGAAAGACGCTTGTTTTCACTGGGGTTAATCTTCAAGGGAGCCAAATTCAGAAAGAGAACAGCTGGAGAAAACTCATGCTGAACAGATAAGGTAATTACAGAAGTGTGGGGGCTGAGTGTGTACGAGAATATTCAGTCAGTGTAGGAAAGGAGATTCCTGTGCTTTACTTACATGTTTAATGTTGCAAATTGAGTTCTTGTCTCCGCCACTCTCTTTTCAGTGTATCACAGACAATGCTGTTACTGTGCTATTTTATTTATTTCTGTAAAGAGTGAGATCGTGTTTAAATGCAACTTTTATAATACACAAAAACATTTGAAAGCAGACGGGTGGTGTTTTATATTTACCAATACAGTGCTGATGATGTGGGGAGATGTTTAGACAGTGCAATTGTCATTTTCAAGGTAGCTAAACATCAAATTTGGCTGCAGCCGTATGCACAATGTAATTCAGTATGAGCAATTATAACTAACTGTGTGTGTTGTAGTTTGTCGGAGGTCTATGAGTCGGCAAAAAGGGAGGCCCGGGACATAGTTCACTACCGTATATAAGATAGTGAAAATACCACATGATAGCTCGCTGTCGTAGATAAGACAGAGAGAAATTGCCCATGGTGGCACACTAAAAATGAAAATGTGGTGTTCCTGAAATGCAAGCCTGAGGTCTCCCTAGTGATTACACGAAACATCTAAACAAAAATAAGGGGTTCTGGATATTGGGGCCACAAATAAAACAAGGGGATTATGCTCACCAAAATACCACCAACCACACATACCAACCACGCATACCGAATACGCATGTCTGTGTGTTGAAATAATGCATGTCCACTGTATTATTGTTGTACTTGGCCCAATCTGAATACAAGGAGTGATTGTTGCTAAGTTATTTTTCGGCGGTAAGAAAATACCGTCAGGCCCCACATCTCCACAAAATACCCTACAGTACCAGTCAGCCTCCACTGCTCCTTTCATGTGTGCTCCGGTTGTCTAAGGGTCGCAATTTGTGCTTTGGATGGGCAGCCCCTAAGCAGTTATGTTCTCGTCACGGGGGTTCACACTTTTCCCAGATGGGTTCTATGTTGGCCTGCCCCTTCTGCAGACGCTTTGCAGAGCTTAGAACAAAGCGGCCATCTTGGCTGCGGGCTATTTATCGCCCCCAGAACATTCATTTATTTCTTATAATTTCTGACATCAAAATGCAAAATGAATGAAACCAAGATCATTGGGACCAATGCCCCAAAATACACACATAGACATGTGGCACAACTTTATGGCATATTCGGTCATCATTTTATTAATATTAATCATTTGGTTAGTTATTCAAAATCATGGAGAACGTGACTTCATTGTCAAATTTCTAGTGTTCCTACTTCTTATCATTCAAAGGTTACACATATTATTAGCTTTTGCACTTTGAATCAATGATACCATAGATGCTCATGTAACTCCAAATGAGAAATACATTAAACTGACATTTTCTTTATTTCCACTGGGGGCGTCAGTGGAAATATGGAACATGAGCACAGTTAAACCAGCCTTTGTGAGTGGTTTCTACAATAATGGATGGGACATTTCAATAGGCCTACTGAGTATGTCATTCATTGTCTTCTGAAGGATAGGTCAAAAGATGACTTCCAAAGGTGGGAGGGATTTTTGCTCCAAGTTCAAATGCATGACAACTTTGAAAATCAGCAGCATTTCAGGCTGCATTGCGAGCACCAAGGTTATTCAATCATAATACTGTATTTTGCCATTTGTCCTAATTACTTTAAGGGGGTTTCTTATGTGTACCTCACAGGGAATCCGGTCTGTGTTCTCTTTCCCATTTATCTTCTAGGTTTGGGGCTCTAATCTTTTCTGAAGGACTGGATAGTAGCACATGTCTTCATATTGTCACTCATAGTCAGCGTTACCCCATTCACCTAAGGTTTCTGCCCATAATCCCTGACATAGATAGGGGTTTTTAAAATGCCATTTCTAGGTTGCATTTGCTATCTCTCAAGGTCAGCCAGAGGGGTAAATAGTCTCTTACCTGGATAATACACAAACACTTCTTTCCGTAGCTCATTTCCATTCCTTCATTCACTAATTCTCTGTTTGGTGTTGTTTTAATTTCCTCTCCTGTCGCCTCCTGACACTGCCTCCTCTCACCTGACCTTCTATATATTCTTCTATATCTGACAGGGATATCAGATCTTTCTGT
The DNA here is from genome assembly GCF_040938575.1 of Ambystoma mexicanum. NCBI lineage: Eukaryota > Metazoa > Chordata > Amphibia > Caudata > Ambystomatidae > Ambystoma > Ambystoma mexicanum. The sequence continues at coordinate 823,205,684 of NC_090933.1, forward strand.
GTATATGACTGAGTTTGGGAAGAAATATCCTGACTATCCAGCATGACTTTGGAAAGATCTGGCCAATGGAGAGGTAGTCTCAGGAATTGAGGATCTTCCATGAAACATATATGCCTGTGAGTTTTAGACTGTGAGTATGAACCCACTTTTATATCTTTGATTTCTTGTCTCAACCTAGCATAATGGCCCATTTCAATTATCACCCGTTGTTTACTTCACACTTATTGTTAGCTAGATTTGTTCAGACTAGCCTGGCTCGTGTCAAAGGCTGTAGTTTTAGAAGCCAGTGTTTCTTTCATATTTCGTAGCTCTTTCTGCATTAATATGTATCTTTTCTGTTGACTTTTGGGTGATAGTCTGCCAGGTAGCAAATGTGTTCTCCAGGTGTTCAGTTGTTCTGTTATGTTATGTTGACTTATACCCTGCACAGTTAACATCACTGAGGCGGTCCCCAGGTGCTCACATGGCTCTGCAAGAAAGAAGACAGGGTGGGTTAGTGAAGATAGACTTATAGAGTAGGTCCAGAACAAGAACAATGAGAAACTTGCATCTGTGTATGTTGGCTTGCACACTTGCTTGTTGTATCCATAAGGGTGCGGCCCAATGCCTGGGTTCTTTTTTGTATGTGAATGTATGTTATGTTGGGTGTGTGTGTGTGTTGTATGTAGATTGGCTGTTTGTTTGTTTGTGCATTTCTATAGCGCTAAGAACCCTCAGGTATGTGAGCGCTGCTTATTTTCCACGGTGTGTGTTGCTCATTTATTGACCTTGGAAGGATGAAAGGCTGAGTTTGGCCCTGCTGGGATTCGAACCTGCATCAACAGGCTCTGCATGAATGTCAAAACAAGCGCTCCACTCGCTGTACTATCTGACCGGCTACAGGCTGGTAGTTAAGGTTGTGGTTGTGTGCACTGGCTTGTTGTATCCCTAGGGGTAAGGTCCAGTGCATGGGATTGTTTGTTGTATGCAAGTGTTACTTATGTTGGGATTGTGTTTGTGTGTAGTTTGGCTAGCCCATAGAGTATGTGGGTGTATTGGAGGGGAGCAGGGTGGTTAGTAGAATGGGTACTCTCAAAGTACTTCCAAGTGGCCAGTATTCACAATTCTATCTAATGTGATGCAAGGCTAATCTTCACAATTCTCTCTAAATGTGATGTGTGGCTAATCTTCACAAATCTATCTAAATGTTATGCATGGCTAATCTTCACACATCTGTCTAGATCTGCCTCATGGCTAATCATCACAGTTCAATCTAGTGTTATGCATGGCTACACTTCACAAATCTATCTAAATGCAATGCATGGCTAATCTTCACAATCCTATCTAAATGTGGCACTGTTCTCGACATTGCATCATCAAGATCTTTCATTAAGGTTTCTGACTACTCCTTCAATTCTATACTTTCTTCAATTCGATGCATGAACTCTTCTGTAGTCTGACTTTAATCACACTGTATGTGGGTCTGTGTCAAGAGGTGACTATAACTTTTTATTTATAATTTTACTCGCTTTCAATTGCATTTTTATATTCATGATGCCATCCACTAAACTGTCAGTATAAGCGGCTTGATTCGTTATTTTGGCCTTTAACTTATCATGTCTCTGTAAGCACATACTATGAATGTCGTTATTATTTGAAGCTACGCCCAGTAGTCACTGTTTGGTTTCTCTACACTCTCTGAATTCAATTTCTATTTCCTCTTTTATATTGGGCCTCATTCCGAGTAGGGCGGTAAGGGATACCGGGCACTGGTAAGGAGACCGGTTCCCGGAAATCCCTTACCGCCCTACTATGAGGTCCCTTAGCTGGTCCCTCCTTTAACGCCTGGTCAGACCAGGTGTTAAGGACGGGACCTGTTAAGGGACTTCAGAGCTAATAACGGTACCGCAATTTGCGGTTTCGTTATTAGCGCCTTCCTTATTCCCATTGAGCCCTATGGGGGCTCAAATGGGAATGAGGAATGGCTTTTTCAATGGGGACTTACCGGTCCCGCAAAGGTCGGACTACACCGGTAAGTCCCCATTGAACGAGACCGGTGCCGGTACCATTATTGGAGGCAGTCATGGCGCAAATAGCCCCATGACTACCTCCAATCTCGGAATGAGGCCCATTGTGTTGTTTCTGTAGTGACAATTGCTTGTCACTCAGAGACTCTGTCAATTGATTTGCCACGTTTGCATCAGCTGGTTGCTTGAGAATTAATTATGCGAATCTGTGAAAATCATGTAAGTTTTCAACCAATCAGTTCTCCACCATCTCACGATGAAAGAATGAGTGGACAGAAAAGTTTATGATTCATTGATTTTCTTTCTGAGCTGTGGAGGTCAAGTACACATTCTGTGAGGCATCATATAGCGGTTCATCTGGTGTGTAAATATCTGCACCTACATTGCGCACCATTTCTTTTATTTCAAGTTCCTATCTCTTAATATCTTGTGTCAGCCATTGGTTACACAGAAAATATCTTGTTAATGCACGGTTTAAGAGCCATGTCCAAATATGCCCTGACTTCCTGTGATGTCATGGCTCAGGTTTATTTCTAATTAGAATTATGACTCAGTCGACGTAACAATAAAAAGCATGTAACCAAATAAGCAATCAACTTACAATATTTCTCTCACTTCCAAATCCACTATTTTGTAACCTACAATTCCACAAATGCAATTTACATGCATTGCCTGTATACTCTATGATACCATAAAAAGGGTCTATGTAGTTCCAGCAATATCAAATTTAAGTTTGATCTTGTGCACATTTTTGTGTTGCTCAATACATGATTGTCTGTACATCAGTCATGTCATCAACCTAATGTCCCAGCAATGAGCCGACTATCTCTGTGAGATATATTTTAGCCAATATAAGATTCCTCCATCAGGCAGACCCAGTAATCTAATGTCCCTCCTGAATTATACAGTATCACCACACAACACAATTCTGAGCAAGGAACAGGCAGTGTTCTCAAAATTCATATTTATTTAAATAAATAATTTAAAGGTTAAATCAAGAGAAATGTGGTCTTAAGCTTTATGCAGGGGATGTCACCACAATGTTGGGCAATTGCAGACAGCTGGTCAACAAAAACAATACTACTCTGTCGTCATTAATCTCGCCATTTCTCACACACAAACACTAATTTCCATAATCACTTCTAGACACACACAACTAGACATTCTAGTTGCACTTCTACCACATGTGGGTCATTATATCATAATCCTGAATGTCACTAAAACACCTCCACATTACATATACAGTCACGTTTACAAATTAATCAAAGAACACCCTAATAACATCAATGATTTGGAGAATCAGAGAACTGTTGCTCTTATTTCCTACATCTCATATCATGGGGTAGTGTGGGCTACCAATGCGTGTGTGCAGTTTACACTATACTTGGTTAGACTTCTTAGGTTTCTGGGTCAAGGAAATCATGTTTTCATGTTTAAACACACATAGTTTCTGTTCCACTACCCCACCTAGAAGAATGTTTTATAATGTATTGAACAGATACACACATCGCTCCACTTTCACTTCCCAAATCAGCCCCCCTGTGCAGTTTCAGATTAATGGGTTGCCTAGGATATATATTCACACTATTATTCTCTGGAATAAATTATTCCGCTTAACTTGCACTCAATTTCAAATGTATTTTAAATAACAATAGCCTCACAGAACATATATTATCAAACTGATGGTCAGCCGGCCGGCCATGGTCCGGGCGCACTTTGAAGCATGGTCTTATGGTCACCGCATCTCTTATAACTCTTAGGGTACTTATTTTTTTTACACTGTTGACACAGAGAAACAGAGAATGCAAAACAGCAGTAAATGCACTTGTGTAAATATAGTAACTTAAATACAATAAGGATGTAACTCACCCTAGCAAAGCACAACATCCTATTCTCTTTCCATGAATACTATTTTGTCAACCACTCACTTTATGAGCAGGGATTGCATGTTTTCTAGACGCAATCAAGTCTAAGTAAGCTTTCAATATAATGGGTAGTACTGTTGCATTTTACACAAAATCTTAGGATATTTGGAAAGGGTGCCCCTAGTGACAATCACCACCCCAATTACCTTGCACAGCACGTCCTAATCAGGGACATTACTCCAGGGTACTTATCTCATTATAGTTGGGGAGTTGTCATGCTTTGGTCATAATTTGGTGTCAAATGGAGGAGGATTTTTAATTTTTCAGACACAATTGATTTCATGTTCCTACTTTTTATCCTTCAAAAGTTATGACTATTTATAGCTTTTGCATTTTGTATTAATGATACAATAGCTGCTTAGTTAACCCAAAATGAGAAACGCATGTAACCGACATGCTCTTTATTTTCACTTGGAGGCCTCAGTCATCCAGCATAGATGAACTAGCCTTCATGAGTGGTATCTACAATGATGGATGGAACCTTTCATTGGAACACCATGAGTGTGTTATTTGCATACCTTGACCATTTGGCAGGGCAGGTTAAAATGTGACCACTAATGCATGGTTCTCTCATTGAAGTCTGTTTGAAGCCAGCCAGAAACACACACATCTGTAAAGTTCCAATAATAATCGTTTCCAACACTGCACATGCTACCTTTCTGGTATGCCAGTTTATTTTTGAAGGATTTTTGCAACAACTTGAAAGGCTGGTAAACTTTCAAAATCAGCATCATTTCAGGCTGCATTACTAGCATCAATGTTATTCAATCCAAACACAAATATACCATATGTTGCCATGTACATAACAAAGTATGTGTAACTTTGAATAATTCCACTTGTCAAATAGCTGTTCTCCATTTTAAAGCATGTAACATGTTAGTTTGGAGAATCACAGGCACATTTGGGTTCTTTGTATGCCATCTAAAAAAATAGCACATCACTATCAAGTAACATGATGATTCATTTAAATCTTCTCAATGTTTGGTTTATTTCTTGGAACACTGACTATATTCTACATTAAAAACAATCATATTCCTTACTCATTCTGGATTCTTTGTACTTTTATTGATAGAATCCCATTTTGAACTGGTGCTTTTTGCATATAATGCTTTCCTTGGCATGCTTTAAAAACCCAGCAATGGAGTGTAATTAACTGAAAGGTCCTTGTGCTGGGCACTTTTCTCATTTGTAGAGTGCTACCTAACAGCACCCTTATGGTGGTAGTGAGTAAGAGGCAGAAATCATTTTTAAAAGTTTCATTTTTCAGGTGCCCCTCTTTCTTAAATTTGAAACAGTCTCCATTAGTGTTTTAGTCGTCCTACACCTTAGCCATCTGCCTCAAATATACAAGGAAGCAGTGTAGTTCACAATTATTTGGCTTCAGTTTACTTTACGGAAATAGTCTTGGGTTCCATTTACGATCACAGTATCATTGACAAACTTCAGCTTTTCCGTTAAAAGCTAAAACATTCTTTTTGGTGCAATTCCTTTTTCTTCTTTTAGCTTGTCTCTCAGCACTGTGATACTTGATTGGTTGTGAGTGCTTTGCAAATGCAAATCAAATCAAATAATATTTAATTATCTACATACTTCAGTCATATTGCTCACAGTGTTCATTAAAACATTATTTCCTTCCTTATCAGCTCCTTAAATAATGATATTGAAATTAATGTGCAACTCAATTATTGATGATGTTCCCTATATTCTGATCGGATTTCATCCATGGAATTATTTTATCAGATTTATCTTATGGTTTAGCTATATATTGTGTCACAAGAGTAATGAAATTGTCAATTACTTTGTTTTTGGTGGTATCTATGGGATAGATAAAGCACAAACTTTGCTGGGAAGAAACGGAGCGCTGCACATACCATACTTAACCAGGTGGTTAGAAGTACGGGTGGGGGATGCTGAGGAGCTAGGGCGGGTAGGTAGAGAAGTGAAAGGTGGATGGGTTGGTAGAGAAGGGAAAGGAGGATAGTCAGAGGTGGAGAAGTAGGCTGAGTGAAGTCAACATTAATAGGCATGAGACTGCTCCAATATGAACTATGTTTCTGTTTAAATAATTGCATGCTGTAAGATAAGATTGCTCCTATCGTGTTGTAGTTTGTTAAGCAATAAAACAGTAGCTGACACTTCTAATGATGCCAAGTATTCAACATGGCACCATCTCAAGCTAGTATATGTTCAAAAACGAAAACATAATAGCTTTAAAATAAAATATTCACAACAGAAAAACAATATAGATTGATGTGTGACTGACAGGCGAAAAATGTACAAATGAAAAAGTTAACAACATATATAGTATCTCAAATGATCCACTTTAATTTTTTGGGAATGGATCAAGTGCTTGTTAGCATCTAAATATATCATTCCAAAGCATGATTGTGTGTAAATACTGAACACTAGTGTCGGCCCTTACACCAGCACAATTTAAAGAAACACCATCACAAACTTGGTTCAGTTTGCCTAAAACTAGCCTGAAGCATAGATCCCTGGCATTGTTCAAGTAACCTAGCAACTTACATATTCTTTTACATTTGTTTAATAAAAGTGTTAAGAGTTTTGTGTGTTATCAACACACAATTGGTATTGCTATTGTCATTGGTATTGCAATTTTGGAGTACCATCATTGGTGCAGAATCAGTGATAATTATGGGTGTGGTGTATAACATTTGGTAGATTGTCAATATGTGTTTAAAAGACCAAGAAGAAGCATTCATCATTACTAACTGCAATTTAATGGCTGTAAGGTGATGCATTGAGGAGCATATGGTGCCTACGTTTTAAATAATGTGTGTTATTATGATGTGATTTGGTATTTTATTGGGTGCAATCATGCACCAAGTTATTTTAAATCATGGTTTTAGAATCTTTTAACTGATTCTTTTGTGTATTGTTGATAGACATTGTTATTTTACCATGTTATGAGTATAATCATGTACTTTCTTAAATTATCTCGAAATGTTACAATAAATATGTATAAGGTTTATTTTAACCAACATTGCACAATTACAAAAAGAAATTGCTTATCTCCCAAAACTTTTCAACGGAGCAGCCACAAAAGTAAATACTGGTGTTTGAATAATAAGAATAACCAAAACAGAACTCCATAGCAGTACCATGTACCAAGATGCTAATTTTAAAAGTGCTTAAGTACTGGAGAGTAAAGCATAAAGAGTGAAATGTAATGAGGTCAAAGAAAATAGAAGATACATTTTTTGCTCAAGACTCATATGTCAGTAGGTCTGAGCCTCTTCCTCCAGAGACGTTTATGCTGTGTATTGAATTACTGCTCCATGAGTGCGCAATTGGAACCCGTCTCTACCATAGAATTGAAGATTATTAATATTGTTTTTTGAAAGTTTCCCTGAACAATACTGACCCAACAGTTAGCGGAACTCTGTATGCTTAATTGCCCTTTAATTGTCGCAGAGTTTTGTGCTTCCTACATATATTTTGTGCAATTGCAAGTGTATACACTAATGTACATACAGAACTATGTAAGACAGTTGATAAACGATTTGATCTTCAATACTCATTTGGAATTAAATGGAAGCTCATGTGTCTAATTTAGAGTATAACTGCAGACACAACAAAGTCCTTCCTTGATGTTAGGGACATTTGGTGAGTAAAATCAAAGTCAAAGAATATTCCTAAAATGAATACATTTTGAATAATTGATATTTGTATCCTTGTACAATTTCAGACAGGCCACTGTTGATTAAGAATTTTGTAAACTATATCACTTAGTAGATTGAACAATGTGATACATGTAATCTATTCATCCAGATCCGGGAATGAACACAATCCATCACATATGAGACTGTGTTTTGGATTTAAATTTAGTGGAACTGTTATATGAAACTTACTCTTCATAGCCACTTGATGGCAGTATCAGACAAACTTGTGTTTCCGTAACTTAAAAAAATAATATTATTTGTAGAATTCCTAAACACTTAAATGAATTGTCCAAAGGAAATACTCTCCATTGTTTCATATGTGTGAGGACTTGTATAATGAGTTAACTGCTGTTTCTTTATGAAATAGTTTAATATGTCACATATGCTTAAATGCAGAGATACATAGGCTAAGACAATGGGCCTGATTCATGGAATGAATCAGTGAAATGGAATTCTGGTTACGCAAATATAAAACATGAAAAATGTTAAGATAGTCTTAATATGAAGCACATAATCAATACAATATTTCCACAATATTAAGCCATGCTTTTTAAGACTATGTCGTTCAATATACTAAGCTTCATCATAGCCAAATAAACGGTGTGTCTTGAGAGGGGCACATTTTTTCAGTCGAAATCATATTGCCATGATTGACAGAACTAGCAGATCCTTCTTTAAAACAGGGGTCTGCAGCCTGTTCTGGATGAAATTTTACTTTCCATAATACATTTTGGTGTGACTTTGTTGGTGCATCAGTAATGAAACGAGTACTGATGTGTACCTGAAATCATCAGATTTATTTATTTATTTATTTATTAGAATTGATGTTCCATGCTCGCCCTACCCAGAGAGTCTTGGAGCACCTTACAAGGTTCAAAGGTTGAAAAAGTGAGGGGGTGACATAAATTGTTTTCAAAATAAGATAGAAAGATTAGGATAGACATGTAGTGGCAGGGGAGATGGGGGAGCAGGGTCATGTGTGAGGAAACAGGTATTTTTGAGGCTCTTTCAGAAAGTGTTCATGGAAGGTGAAGTGCGAATTTGAAGGGGTAAGGTGTTCCATGTCCTTGATGCACAGTGATAGATACTTGTTTTGTGTGTTGTTAGTTTGCAGAGCTGGCTTGCTTGTCTGGCGTTTGTGTGGGTGATGGGTTTGAGATTTCCAGTAGGGTAAAATGGGTTTTTGTGGTGGATGACTTTGAAAACAATGCAGCATCCTTTAAAGTCAATTTAATGAATCCTGGCAGACCGTTTCCGTTCATGTTTGCACAAACAAGTGTGGAAGTCCCCCACCATGTACATGCATGGCGGAAGGGATTCACATGGATGCCTTTGGAATCTGCCAGCTTTTAGCAGGTGCAAAGAATGGTGGATTCCATGGGAATCCAGAGTATCTCTGCGTCCCCATTAAAATATGAATCATGCAGAAATGATTGTGGATTGGTGGGTGATAGATTCGCAAATGGGGCTTCATGCCTCTAATCCACCATAGCAATCCAAGTAAGCAAAGCTTTTTATAAGGTGTCTCATTTAAAATGAGTCCAACAGAAATTGGAAATTATAATAGTAATATCATAAAATATACACTATTCAGTGAACAGTGAGGGTATTTGTTTCTTTCGCTAGCTCAGTTAGATATAATATATTGATGTTTGCAAAAAAAAAGATAGTCCAGTTTCTTCATAGGTTGCAATGAGGTGATATGCATCGAGGCTGCAGGCTGACTCCATCGGTAATGGCATAAGCGGCGAGTCAAGCGAGGGTCCCTTAACCAGGGGCGTTGCTAGGGGGGGGCTAAGGGGGCTATAGCCCCTGATCTTTTGGTTGTAGCCCCGGATAGAATCTCAGGAGCTACAGCCAAAAGACTAGCTAGCCCCCAGTCCCAACAGTTCCGACATCAGCATAGCCCCTGGTCTTTTCCAGACCTAGCAACTCCTCTGCCCTTAACGAGGGTGAAGGTGCTGTTACCAATAGGGTCGGACCGTCTCCAAGGGTCTTATTGCCATTGCCACTCATGCAGTTCCCTGCAGATGGGCCAATGGTGTCTTTTAAAAAATAAAGAAACATAACTTTTCTGCACGCCCCGGAGTCGCGTCCATGGTTCACAGTATGTGAATGACTGTGATGTCCTCAACATTGACAATGGACTCCGGGAAGCACGGTGCGGCACTGAGCCGTGCTGAAGAGGTAAGCTTCTTTTCGTTTAATAAAAAAGAAACACTTAGCACCTGCGTAGGTAACTAGACATGTGCTAAGAGGTGAGGGGGCGGTGAGAGGAAAGGAAGGAGGAGCGAGGAAGGGGGCACTTGGGCCAGAGGCACCCAGGCTGCTCGGCACACTGGTGTGTACCAAACATGACAGCCCGCGTTGCAAGCATTCTGATTGGCCAGCGCCCCATCCCACTGTGCTAATGGAGTTAATGTCACACAAACATGCAACAGCTGACTTCCTCAGAAAAGGACTCTGGTGCTAGTCACAACTCAGTCAAGTATCCACAGCATGAGTACACATGTATTGTTTTTTACCTATTTGAAAATGTTATAAAGCAGCTTATTTGAGGCTTTTGAGAATTTGAGGCTAGACATTACACAAATTGCGGCAGCGCCATGTGTCAGTTACATCTTAGCGTGCAGTGGCAATGCCTGGCATATCATGGCATTGCTGAGGAATTGTAATCTGCCCTTGCCTCATGACAGCCAAAATATACTGATTTTGCCAATTATTATTGTATAGTGGCATTGTATTTCTGCAGCTTCTTGGTACCAGATATATTGATTTCAATGTTTCACTGCAGTTTATTTCAACAACTGTATGCAAGCGGAAAAATATACGGCTTATAGCACGGAACAGCAAGATGCTGTTCACCTTTGGTGCAATAACCTGGATGTGTCTACTCAGCCTTTCATCACTCCCTGAGTATCACTAGTGGATACTAATAGTGACACTGTTTGTTACAATGGTAACGAGCTGGAAGAAGAATCCAGCACGAAGCGCTATGTAAATCACTAAGATTATATAAAACACAATATATCCCATAAAGTTTGCAGTTTCAAACTTGTGTTTAAAAGCGGTAGTTTTTGTCTTTGTTCTGACATCTTCCAGAAACTGGATCATGCCACATACTTTCCAATTTTGCATAATGAAATCACTTACAAAATGAGTTTTTTAATTGCTTACCAGAGCATTAACTGCCAGCTGAACTTTCCCTGACTTCACACTTTTCTCGCATCCCAGTCTTCACTTATGTGAAGGGGCCTGACACTGTTAGTGGGCCTATCAACGTCGGAAACTATTTGAAACTTAGAAGTAATGTTAGACGATGCAGCTGAAGGAGCGAATGCCTTTTAGCTTCCTTGACAGAAGGCAAACTGTCAGCTGCAGTGTGTCTCGCCAGCTAAAGCTCAGTAATGCAAATAGGGCCGAGCAGCTTGCAGCCAGGAACAGAGGGATCTCGGTCATGTGCAGGCTTCCTGCCAGGCAGCGGGGAATTGTGTCGGCTAAACCTTCAGTTCAGCAGCCATTCTTATCCATTAGCACACTTTCCACAGGCCAATTATTCGTTAATTATTGATCATACAGAAGGAGCCCCTGGTTAGAGTCGAAATTACACTCGTAATCATTTAAATTTCATGAGCCATTGCGTGCACTGCACTTCAAATGTTTAGTGTGGCAAGCAGACATTGTTGTTGAGGATTTCCAATGAATACATAAAACAAAGCAATATCAGTAGTTCGTGAGTGAATGATACCAGAGTGGTGTGGACCAATGGTTTCGATTTGGGGAGATGATCAATAATTGTGCGTCACTTGTGCCCTGAATGCTTTAAATGTAATTTCTGATATTTCAGGTTTATAAAACAAAGGACGCATCTTCGTTTTAATTGGGGCAGCAGGTGAAATGGAGAAGGAAAGGAAACGCGAAATCTAATGCTTTTTCGCCCCCATTAAATGTGCTGCCCTATTTTGCAGCAGTGATGAGGCAGAGGAGGGCACCGTGCGGAGATAAAATCGCCACTGTGCTGATTTCCTCTACCTGTAAGTACTTTTGGTATTATGCATGCCTGAAAATGCAGGCGTACACAAATGGATTCCTATAGAATCCGCCTCGGTTTTGCACCTGGTCAAACCCAGACGGATTCCATAGGAATCTATTAGTAAACACCACCTGCAAAGCATTATGCAGGCAATGAATATTTAAATATGACAGAGTAAACATGAGTTGTCCTGGATTTTGCTCTTTTCTTCTACCCTCCACCTTGTCAATGTGAAGAAGTGCATGCAGGGGATCCCAAGGCACGTACGTGCCAACGTCATTAGTCCCCTGCATGCAATTTACATTTCATGCAAAAAGTGTAAAAGGGGGTGATTTTACATCGTGTAGTGCAGAAAAAGAAAACAAGCAAAGGCATAATGCTTTAACGTCTTTATGTCCCGCTCTGCCCCTTTCTCGAGTACTCTAAAGGCAGAGAAGGGACAACAACCAGAAGGATTGCTGCTGTGCTCTCTGACTGTCTTAAAAGTACTATTTGTTTTAAAAGTGCGTGAGCTTTACATGGAGGTGTAAAAAATGAATTCCTAGGGAATCTGCCCCCATTTATCCCCTGCTGAGGAAGGCGACTTGGTAAATGCCATTTGTAAAGTGTAATTTACAGGTAGCATTTACATTTTTTTAACAAAATAAAGAGTACAAGTAATTTTACGCATGATATGATATGATGTGGCATTTATAACGCATCTGTACATAATTGTTTCTAGGCGCGACAAGGCAAGGGAGGAGGAAGAGAGGGAGGACAAAATAGCGATCTTACTATGCCTTGTGTAATTCAGATCACACAAGTGCGGGTGAGAAGTGGCAGGGGGAAGCGAAGGGGAAATGCAGTTAACTCACCAGTGCAGCCAGCAGTTCGGCTCATAGGTGCAGAGAGAAGGGACTGCAGGGTTGCAGATACGCTGGGGAGCCCAGAGGCAGTGCAAAGGCAACTGGACCTGCAGGAGCCTGGGCCTGAATTCAGAGGGTGACCAGGTGACCAGTGTGCGGAGCAGTCAGGCGGATCAGCAGGGTAGAGGAAGAGCGAAAGCGGAAGTGAAAAGGAAACCAGAGTTGGTTCTGCTCAAGTTTGAGAGAGGCAGGAGGACTGTTCCAGAGGGAGGCCCCCGCCAAGGAGATAGATCTGCCCCAAACTCTCTGCTTAGAGAAGGGTCCGACCCACAGAAAGTTGGAGCCACCTCCAACTTTCTGATGTTCAGGTTTTCATGTGAGCTCGAGAAAGAAGATGTTTTCGAAGGGAACATTGGAGGTAGAGTGGTCCCAGGCCCCAGAAAGCCTTGTGGACAATGCAGAGGGTCTTGAACTTGATCCTTCCAGGCACGGGGAGCCAGTGACGAGATTTCAGAGCTGGAGAGATACTATCCCTGGGTTTGAGGTCAAGGACAAATCTCGCAGTCCTGTTCTGGATAAATTGTGAAGGTCGAAGTGTAGAGGCAGGAAGATTTAGAGAGAGGCTGTTGCAATAGTCTAGCTTAGAGAGGAGCAAAGCTCTGGAGACAGTGAGCTTCTGGGGGTATGTGAGAAAAAGAAGAATACCTCTGAGGAGGTGCACCTTATAGTTTGACTTCTGAGAGACATCAGAGATGTGATAAGAGAAGCAGAGGGTGGAGTTGAAGATGACACCAAGGTTCTTAGCCTCACAGGAAGGAGCAGGAAGAGGGCCCTGTGTGGGTGGCCAGAGAGAGAGAGGAAAGGAGGGAGTGGGTGTCCCAATGAGGAGGATCTCCATCTTAATGGCATTAAGGCAGAGATCATTGGCGGTACACCATTCCTGAATTGTGGCGAGACAGTCTGGTATGAGAGAAGAAGCAGAGGTGGCTGAGGGGAGCCTGAAAGAGAGCTGAGTGGCAACCGCATAACATTGAAAATTGGAGCTGAAAGTAGCGATGCATTGGGCAATGGAGAGAGGTTAGACCCTTGGGAAACACCACAAGTAGAGAAAGAGATAGAAGAGAGGAAAGACCCCAGTTAGACCTGGGAGGGTCGCTCATTGAGAAAGGAGGTCAACCGGGCCACAGCCTGATCAGTAATACCAAGGTTGTCGCTGAGGTGATTGAGCAGAATGGCATGGTTGAGCATGTCAAAAGCAGAGGGGAATGAGGAGAGAAGGGACATTAGAGTCAGGATTGGAGAGCAAGTCCTCATGGGTGTTCAGGAGAGCAGTTTCCATGATTCTGGCAGCTCTGGAGCCAGACCGGTGGTCATGGAAGCAACCAACAGATTCAGTATGTAGATTTAGCTAGGAGATGGCCAGCTTTTCCAAGAGTTTGCCCAGGAAAGGAGTGATGGAGATCGGGCAATAGTTAGCCAGAGAGGAAGGATCGGCAATGGGCTTCTTTAGAAGGAGGTGCACAAGGGAGTAATTTAGGGAGGAGGGGAAAGTACCAGGTGCAAAGGCATGATTGCAGAAATTGCCCAAGGCTGGAGAAAGGGTGTTGATGTGGTCCTTGATGGTTCTGAATGAGCAGGGTAGAACCTGCTTTGACAAGACTTTCATAGATCGGACTTGTCTAGAAACATTGTCAGGGGGAATAGGGGAAAGGAGGAGGAGAGACAGATTCACACTGGCCAGGAGTGGTAGAGGAGTTAAAGGAAGAGAGGGTGGATAGGATGTCCTGAGTTTTAGTGGTGAAATGAGAGGCCACAGCTGTGCAGAGGATCTGGGAGGGAACAGGAGAGGTAGAGACTGCAGCAGGATTGGCCAACTCCTTGCAGATTTTAAAAAGTTCAGCCGAGTTGTTAGAAGCCACACAGATGCAAGCTAGGATGTAGGCTCTCTTCTTACAAAGAGTTGCACTTGGATTTGGGCTTCAAGCGGATCCTCAAGACAGGGGCAAGCACATCCAGAGTGTTAGAGAAATAGAGATGAAGGTTAAAGAGTGCTGTGTCAGGGTGTGAGTCAGCCAAAGGTGCAGGAGGAGGAGAGAAAGTAACACTGAAAGCCTCAACTTACACATGCTTCATGGGTCGGATGACCAAGAAGGTAGGTGGCAGTGCTGGAGTCAGCTTGACCTGTGGGGAAGAGAGAGAGAGGTGGGAGAAAGGAGAAAGTAATCACTCCAAGAGAGGAGTGGTGAGAGGGTTAGAGAAGGGGAGGTCTGAGGAGATCAGAACATCCAGGGTGTGCCCTGCTGAGTGAGTCGGACTAGAGAGAGAAATAGAGAAAGAGAGAGCATCGCAGAGGTTGCGAAAGAGTCCTGAAGAAGGGCTGGTAGCATCCAGGTGGATGGTCAAGTCTCTGAGGAGGAGACATTGAGAGGTAGAGCCAAGTAGTGAGTAGGAGAGGTCCGCCCACTCAGAGAGGAAGACTGCGACCTGGCCAAGCGGCCTGTAGATAGTGGCCACAGTGAGAGAGAGACCAGGAGGGATAGAAAGCCACCAGACCAGGCATTCAAAGGAGTAGTCCTGCATTGGAATGATAGAAGCAGGGAACCACTCCAGGAAATCAAGGCTACACCCCCACCAGGACAGATGGTTCTGGTTTCAGAGAGGATATTGTAGCCATTAGGAAGGAGTGTGACAAAACCTGTGACAGAGCTGGCCGTGAACCAGTCTCTCCTTCGCTCCGCTTTGTAAATGTCTGTAACTGCATGCAGGGGGACCCAACAGCAAATACGTGCTAACGTTAGTGGCCCCTGAATGCAATTAATATTTATTGTAAGGTGGCCACCATGAGCACTTCTTCTGAAAAATTGGGCAAGGAGAGCAACAACAAAGTAAATCAAGCTTCATGATCCCTCTTTGAATATTAAGCAGACTGAGGCTGTCACTTTAAAATCCCCTTAGATGTAAAAGCAAGGTGCAAATTTGAGGTGCAAGTAATTTCAACTTGCTTTTTTATGCTCCGGACAACTCTCCACAAGGTTGGGGAAACCATATGCTTTATGCCTCTAAAGTGAAGTGTAAACACAAGCAGTCTCATCACGAGTATGGCAGTGTTGGAAAATTCAGTGGTAACGTGGTGGCAATTCCGTTACTACCACATGAGGTGAATCCTGTGGAGTCCTAACAAAGACCCTACCTAAAGTCTCCTCCTAGGTGGTTTGGGAAAGGTAGATGCTTCCTTGAACCTGACCCTGGGGGTGGTACCAGCCGGGAGGACCACCTGGGAGGAGAGGGGACCCAGCAGAACAGGAGGACTCTGTTGGGTGAGACATAGTGTTTGTCTTCCTCAAGGAAGGAACTATCAGTCATACCGGAATTTGCAATGGCTTGCTGTGAGAGAGAGCTTGTATTTCCCAACACTATCTGTATTAATGGGAGTGAAAATCATTATAACCAGTTATGCATTGGAAGTAAGACACCCCCTGTTAACATCACTGAAATTCATAGAGATAAAAGCTCCTATGAGTCCCAAGGGAATATTAAAGATGAGTCTTTAAGTATTAACAACTTAAACCCCTGAAAACCCTCATTTGTCTGTAAAGCCAAATCCCTCATTGAATCCCTATGATACTCCTTTATGGAATATAATTAAGGAGAGACATGAATCTGGTAATGATTTTTTCATTAGAAAAGCTGATTTTACCATTGTGTACTCCAAGTCCCACTTCTGCCCAAAGTACTGGGAGGAAGAAGAGGGCTGCAGAGGCACGAGACTGATAGTTGCAGCCTAATAATGGTAATGACCCACACCTGAGGGAAACCGGGAGGCATAAAAGGCCCCCTCAGGTGCAGGCCACATAAGAGAGAGCAGTAGCAGGAGGTGGAGTAGTTTTGCCATCTCCATGTCACAACAGAAGGAGAAGAGAGCAGAGACGCTGGGACCACTGCCGTGTGTTGAACGGATGCCGGTCGTTGATGTGTCTCTTGTGTCCGAGACCTTGATTGCAGAGGTTGTGCAGAGGAAAGCACACAACTTGAAAGCTTTCCCCTTTATCAGTTGGGCTCTGGTGGCAGGCGAGCACCGGTGAGCCATGAGAGCGAGGAGACCTCCTTTCTCAACCAGTGCTGGCTGTGGGAATCCAAAAAAGAGTGGTTGCTGGGCTGCACAGGAAAACAGAAGCAGAGGACCTGGAGACAGCGAGGCGATTGGCCGTGCACGCTAAACCCTGTTACTTCTCACACACATTATTGCTGCATTCCCACGCTGCCATACTATGAGTTTGACAAAGAGGTGGAGGATTCACCTTCAGCTAAGAGCTGGAGGTAAATCCGCACCTTTCTGCAAAAAAATCCGCACAGTCAGTGGAATTATCGCCAGCGGTAATTACACTCAAATCTGTATAGAGTCCTAGGGACTCCAATTAATGGGATTAACACCACATATACTGACTTGTAATCAGGTGGTAATTCTGCTGGACCAAGTGGTGGTAAAGGTAATTCAGTTTGGTGGTAGCTCAGCAGATTTACTGCCGTGATACCACCAAACTCGTAATGAGGCGCAATATGTTGTACTGAGTTGGATCTCATGTGCTAGAATTACGTAAATTACACAGAGGGAGCATATTACCTTTACCCTTGGGTGCCTGCAGGGCCCCAACATACACATTTTGTTATATTGCCCATATGTAAAGGGGGTCATATGAGGAACTGGCTTAAACCCACATTGCCAAAGCCAAGGAAGTGTACGAGTGAGAGAGAACCATTGTCAGCATTTGGTTGATGCAGGAGGGGGGAAGCAAGAGTGGCAGGAGGGCTGTCCTTCTGACAGGAGCTAATCAGGAGGAGTGGAGCATAACCTGCATTGCGTGTGGCTATCACAAGTGTGTAACAAACAGCACCAATGTGTTTCTTGTTTTCCCAGAAGAAATGATTAAACTTGATGTTGTAAAGCAAGAGACCTTGCTAACTTGTTGGAATTTAACGTTTAGCACAGAAGTACTTGTATTTTGTAGTTTTATTCTGTCCTGACAGGAGAGTGCCCCAGGGCAGAGTACCTTATAGTAGTAGGCCTGGCAAGTGATTGGACCAGCTGGAAGTCATTGAAGTACTGTGGTGTGGTTAAAAGTCTTGAAGTAGATGTGGCAGAACCACTGAGATGTTTTTGTGAATGGTTTCTGACAAATTAATATTCCTGAAGCAAGTGTTATGTGAACTGTTGGAGAATCATTTAACATTGTTAAAACAAGTGTTTTGTGAAATGTTGAGGAATTATCCTAACAAAGACATTTATGTTGCTCCTAAGGGAAGGATCCTTGGTTTATTAGAAGTTGCTTTAAGCTTTTTATCACAAGTGGAAAGGGGAATGTTTTGTTGAACAATTAACTGTTGGCTGAATTCAAGTTGGAACAAAAAGAACTGCATTGGAACTTGGTTGCAAGGCAGGATTTCCTAATCTTTTTTAAAACTGTTGAAAAGAATCCTGCTTGAATCTGGGGAAGTAGAATTCACTCATATTATAAGGAGAGACAATTACCAGGCTGTGGACATAACTGTTTATTTTGTTATATTTGAACTGCCATATATTTCCTTGTTGCGTTATTGTATGTACGAGTGTGAGGTACAGAAATCTTTAGTGTTTCCATTAGTTTATTTTTGGCAGGGAAATCCTTATCAGTGTAGGGCTAGTGAGGCATTTATCCAACCTTCTGAGATAATAAAATGCCATCTTTTGAACAAACTTCACAAAGTTGTCTGCCTCAAATTACTGATCCCTCACACACATAACCGCTGGATTCCTGCACCGCCATACTATGAGTTCGGTGTAGAGGTGGAGGATTCAGTTAAGCTGGAGGTAAATCCACCACATTTCTGCTAAAAAATGGCACAATCAGTGAAACTAGCGCCAGCAGTAATTATGTTGAAATCCTTATGGAGTCCTATGGGCTCCAATTAATGGGGACTAAAGCCACCTACCATGACTTGTAATCTGGCGATCATTCTGCTGGACCAAGTGGCAGTAACAGTAATTCAGTTTGGTGGTATCTCAGCAGATAATGAGGCTGAAGATGTTGTATTGTGTTGGACCTCAAGTGCCAGGGTCACGTAAATTGTACATAGGGAGCCTATTACCTTTACCCATAGGTGCACACAGGTCCCCACCATACAATGTTCATCATTTGCATCCCAACATTTGAAAAGCAGGGGAAGAGAGAAGGCACCATTGCCTCTATGCCTTCCTTTTCACGTCACAGCACAAACTGAGTAAATGTTTCTTGCTATTTACACTTGTCTGGTACCTTTTTGTATCCCCCAGGAGGCTCCTATTCCTCCCATGGTCCAACCAGCTATTTTAAAGTGCAACTGGTGTAGGGTATCCAACCTTGCACTAATTGCCTCTTTTCAAGCACAGTGTGGTCAGGCGTCCTTATGCTCTCTTTCCTCATGGTATGCTTCCTTCACTGCCACTGCTGATCTGTTGGCTCCTCTTGGATTATGCAAGCAGAGGAGCCGATCACCAGAACCGTATTTCTCTGAGGAAGTTAGAGCAAGTAAACTATGTTGTAGACAGGCAGAGAGAAAGTGGCGGGAGAACTACTTGGCTGAAGCTAAATCGGCGTTTCACCACACTCTCATTGCCCATCATAAAGCAGTGATTACTGCTAAAAAAGCTTTCTTTAACCTGGACGTGGTATACTATATCTAAGGCCATCCAGCGCCTGAAATCGGCCTCCCCTGCAGATGGTATCCCCCTCGCTCCCCTTAAGGAAGCCTCAGGAGCATTGATCTCTCATGTTGCTGTAGCAGTTCATGCCTCATTCAGTGATGGGGTGATTCTACCTGCTCTTAAGCATGCCCTGGTAATTCCTCTCTTAAAGAAGCCCTCCTTGGACCCTGAAGTGCTGGCCAACTATCAACCTATTTCTCTTCTTCCCTTCCTTATGAAGGTGTTGGTAGCACTGGTTTCTCCTGTGCTGCCTATTTTTCTTGAATCCTCTCAATACTTTAACTATTTCTAGTCGAGGTTCCAGCCAGGGAGGTGCATGGAGTAAGTTTTGAACTCGGTTCTGGATGACCTGGCTCGTTTGGTGGATCGGGGTGGTGTCAGAGCAGTTTATTTTTAGATCTTTCGCCTGCATTTGACACGGTTGACCATCTCACCCTGATCTCCCGAATTTCTGCTGCTGGCCTCTATGGCCAGGTGCTCAACTGGTTTACGGCCTTCCTGGCCGATCGTTCCCAGTCGATCTCTCTGCCCCAGTGTTTTTCCAGCCCTGTTTCACTCTCCTGTGGTGTCCCGCAGGGATATGCTCTATTGCCGATTTCGTTCAACACTTATATCAGGCCTCTCTTGCTTATTTTATTTATTTGTTTGCATTTTTAAAGAGCTCACACAGCCCGGGGTATCGAGGCACTGTTACAGAATGTTTTTGTGGTGTTGTTGTTGTTTTAGTTGCATATTTATAACACGCTTAAGTAGCCAGAGGTTTCTAAGCGCAGACCCTGTCATCGAACCTGTGTTGCTTTGTGTTGTCTTGCTTCCAAGGAGAGCACGTTGCCACTGAGCTATCCTCCCGGAACTTATTATCTGGTCCCATAGTTTTCGCTACTATTCCTACCCGGACGATACACAAATTCTGGTTCGCCTGGATCTGTTCCAATCTGATACTGCCAGCCGGCTCTAAAGATGTCTTGAGGATTTGGGGGCCTGGATGGCCACAAATTGGCTAAAATTAAACAGCAACAAGACTGAGGTGCTGGTTGTCGGTACCACCTCTCCTCTTTTGTTATGGACTGCAGATTTTTGGCCCTCATCCCTTGGCCCCCTTCCCAGGCCAGTGTCCTCGGTCAGGAATTTGCAGGTTAAAATCTCCTCTTCTCTTGTCATGGATGAGCAGTTGTCGGATGTCTGCAAGTCTGGCCATTTTTAGCTCTGTACTGGTCCTCCCCTCCATTCCCGCAAAGTATCAGGACCTGGTGGTGGCGGCGCTTGTCATGAGTGTGTTGGACTATTGTAATTCCCTCTATCTAGCTCAGCCCTGCTATCTGATCTATCGGCTTCAGCTTTTACAAAATGCGGCAGTCCGGTCTATCTTCCTGCCTCCCTTTGGAGCCCATATGTCCCTGATGCTGAGGCAGCTCCATTGGCTTCCTGTTGAAAGCCAGATTATGTTCAAGTCCATGTGCATTGTACATCGCGCTTTCTATGACCTTGGGGCAGAATATCTTCAGGCCAAATTTGTGCGCTACGCCCCTACCCACTGTCTCCGTTCCCTGTCCACTTTCGGTATTGCAGACCCTCAGATTAGGCAGTCACGGATCGGTGAGCGCGCCTTCTCGGTAGCTGCCGCGAATGCTTGGAATGATCTTCCTTTGGTCTATGTGAGACTGACAAACATTTTACTTTTCGCTAAGCGTTGAAAACTTTTTTATTTTAGATTGGTAATCCTATATCTGGTTCACGTTACTAGCGCCATGATGCCTTCAGGCATTCGTGCGCTTAATAAGTACAGCTAACATAACATAACACATGGCAAGAAAAGTTTAGAATGGGTTCCTATGGAATCCGCTTGATTTTTGCTGGTGTAAAAAACAGGGGAAGTCTGAGGAATCCAACGTCATTTCATGTCAAAATGGCATACATACTGTTGCATTTGTATGGGATAGGGTGAAAGAAACGGAAATTCCATTCCATGATTCCCCCACCCCCCCACACCACCATAAAAATGAATGAAAATATGGCGTGGTATAAAGAAATGCATGCATAACATTTGCACACATATATTTTATGCATGCATTTTACACTACGCTACGGCAAACAATAGCTCTTGTTGATGCTTCAAATTATGCCTTAATTGTATTGTTCTAAATAGCATCTAAAACACCCTATTTCACATTGGAATTAACTAATACTTCCTTTGCAACCCACACATACTCCTTCAAACAGTATCTACTCTAGAGCGGGTGCTGTTTGAAGGAGTAAAACTGTCAAATAAGACAGGTCTCCCAAATGGAGCCCTCCCAGTAATTACAACAAGCCACATATAGAGAAATAATCAAATTAAGGCATAGAAACAGGACAAAAAGGCAAAAAAGCTTTTTCCACAAACATTGAAAGAGAAGGACCTTTTTTGGTACATCTCAGCATGCTGTATGACCTCCTCTTACTAGCAGAGATGAAATGGCAGCAACAACAGCAAGCAACTCAGCAGCCTTTTCCCCAGCCCCCTCAAGCTAACTCTACAGCCTATGCCCCAGCACAATTTCAAGCATCCATGAACCTGTGGACTATACCCCCCAAACAGCTCATTAGTCTGTTCTCCAGCCTTGCCCAAGCACCCCATCACACTGCACGCACAGATTCTCTGTCAGGTGTCGGGAGAATAGCTCAGCGGCAACGTGCACGCCTTGGAAGCAAGAAGACATGGAGCAGCACAGGTTCGATCCCCGGATCTGCTCTTAGAAACCTCTGTGTATTAAGCATGTTATAAATAACATATCAATACATATCATATCAAGTAGCCTGCCATTTTGCTGCCCAGCGTGCCTCAATCAGCTCATCAGCCTGTGCCCCAGTCCCAGCTGCGCCAGATCAGCAGGAGAGGTAGGAGATCCTGAAAGCCCTACACACCGAGGGCCTACAGGCCCAGCATGACCTCACAGATCACCATCTACTGTCTGTAAATGCCCTACCGTCTCCAGGCACACAATGAGCTCTGCATACAGCCCGTCAGGCAGACTGCACTGTCTATCCCCCCTGCTGAAGCTTCTAACAGTGCTCCATCCCTGTGCCACAGGCACATTACAGAACACTGTGGACCTGTTGCATGGCATTACCCAGCCTGGATTCCCCCATACCCTCCCACAGGTTCTAAATGCCATGATGGGATGGCCACACTATGACATTTCCTTCCCTACTGACCCAGTTGACCTACACCACACAAAGGCCTAGTTTGATGCCATAGTCAGCTTCCCCTACATGGTGGGAGCTCTGGCCTGCACACAGACAAAACTTCCATCAAAAGAAGGAAGGTCTTCAGAAGCAGATGCGTGCAACATTCCAAAAATATGCAGATGGCTTATGATGCTAACTTGCTGTTTATGTATTTGTGTGTAATTTTTCCTGACTCCAGCCAGTAACCCACTTTCTGGCCTCAAAGCAACCTGACACACTTCATGGAGGGATTACAGCAAAACCAGGCATGGCTGCTGGATAATTACATGCACAGCCTCCAGCACCCAATGCATGACATAACACTGCTACGACGTGAGTGAGCCATCCCCAACGCACTGTGCACACAGGACAACACATCTTCCTGTCAGAGTCATTGGAGAACATGTGGATCAGAGGAATGTACTCCGGGGACGAACATCACATGACCCAAATTATTATAGTGGCGTAGTAGTGTAGGCGCCCTCCCCGTCTTACTACATGCAAAAGAATAAATGAGACACACCCCAGACGGGGAATAAGGCCAAGAGGACATGTTGCGAGAGTTCAAAAATAGTTTATATAATTGGCATCCAAAGAACTCTGCTGCCCGAGAGCGCTCTGACAAATATCACAATTACATCACATTATAAAGGAAAAACTCGTCATAGATGACGCAATTAGCATAGGGTGTCAAGTTGGTGCAGGATTGGACAGTCAGTATAGTGCCATATGGCGACGGCGTCACAGTTCCATCTGGATTGGTCGCTCCTTTGCCGGGAGGGTGGACTTCACGTGATCCCGTTGTCAGTGTCCAGGAAGGGTGATGGTCAGGTTGCTGTGAAGCGGGGTGATCACTAACTAAACTAGCATAATACATCTTTCTGAAGCATGCACTAAATAATGATCATTTTGCAATTCGTTTAAACAAATTATTGTAAACCTATAAACGTCTTACATGTATTTACATCGTCAATAACAGTGGCTTATATAGAGCATCAGGTTAAAGGGCTTTGACCATCATGATAGTATTGATTCAAGCTAGCCTCTGGACTCGTAAAGAATCTAAGGCATCTTGGCACACAGGGGTCTAATGTTAGTCAGAGGTCTGCTTGGTGGGCATCATGGTGAGGTCACATATTTGGTACATCAAGGGAATACCTTGCAGGGACACAAGGTTATACTGGCAGTAATTTTCCAATGGTGAGGGCGAGGGGGCATGGACAGATTTGTGGAGATGGATGCTTGGCTCAAGCCGGTTCACACGCAGGGCAGTGTTCTCAGAGGAAGAGTGAGATGTTTCATTTGTTCTTTGTTGCAATTACCTCCGGCTTCAGCGTGAGAATGGGGCTGCAGAATCTTCCAGACACAGTGCGAGAAAAGGTGAGGGCCATGTGTGCTGTGTGCGCGGCGCTACAAAGGGGAGAGAAGCCTTTTTGTATTATCACAGTGAGGCCTAGTTACCCAGATGGCATCAAGGGGGTACAAAAATGGATGCCCCGTGTCCTGCACGACGGTCCCATTTAACCAAGTGCCAAACGATGCTGACATTACATAAGGGCAACAGAGGAACTCCCCACCATTTGAGGCACATGGCCCAAGTTTGTACTAAGGAAAGGAGGGACGGGGGACCTACTGGCCCCTCACTCCCACACAGTAGCTGGGATAGGTCGCATGGATGGATTGGAAATGACACTCCATCATTGTACTGGGTGTGGTGCGATTTGGGCTGGACTGACTCATCATTGTGTCTTAAAAGGCCATATGTAGATATTGAGTATGTAATGAGCCATCTCCTGAACTTAAAATGGCCGCCGCAATGCTGCATGGAACCTATGCTGTTTGCCTTGGTTGCTAAGCTACCAGCATTATTTGAGACAATAGAAACAACCGTAAGGCGGAAGGCGGCCTTGCGGAGAAGGCAGTGGAAAAGGCCCTGTTTGCCTCCTGTCCGCCACCGTGAGCCACAACTCTTTATTCTGAAGGTGAGCCCTAATAGCCCGACCATCTGTCGCATGCACCATGCCGGCACCTTTCCCTAAAGTGAGGAGTAGGCATACTGCGCTTAGCCCCTGGTTTGCAACGGCTTCAGTAGGTTCATACACCTACAGTACACAGCATACTGTGAGAGCCTCTTACAGCGTTCTATCCTCCCCGCTGGGCTCCCTGTTCCAGTGTCTATTTACTCCTGAATGTAGTCTGCAAGCCCATATATTCGGCAACAGCAGCGACCTCACCAACCTCGTGACATTTCTTGCATATTTAATGCCACAATTCCCAATCCACTTATTTTGGCATGACGCTCCCCACTGGCAAGTCCCCTGATCTGTGTGAACTATCATTCGGTCCACTGCATTCCTTTGTTCACTGAATTCAATCTGTTTCATTGCAGCCTGTATGTCCAAATTGGTTCTGCTATCTTGTTTCCCCATGCCCTATCTGTATCTGAACTAACTCGGCTTATTGTATGCCTTAGCTGAACCTACGTAAAGTGCTCTATTATATCGTTATGCCCTATTTGAGCCAATCTGAGCTTTTGCATGCCCGTGCATAACATATCTGATGTATTCCAAAGTATCATTATGCCTATCTGATCATATTTGATTTGAGCTCCACCTGACTTAGCTGATCTGGCTTGAGTTCTGCTAACTGCTTTTCATGCATCCGAGCTGAACGCTATTGTTACCCAGCCACTACTATGTTGTGAGTTTCTTGACCTATGTTTGCGTTGTAGACCCTTTGTACACCTAATAGATGGACTCATATGTACCTTTGAACCTCTCTCAATCTGACTCCATATGCTCTTTGTCTTGACGCTTCCCATTTGATCCAAGCTGATATGCCCACTTGCAAAACTTGCAAAGATCATATCACTCTATGTGTGTGCCTTATCTAATATGTTGCACACTTCTGCTGTTGTACACAATACTATCTTTGGCCTGGTCATTTCTCAACATCAACAGAGTTCTAGCAATCCAGCCCACCTATTAAGGATTTCAAATAGGCGACACACACCTTGGTCTCAGCCTAGGATGTAGCACTCAATTGATATGCCTTATGCAAGCAATTAACACCTTAAGGGACAGTAATCCAGAAAAAATACAGCAAATTCTCATACAAACAGGTTTTAAACTTTTATAAAAGTAAAATGTGAAGGTATAGTCTGGAAAGAGATTATTGCAACTACCACAGGGATTCCCAACAGCTCGTACCTTGTATGAAATGAGTCTATAAACTCTGAATGCGAGAATTATGTGGAATACATTGGCGTTGTACAGCAGCAAGACCATCCCAGAAGCTGATCTACCACAATTTGACATAATGATTGCCCGCCAAAACCACAAGAAAGAAGATCTAATAGAGAGGTGGAGACTCAATTGTAAAGACATCCTAATGCAACTAAACACAGATTAAAAGACACTAATGACTTATCCCTATGCAGTCAAAAAAAAGCTATTCCAGCAAGACTGGATAGAGACAATCGAGAAGCGAGCAGAACACACATGCATGAAAAACAGACCAATGGAAGCAAAAGGGCTAAACTGCCTATTTAAATATCTTGACATATTTCAATGCAGACGTCTACGAAAACTTTACATGAAATTTAGATTGAACTTTTTTCCAAGAAAAGAGATTAAAAAAACGACCACAAGAAGTTGGACGTGACAATCTAAAATGCAGATTCTGCACATACCCGGAGGAGACACTGAAGCATCTAGTACCCGACTGCACGGGACTGAGAGACTTAAGAACAAGTTACCTGGGAGCCAAATTTGACAAAATAACGACTAATAGTTGTGAAGACTGGTGGATTAGATTGCACAGTAGTGATTCTCAATGACTAACAATAGTGTTAGCGCTCTACCTTGAACAAAAGAATAAGAAGCTTCTCTGAGCCGATGCAACTCCCTCTGATGAACATAATAACAAATGAAAAAGAACAAATGCTAAGGAGAAATTAACGGAAAAATTAAAAGGATTGAAAACATAAATGAAAATGAAAGTATATGGACTAGTTAAATATCCACATGTGTAATGATAGTGTATTTTTATAGATTCTATGTGTTTTCTTCTTTTTAAAAAGTTTGAAACAAACTTTAATAAAAAATTAAAAAATGAAAAATATATGCCTTTCTCTTTATTTCATGCAAATTCAATTTCAGATTGAACACCACTCGTATCACACCTCCTTTTTCAAATACCCTGGGTCACAATGGACCATGAATCAGGCCAGTAGGTGAAAATACAATATTTATTTATTTTTAAAATTCAAAGGAAATCATACAGGTTTTAATATGGGTCAACAATCACCAATGGGTTGATAATTACAATAGAAATGTAAGCAATGCAATGAATTAACCTTCTCCCAGAACATATACACTGCTCAATTGAATAGGAACAGTTTTTGATTTTAAGAAAGATAGCACCCAAGTTAAGGTTTCCCCCAGCAAAGTTCCTGCAAACCCACAAATAATCAAATTCTGAGTGGACAGAAAGAAGCAGCAGGTAGTCAGGAATAAGAGGCAGAAAACAGAATCCAAATCTGTCTAATTAATGTGCGGTTTAAAACTTTGAGGTAAATATGATTTCTCACAAAGACAGTAATATATGAGCACCAGCAATCACAAGGTAATGGACCATCAAAAGCATACAATTCGAAAACGAGTGGAAAGTTTAAAACATACTGCAGCCAAATGGCACGTTGGAAAACTTGCAATTTTCTCAATTCCCTCTTTAAATTACCCAAACGGTTTTTAATAAAAATGGGTGAAATACTCTAATGTGGAGTGTGTTTTTGGTTTGGGCTGGGGAATAGATATATATCACAGGGGCAATATAGAGGTGAAAATAGGTCTCTAGCTGGGGAATTGAGAGAGCTTTGGAAGGTAGAGTGAGGTTCATTGTTGGGTAAATAAAGCAGTCAAAAGTGGGAAAATCGGTTTTGAAAGAATCGAAAATGTTACTTACACTAAATTATCTAGCCTATATCATTAAGGAGGAACACAGTAAGGTCCAAGGTTGAATCGCGAGGTCAACCTTGTCACCCCAGTGCTCAACCCCAACAATAAAATATATGGAAATTAATTTGATTACTCCAAATATAACTTATAATTTACACCAGACAAAATTGAAAAGAGATGGCCCTAGTACTTAAACATTAAGGACAGGATATGAGGATAATGCTATCAGTTTCAACAAGTTACCAGGGTATAAATATGACTACTTAGAGAGTGGGATAAGGACAAAGGCAAGACAATATAGGCTCAAATTGAGACATCTTGGTTGCAGAAGAAGGTGTAGATCTGATGGCCATCAGGACAGCGGTAATCAGATGTCCCAACTTGGCACAGAGTCTGCCACAAACATTTTTAGAATGCTCACAATGGTTTTATTGTACCTCTCAACTCCACCACTAGAGGGCTGTGGTATGCAATGTGAAATTTCCTTTTTGCCACAAGTATCTCCCACATCTTTGTCATCACTTCCCTGGTGAAGTAACTACCTCAGTCTGACTCAATCCGTTGGGGTAGGCCAAAACGCAAGAAGATGTGGGTAATCATCAGGGCAGCTGCTGTTTCTGCCTTGAAATTTGGGTCCGGGAAACATTCCACCCATTTGGTAAACAAGCATGTTATGGTTAACATGTACTTGTTCCCCCTAGAGGAGTGAATCACGGGCCCAATGAAATCTACTTCTAAATCTGACCAAGGCAGTGTCATTCCCCCTCGGAACCCCCAACAAAGTGAACATTGTGTTTTTACCCCACCAAATATCACACTTTGTCTGGGATTGTGGGTAATAAATTCTGGGCCGCTTGGCACAAGTCAGACCTCTGTGCATTCCCACGGGTTTCCTCTTTTCAGAAATGCATGGTGTTCACAGTTTTCCTTGGTGGCTTGGACACCCTAGGTCCAAATCTGCATGTGTAATGCTCACCTGGTATCCATGGGGACGTCACTCAGCCTATTCTGACCTCTTACGACCTCAAACCCTTCCCTGGAGTCTACTTGACTGGAGACTGGGCCTGAAACACAGGATTGGTAGAGTTTAACTCCCTATTGTCTCTGTGTGCTTGAACCTCTGTGTGCTTGAACCCCTTCTTCCCCGGGGTCCAACCCTTCCCTTTGATCCACAGCTCACCTTGGAAAGTGTGCTCTCCATCCTGCTTTCAGCGCAGGGGCGCGTTGATTGATGCGGGCTCGTTGCTGCCTAGTTACTTCACTGGCAAGAGTCCAACAGGTAAGTATAATGAGTCTTTTGAACAGTTCTCTAACTTTGTTCCTTTCTATCCTTAGATGATGGCCGGCGTCCGGGGATAGCGATGTGCTGCTGAAGGTGAGTGAGAGCGCGATGCGCAATGCAACCCTTTCGTATTTGTATTGAACTGAGTTCTTTTTCTGTGTCTTTTAGGTGCCGCGACTTTTTCAGCGTGGATGCCGGTTATGAAGAAGAATGTGGCGCCTCTAGATGTTTCTACGCTAACCTGGAGTGTCGTTTCCCTCTTGCAGATGAATGAGAAGTTCCGGAGACAGAGTTCCCCCAGAGCGGCTGGGATTCAGGTAAGCGTTTGAAGCTCGTACAGTCTTTAAAAATAAGCAAAGATTTGCTGAATATTTACTAATGCCTTTTTTCTGTCCTTTTCCCTTTTCCTTAGGAAGCGGCATGCCAGGATGGGAATGACACCGCTGAAGATGCCCGCAGAACAGAAGGAGCGATGAATGATGGGCAGAAGCGCCGCAACATAAGGTTGTTCCTAACAGTGTTCTTGTTCCTGCAGGAGCTGAGCGCAGAAGAAAGATGCAGGCCTACTGGAGACTGAACCGAACACGGCGAGTGTCACGCTGCAGGTGCAGAAAACACAAAGCATGTTTCTCAGCCTTGGCGTGGCTTAAATAGTCTGGGTATCCCAGGTGTCTCTGGGCTGAACCACACCCAAAAGACTAGACTGCACATGCAGTTTAGGGAACCGAAATATGTGGGGGCATCCATCTTGTCCCCATCAATGCACTACAAGTCCAATCCCCAATGTTATCCTATGGGAGTGAGTGAGTCTGGTGCCACAAGTGCCAAGTCTGACTCCAAGTGGGTCTTTGGAGGGATGGAGAGGCCCTTGAGGGCCATGTAGGTGATCCTGGCCTGGCTCCAGCCTGACATCTTGGAGGGTTGGGGACATGAGGGACAGGAATCATGACACATCCCTGTCTAGTGCCTCGGCCCAGGGGGAATGATCTGGGGCAAATTGCCATTCACCCTCACAGTGGCCTCTGGAGATACATAAAGGAGTCTGACCCATGAGATGAAGTTTTGGCCAAAGTTCATTCGGGCCATGATTTCCCACAGGGCCTCCCATCCCACGGATGTCGAACGCCTTCTCAAAGTCTACTGCCAGGAGGGCCAGCGGACCTGATATCTCAGAGGCTCTATCGAGGGTGAGTTGAATCCTACGTAAATTCATGCAAGTAGATTTGTTGGGCATGAAGCCGCATTGATCTGGATGGACGATTGTCTCTATCACCCTCAGCAGCCGGTTAGCAAGTACCGTGGCAAGGACTCTGGCTTCCTCATTGATCAGCGAGTTAGGGCGGTAGGAAGCATACTCTTCCGGGGGCTTTCTGGTTTTGTGTATGACCACAATGCTTGCTCTTCTGAGGTCCGGGGGGAGTGCGCCCTGTTCTTTACTGTGAAGAAACATTCGGTGCATATGCCACGTTAGTGTTCCGCCTAGAAGCTTCCAAGTCTCTGTATGGAACCCATTGGGGCACGGAGATTTCCCCGGTTGGAGCTGAGCTAACTCCTCTTGAATTTCAATTTCGGTAATTACAGTGTCTAAGAGCTCTGTTTGTTGTGCGGACAATTTCGGGATCTCAATCTGGTCTAGGAAGCTAGGAGGCATTGTTGTGGGATTCCTGGTTGGTGGGGTGTAGAGTTTCTCGTAATAGGCGGCAAATGTTTTGTGGGAGTCTTCAGTGAGCAGCTCTTCATCCGGGGATCGGATGGCTCGCACATTTCCTTTAGTTTGCTCATGTTGCTCCAACCAGGCGAGGGTTTTATTTGCCTTGTCTCCTTTCTCATAAATTTGACTCTGGACTAGCCAGTGGGCCATCTGTGCATTATTCTGGGCAATGTTGCTGAGGGCTTCTTGCGCGGTCACCAGTGCTTCCTCTGTGCTTTGAGGGCCACGTGCAAGAAGGTGTCTTTCGCACTTGAATACTTTCTTTTCGGCCTCCACGATCTTTTGGGCATGTCGCTTCCGGTAGGCAGATACCGCAGAGATAGCTTCCCCGCAGAGGACAGTTTTGTATGCTTCCCATAGCACGATCGGACACTCCACTGCTCCTTCGTTTAGTTCAAAGTATTCCGTGGTCTTCTTTTCGAGCTCTTCAGCAATTTCTGGAAGCCACAGGTGATATGTATTCAGTCGCCAGGTAACGTCCGAGCGCTAGCGAACATTTTCAGTAGTTATGAGGAGCGGGGAGTGGTCCGAAATACCTCTTGCTAGGAACTCTGCAGATACAAGCCTGTGAGATATATTGCAGGGGATGAAGGTGTAGTCAATCCTAAAGAGTGTTTTATGCGCACTGGAGAAAAAGGAGAATCCAGCCTTGCCCTCATGCAGTGAGCGCCAGATGCCCGGCAGTCCCAGTGTCTCGGCAAACGTGTGAAGAGCTGTCAGGGCAGATCAGGTTCCTGCCCTTTTGTGGGATCTGTCAGCCGTGGCATCCATAACTTCGTTGAAGTCCCCCCCTATAGCCCATAAATTAGCGTCCTCCTCCAAAAGTATGTTCTGCAGTTCGCCCAGTAGTTCCTTCGTGAGTGTAGGAGGGGCATAGACCGCTACAAGGCCCCACTTTTCGCTCCAGATATCTGCCAGTAGTATCACAAATCGGCCCCTAGGGTCGGTCTGTATTTTCTGCACCTGTAGGGGGACTCGTTCGTGGATTAGTATCATTGTGCCCCTGGCTCCTTTTGTGAACCCGGCTTGGTAAGTATGCGAGTAGTTGGATCTTTTAAAGAAGCAGTTTCCGGTTCGGATCAGATGCGTTTCGGTGAGGAATGCTATGTCTGGTGAGTATCGATTGAGATATTGGAGCACCAGTCTTCATTTCACGCTGGAACCCAGGCCATTGACATTCCAGGTCAGTGAGGATATCTTGCCTGTGTTTATTTCAGCTGTGTGGGTCCCAATGTAGGGCAACATGAAGGATCTGATGTCTCATTAGTCTCTGGGGTTGTATGTAGTATTCTGACAAAGTCAGTCTAGCTTGTCTCCTGTCCGGATCCCTCTGTGCCGCTGGAAGCGTAGTGCGGACCCGGGGTATCCAGGTGCGTCTCTTTGAGGGGGGAACCTTCCCAGGGCTGCCATATGAGAGTGTACCTTGTGCTTGAGCAATGCGGATCTCGCGGGCTGTTTGTGTTTCCTGCGGCCGTGGGAGTGAGCATCATGCCTGTTTATACTGTGTTTCAGGTTGCCTAAACCCATTGAACCCCCCACCCTGTACTTCCCCCCAAACTGGGAGCACCTGTCGCCCAAACATAAAATTTTAACTTTTAACTGTAAAACTTCTGCGGGGTCACCCGGACTGTGGTCGAGACTGCGCTGCCTAGAGGTCGGCGGCCGCTAAGGTAGAGTTTCCATAGTAATGCCTTGCAGGTCTATTTCTATGTTGCAGAGGCCTCATCTGTTCTCTGTATTGTTTTTGGCAGGACTCTGAGGTGTCTCGGTTTCCGGGTCCACCGGAATTAGGGATGGCAGGCGCTGTCCAGGCTTGGATTTCCGTGTGAGCGATCCTGAGGACGAGCATCAGGCTTCAGGCCCATTGAGGATATACGTTTCAAGCCACTCCCATGCCTTTTTGGGATTGTGAAATAGGTGAGTAGTGCCCTCGTAGTGGACTTTGAGCATTGCCGAGAAGAAGAGGGCGTACTTGACTGACAGTGATTGGAGTCTCTTCTTGACTGAGTCGAATGACTGGCAGGCCTTTTGAACCTACTTAGTGTAATCCGGATAAAAGCCCACTCTGTATCCATTGTATGTGATTGGGCCCGATGCCCGTGCCATCTGGAGGATAGCGTCCCGGTCTCGATAATTCAGGAGGCGTGGAATTATTGTTCTAGGCGAGGCTCCCGGGGTGGGCTGCCCGGTGGGCACCCTGTGTGCTCTTTCAACGGAAAAGAACTTCGACAGTTTTATTGGGGCAAAGATGTCAGCCAGCCAGTCTTCTAGAAAGAGTTTGACGCTGGGGTCCTCCGCTTTTTCCGGAATCCTGAGGATCCTGAGGTTGTTGTGACGCACCCTTCCCTCGCTGTCTTCGGTGCGGTATTCAAGTTGGTTGACTTTCTGGGTAATTACGGCTAGTTGCTGTTCCAGTTGGCGAACATTGGGCCTCATTACAGTCCGGCAGTAACCGCGGCAGTAAAACCGCCTGGTTACCACCGGACTCGTATTACCATTCCACCTCCGTGATTACCGGAATTACCGGGGTATTACAACCCCGGTTCTCCGGGAATCACGGAGGCGGAATGGTGTTAATCCCCATTCCCATCGAGTCCTATGGAACTCGATGGGAATGGGGATCATGGAAACACCGGCAGCATCTCGTAATGCTGCCAGTGTTTCCTTGTCCGCCTGCAGGTGGGCCGTGTTAAACCCGCCAGGTTAGACCTGCAGGAGTTGTGATCGCCCGGCATGGAAACAACGGTGGCGGCGGGTTTACCGCCACCGTTGTTTCCATACCGGGCAATTTGTAATGAGGCCCATTGTCTTTTGTGTCTGATACTCTTTGTCCCGCTTCGCCGACTCTGGATGATAAATTGAGAAGATCCTGGCGCAGGAGGGACACTTCTCTGGAGACCCCACTGATTTTGAGTTCCAGAGATGTTCTCGAGTCCCCAATTTCTTTCATTATGTCGCTCAGGGAGAGCTGAGGGTCCTGAGCCTCTTCCCTGGTTTCTTCTTCCACTAGGGTCTGTATCTCTAGATTTGAAGGGGCCCCTACTTTGTAGAGGTCCATTTTAATTTGTAGGGTTTGTCTTTTAGGCTTGTCCTTGCCCATGATGCAGTCGGTGCTCCTCGTGAGGTGTTGGGTCCAGGTGAGTCGTGCTGGCGTCCCGAGGGAGGTTACTGTTGGAGTCAGAGTTGGGGTGGTTTTGTTGTGCGTCTATCCTTTGCAATTCCGACCTTTGTTCTGGAGCGCCAGAGAGATCACCTCTCATCACTAGGGGTGGATCCCTTGTTTTGGCTTACTCGTTGCACCTGTTGAGGCGTTGCGCGCCCAGTGGGGGGTGTCCACAGCTGTGTCCTCACAAGGGCTGTTTTCACAGCCGTTGACAATGTTCCTCTTGTGTGTGGCATGTGGAGGGTAGTGGCCTTCAGCGTTGGCCTCCGATTCCCTGAAGACTGTTGTTTTGCTGTGCAAAATGAGTCCCCCTGTAGTTGATGGTTCCCAGGCGCCCCTGCCTGAGGTAGTCCAGTGGAATTTGGGGTTTACCCCGGTGTGTGGTCTCGCCGGGAGTTTTCCCCCCAGTGGAGTGCTTGCCCGGCACCTCGTGCGTAGGGTCGATGCCCAGGACTTGAGAGACTGCTGCCACCTCAGCGTCTATTTCTTTGAGGTGGGATGCCCGTGGGACCCCTCGTCGTGACCGACCATCCCGTCAGGACTGTGATTAGTGTGCTGGGGTCTCCGTCCCCCCAGCGGCAGTGTCCCATAGGTTATACTCTGCTGCTTACTCTCTGGGCCTTTGGTCAGCCACACAGTGTAGGAGGGGAAGCCGCTGGCACCGCCGCAGGCCGAGGGTGCTTATGATGGTTGGGTATCTGGCTCTGTTCCCCTGTCCCACAGTTCTTTTAAGGGGGATGTGCCGCGTCTGTTATGCGGGTCCTGTGGGACCAGTTAGCTGTCTGTTCATGCATGGGGTTATGGGAGGGCCCCACCTCCCCTGCACGTATTTTGTTGGTGCTGAATTTGTTTATGGCGTACTCTTCGCCGTTGGGGTAGCGCAGCACCACGATCTCTTTATCGTGCCACGACTCGACCCCAGGTGCTGCAATCTCGCTGGTGGGGGGCCGGGGAGCAGGCACCTCCCGGTTCAGCTCCCCAATGCTGGTCCTGTCTCGCCCTCTTTTTGAGATGCTAGGTCGGGCAACACGGGGGGGGTTCTTTATGTTTCCGGCGTCCCGCCATCCACCGGGCACTGCTATGTGGGTACCTACTCACTGTAGGTTACGGATTGTTCTTCCCCACGTGAAGGAATCGTGGCAACCCCAGTCGGTGTGGCCACGGGGTCCACCGCAGAGAGAGCGTGATGCTGATGGGGGCCCCGGTCGTGCAGGATGTTGTCGGCTTGGGCACACTTCTGGCTTTCTTGTCGGGAGCAAGCAGTCAGGAAGGACCCCAGGTAGCGGTCTAGCAGCGTCAGTGGGGTGCAGTCGTCCTCTGTCTCTGTCTCTGCTTCGCCCTCTCCCCGGGGCCCCAACGGCTGCGGTAGCCCAGGGGGGAGGGGCGGATAAACCGCTCTCGTTCACTCGGCAAAGGCGGAACATGGGTGATACCGGTGTTCCCTTGTCTGATTTTCTCCCAGGTTTCAGCGGTTGCTGCACTATTAAGTCCGGCACAGTTTCGGTGCGTTTCAGGGCTAGACAGAGTCTTGGAAATGATATATTTGCAGGATAATTTGCTGCGGCCACCGGGGGCCAATGCAGTTAGCTCCTCATGCAGTCCTGGGGAACGCATATTTACACCACAAAACTTGACATTCAGGCAGTGAAGAACATTCTAATTTCTTAGACAATGTCACATAAGAGAACTGAGACATTCCACCTCTGATCCTTCACCATATCTGACCCCACTATCCTGGCATTGGGGTTCCAAGGGAAATCTGGCGCTGCTCTCAGGCACACACACGTGGCTACCATTATGCCTTACAATGCTGCGAACAATGTCCATGAACAAACTTCATTCCGACAACCACAGAGGTGCAGGTGTCCTGCATTCTGACCTATAATGTAAATGTAACTGTAGGGGTCAGATAATGTATGCACGTAAGTGCTAAATCTTTCTTCTGAGTCGCACATGAGTGATACACTGCACAGGCTATGTTGCATTCACTGTCCATTTATCGACTCAACTTTTAAGGTGTGTAAATAGCATGCTGCATTGATAATAATAGGGGCCATTTACAATGAATTCCCATGGCTTTGCCTGATATACCAAACATGTGAAAGGCCTGCACATGGCATTTCAATCCATCCGGCCTCCAAAAACATATAAAAGTCATGCTGGAAATATGAAGCAGGGAAGGGTGTAGACATGTTATGTTTGAACACCACAGAGGGGGTCATTTTACATGTGGTGATGCAGGAAAGGAGTCAATGTGTTGCAAACTAAATTAATGTGATGCTTGCTTGAGAATTTCTTATAAGAATGAAACACATAAATTCCTTTTAGTACACCTCCATTTATCACCTGCTACAAGCAGATGGTTTACATAGACATTCATTGGTAAATGCTGCCCACAATGCCTTCATTGCATGCGGAATGCACAATGATTACAAGGTATGGCATGGTATGATATGATATTTTATTTGTATCGGGCTCATACACAAGTGTTTCAGAGCGCTAGCAAGCAAATGCAGGGGAACAAGGGAGAACAAAAACAACGATCTTACTAGGCCCAGTGACATTAAGAATGCACAAGTGCAAGGAAAAGGGAAAAGGGGGAAAGTGCGTGGAAGGGGGAGAAGTGGAAAGTGCGGAACAGAGGAAAGAACAAAATAAATAATGAGTGCAATAAATAAATAAATATAAAGGCAGTGAAAAAGGTTGGGGGTAACATTTACAAGCGCCGTTGCACTCAGCCTTGTAGATGTTTTCATTTGTATACAGCAGCTCATAAGTATTCAAACGAACTTACATAAAATGACTGGGAACTGCCACTTGGCAAAAGGAAAACATGTTCCGCAGAGCAGTAAAAGTGCTGCTAACCATGAAATGCTCCTACGAAGGCACCACATAGCAAAACAGGGATGTGTCAAATGCCCAAGAAGATTACATTGACCATCTGCACCTTACTCTGCTCCACGCGTGATGCAGCATACCGCATGCATCCATGACTCCTATGCAGAATCCATTTAACCCCAGACTACAATGCTATGATGCAGACGCCCACATTTAGAACCCCATTTTGCTGGTATTTGGGCTTCTGAAGAGTTGCTTCAGGTGCCTCCACAGGACAGTTGGTGCTTTTGTGTACCCTCCAAAGAAGGTCTGCCGCATTGTGGCCATGTGTGGTGTATTCTGCACAACATCTTCCTCCACCATAATGTGCCCATGCCAAATGCTGAAGATGATGATCCTGACTCTGAGGACAGTGACCAAGATCCTGAGGGGGAAGCACCAGGTCCTCACAACCAAAAGAAAGAGGATTACGTTGGTGGGCTTGTCCTGCAGGAGCACATAAAACCAACTTCGCCCTCCTTCCCGCTGTCCTCTTCCTCTGTAACCAATGCACAAATGGGAGGAACACAATTGCAGTGCTTGTTAACCAAACTTTATTCAACATGGGCTGTTATTATGCTGCATTTGGGTAAGAGCAGAATTTTACAACATGGTATTTTCCGGTGCATCGTTCATCTGATGAAGTGTCCAAGGGGAGTCCTTTTTAAGAGGATATGAAGGAAGCACAGGGCATGTCCACAGAAACAGAAGTGCACAGCCTAGGGGACACAATGTAGGACGTTGCCAAAAACAAATGAAATACTGTGGCTACATTGCCAGAAAAGGAAGAGTGGAATGGGATGCTGTGACTACTTCCTTCATTGTGGATGATTGGGCAAAGGTCCCTTTTGTGTTGGGAGGCAAGTCACACCATCCCCACATGGTGGGAGTGGCTAGCCTTCCTGGGATGGGTGGAGGACTGCTTTGCAGATGTAGGAACTGAGGAAGAGACATATGAGGTGGAAGCTGGAGAAATATCCCACCCCATGTTCAGGAACTTCTCTTGGCTGGTCAGCAGCCCAGTTAAGGTGATTTGGGACTAGTCATGGCACGGGCTAGACTATGTCTGCTGGCAGCAGAGCGCATCATTGCAGTGGGGCAATAGGTAAATGGCTCATGAAGATGTCTGGGCAGCATGGCAAGTGACCTGCTGTGCCTGGGGGTTGGCTATTGGCAAAGTCTCACATCCTCAGTGTCGTGAGCACAGTATGCTGCAGATGCATCATCCAGCTCCAACCCAGTTTCCTCCACCTGTGACTTGGCAGCTGCTATGGCTGACATTTTCTCAACTATTCCAGCCAGGAAAGTGTCAACCACATGGACTTGAGCTATGGATGGAGAGGTAAGGAGAGGGCAGTAAATGCCTTTTCCTGGCTAGGGACTGATCCACTTTCCCTGGGGGAGGTGTGGTGGGCCCTGTACATGGCTCCTCGATGAAGCTACATCAGCCCTCGAAGACACAGAGAAGGTATGTATTATGTAAGTGATTGCATGTTGCATTCAGATGTCCATTTCCATTTGTCAATTGTCACAATACAGTACATGCAAGCAAATGTCAGGTTTATTGTGTGGTGTGGCACATGGACACCTGACATCACATCCCTAGCCTATACACATGGTTGTTCAGTTAATGGATGTGATGTAAAAAGAACATTGGTTGATGTAGTGTAGCCACAATTGTAACCACTATCTGTATTCTATGGGCTTTCCCCTTCATTTGCCATGCATGATTTGCCATCTGCATGCTCATTCCCCTCTAGCTGCC